>NC_092145.1:64630104-64947604 GCF_043159975.1 Macaca nemestrina
TTTTAAAAATAATTCTCATCATACATTAATTATGTAATAATTTCAACTAAACTCGGGATATCAATTATATTAATTTTATTACACAAAATTAATCAATATAATATTTAAATTTTATAGTCTTCTGAAGGAAAGATATATATATGTAATTGTATGGGAAAATTATTTTATTTAATTAAAAATTAAATTATTTCTACATTAAGATGCACTAACATTTAGAAATTATAAGGAAATCTTTAAAATTTCTAATTAAAGTATGATTTTTTCCCCTTTACAGTAATCTTCTTCCAGTAAGGAGCTTTTTAAATTACTTAATAATTTGTAAGGTCGAATTATATTTGCAATTATAAACATAAAGAAAAAATAAATTATCTGGGTAAATATGTTCTCAGATACCTTACATACATATATTTCATTATAAAATTTAAAGATCTTGATTCAATTTAAAATTATGAAATTATTGCAATATATGCTGTGGTAGATTCTCTACTTTAAAATTAAGCCAGCTGTGGGAATCTGACCCAATGGCAGCCGATTAGTACAGCTTTCTTTGAAATGTCATGAATGAAATAAAAACAAAGACCAGAAACCTTACTTTAAAGCTTTAACTGTTTTCCATATTGATGAATATATAGGTGTACATGAGTGTGCATGCACACATACATACACATACACATAAACAAACATACACCTCCTTTTGAAAAAAAAGTGTATACAGCCAAATAGCCAGTAAATATGCCCTCAGAAATGGGTTGTTTTCAAAATAAAATAACATTTGAATTGTGGTATTTTTCTCTCAGATTCTACGAGTGAGCTCATATGAGTAGCACCTCAAAATTTTTTCAGCACTGACACATTCATTTGAAACAAGAGAAACTGTCATTTGTTTAATGCTTTATGGACCAAATAAAAATATTAGCAAAACTTCTGTGGTGATTGTTATTCTAAACCATTTATTAAAATTCTACAAAATATAATGTGAAGCAAAGCTAGCTTATGTAAAATAAATTCTTACAAAAAATGATAAGAACAGACTTATGAACTAATTTTTCAATCATATTTATATTTGATTTTGATATTTTTGAAATTTCAGGATAATAAAGTACTACAGAAAAATAAGAATATTTTCATTTGTATTAAAACATTCAAATATAAATTATGAGAGGAAACATTGTTCCATTAGTGAGATATTCAACCATCTCAATGGATTATAATTCAAACAATGAGACACTTACCTATAAAATTCTGAATAAAATCTTAAGGCTAATGCATGTTTCACTCTCTGATTGAAATATATAACTACCTCAATTGGCTTCCAGAAAAGCAGGGACTTAAGAGTTCTAGGCTATGCTACTGTCTTAATGACTCAGGTTATTAAACAACCTTATGTTTAGGGAGACTACACGTAGTGGAATTTCTGGAGATTTTACTAATGAGGTCTTACCAAGAATATGAACTGTGAAAGACTTATACAGAACGTGAAATATCTTACTACAAGTGCCTATTGAAAACCTTTATTTAGCTCTTTGAGAAATTGCCACACTGCTTTTCACCATGATTGAACTAACTTACACTCCCACCAACAGTGTATAAATATTCTCTCTTCTGCACAACCTCTCCAACATCTGTTACTTTGCAACTTCTAATAATAGCCATTCTGACAGGTATGAGATGAGGCTTTGATTTGCATTTCTCTAATGCTCAGTGATAATTGAATTTTTTTCATATGCTTGTTGGCCACATGTATGTCTTCTTTTGAAAAGTGTGCTCATGTCCTTTGCCCACTTTTTAATGTGGCTCTTGGTATTTTGCTTGTAAACGTGTTTAAGGTCCTTACAGATATTATATATTAGACCTTTGTCAAATGCATAGCTTGCAAATATTTTCTCCCGTTCCATAGGTTGTCTGTGTACTCTGTTGATAGTTTCTTTGGCTATGGTGAAGCTCTTACATTTAAATATATCCTATTTGTAAATGTTTGCTTTTACTATGATTGCTTTTGGCATCTTTGTCATGAAATCTTTGCCAGTTTCTATGTCTAGGATGGTGTTTTCCTAGGTTGTCCTCTAGGGTTTTTATAGCGTTGGTCTAAGTCTTTATTCCGCCTTGAGTTGATTTTGGTATGTGAAGTAAAAAATGGGTACAGTTTAAATCTTCTGCATGTGGCTAGCCAGTTATCCCAACACCATCTATTGAATAGGAGGGAGTCTTTTCTCCATTGCTGGTTTTTGTCACTTTGCCAAAAATCAGGTAATTTTAGGTGGACAGCCTTATTTCTGGGTTCCATATTCTGTTCCATTAGCCTATGTATCTGTTTTTATAGCAGTGCCACGCTGTTTTGGTTACTGTAGCCCTGTAGTGTGTGTGTGCATGAATATGTGTGTGTATATATATGTTTTTTTCCACAAATAAACCAACTTTAGTAGATATTATTTTGTATTTACATAGTGCCTTCTTCAAGAACCTTAAATGCTTTACAGACATTATCTCTACTTAATCCCCACAACAACACTGTGAGGTAAATATCACTCACATTTTACAAGATAGGGAGACTGAAACACAGAGAGGTTAAGTGACTTGCCCAAGGTCACACAGTTAAATTCACTGAAGAACCAGGAGATGAGGGCTTTAGCTTCCCAGCTGCCAGCCAAATACTTCATGATAGACTCTTTAATAAAAAGTGTTTTTAGAGAAAGTATCAAGAGTAGTTATGTTATGAAAATGAGGTCTTTCTTCTGCCATCAAGGAAAGAAAAAACCCTATACTGATGGTTAGAGGCCACAAGGCCCACATAATACAACATTTTCTTCTTTCCCTGTTCCCAAACCTCTTGGTTCCTGTCTTAAACAATCTTTTAAAGGTAAAATTCCCAAGGCAGAAACCATGTGACTTAAGAAGTGGGATATTTACTTTTAGTTACAACAATTTACAGAAATTTTTATTCCAATATAGAAAATATGGGACAGTCATCCCAACATTCATATACATAGTTACATAGCAATCAGCCACCATTTACAACTTACACCAGCCCTGCATTTTAATCACAGTCAACCAACATACAACCTCACAATGCTTTCTTCATGAGTCACTTTTCTTTCTTACTATACCTGTATTTTTCCCCCAACCCTGATCCTATATGTTTTAAAAGTATATTGAGTTTCTGATAAGCTTCAAAACATTTACTTAGATCCAGTTGCATTAAGAAGAAAAAGTGAATGTAAAACTGTCACCCCACAGTCCCTTCCCTGACAAATCATACTACCAAGTATGCTGTCGATTTGAACAAAGTATGTCACTACCAGGAACTCAATACACATACTAGAACTTGCTTTAATATGAAATTTAACTTGACTTTTACTGTATGTTTTCTTTTAATGCAACAATGTAAAAACAAACACAACATAGTATTTCAATGCTGTACCTTTATGCAAATGACTTCATCTATCTTTCTTAAACATGTTGTGATATAGCTAATGTTAAAACTGACACAGCTTCACTTTCCTCTTTTTCTCTCTACTGAAAGCTGCAGAAATACAGCTTTAAGTCCAAGACGATTTGGTTTAAGCCCTCAAAATAAAAAGTGCACATCCACTTCCACTGCTCTGACTTTCCCCACATTGTTGATTGTGATTCTCTGTGGCATGTTGGTAGAACAGGCAGTCTATATATAATTTGTACAAAACATCTCTAGCCAGGGTAAGGCTTTAGAAACTATCTTAAAAAGAAACTTGTCAAAATACTTTTCATATTTAGTACAAATGCTATTATGATTTTCTTCCAGCACATCTGTTTAAGCAGTCCAATTACCTAAGTGACCCTGTTAAAGATCTGCTTGTGGAACAAATAGGCAAAGTCATTTCCTGAGCCAAAAGATACAGATAATAAATGTTAATAATAGTAGCAGACTAAAAACATTCCTTTTTGTTGTTTGTTTTCCATAGTCAACAGTTTTAGCAGAATAACTTTAAAAATGACAGATTTTGGGCCGGGCGCAGTGGCTTATGCCTATAATCCCAGCACTTTGGGAGGCCGAGGTGGGCAGATCACGAGGTCAGGAGATCAAGACCATCCTGGTTAACACAGTGAAACCCCGTCTGTAATAAAAAATACAAAAAATTAGCCGGGCGTGGTGGCGGGCGCCTGTAGTCCAGCTACTTGGGAGGCTGAGGCAGGAGAATGGCATGAACCCGGGAGGTGGAGCTTGCAGTGAGCTGCAATGGCGCCACTGCACTCCAGCCTGAGCAACAGAACCAGATTCCCCACCCCCTCCGCCCCCCCTAAAAAAAAAAGAAAAAATGACAGATTTTTTTTTTTTAATTTACTGCCTGAAAAGAGTTTAATAAAGAACATCCAAGGCCTGATTGCTATTATTCTGAATATAACTTTCAATAACTTTCTGCAGGTTACATTTGGCTACTGTCAGACAACTTACTGATGCATGGAAAAATGTCCAAAAAACTGCAGTGGTTTACATACATTTTACATTACATATATTATTTCTTAAAACCCCCAACAGAATGAAGTCTTAGCAAACACAAATTTTAATCTCTGAACCCCCTTCCAGTAAGATTTGTAAAGATGGCGGGAAGGGGAGAAATAACCCGTTTTTTGTATTCCTAGTGTATTGATTAAAATGTAATCTGCAAAGGGTTTGTTTAGCTCACTATCCAGGCTGCTAGGGTTATGACAAACATTATTACTTCTTTCCAAGGTAAAAAATGACATCCAAAAATAACATAAATTCTATGACATGATTTTCCTAAGCATGACCTCAACTTGAAACATTAGAATACTTAAGAATTCTAAAGATTGGTATACCACCACTGCACCAGCATTTTTAATTATTCCAACAACTACAGGAAATGTCTATACAGTTTTTTAACTTTACGAAATTAAAGCTGAAGAAAATAACTGATTTAGAGACCATAATAAAAGGACAAATACTTAGCCAGAGATATCACTTCCTCCTGAAAAAGGATATTTACCTCCTCTCATTGCAGTTTTTTTCAAGGTATCTTACTGATTTCAGATATAATTTAAAATTTACCTTAAAAATAGAAACAAACAAAAGGACCAGTTAAACTGACATTAACTAATAAAAATATGCTCAAATTTACTGACAGAATCATGAGCACTTCATAGAATACTTAGACTCTACCAGTTTTAAGTAAAAGAAATAAAGAATAAATTATAATTACAAAGCCAGCCTTTCCCCTTGGGGAAACAAAAAGCCACTTTTGACCAATTGCTCCCTACATATATATATATACTGTATATTATTATAAGCTTCTTCAGAGAAGCAAAACATCTTTGTCTTCCCGACACCGGATTATCCAGCATGTTAGTTTTCATATCAGGAAGGCAACTGGAAGTGCTGGACCCAAAAGTATTTCTGGTTTCCTTTTGAAAAGACCACTGAATATGCTTCTATACATACTAAACCAGGCAAATTTATGCAGTGTGTTCAACATCATCTCCTGATCAATACAGCACAGATTCCGATTCTTTCTACTGCACCCCCAAGGAATTCAAAACATTATTGGTGCAATTAATAAAGAGAAAATGTGTGTCAATGACTGGAAGGCTGTTTTACAAGAGGAGCTGGTATCTCTGATTTTACTTCCTTGTTGTATGGAACTGTGCAGACAGGATGATACCTGAGCAAATAAATCAACTACCATAACTGGAAGGGCTTGTCAATCTATCGTCTTTGCTTTATCATTTGCAGAGTGTGCTACTGCCTCCTGAGTTTCCTGCATTTCTCTTTTCTTGAAAAATCAGTGCTTGACCCTTTCCAACATAATCAGAGAAGAAATGAGGCAGAAAGTATCTCTTCATCACTGTTCCGCCTCAGTCCTGAGACTGACAGGAAAGGATGTAACCAGACTCAGAGTTCTTTGAGTATCTGATGTCAACCCGAAGAATTCTTCAATAGCTTGCGCATCTATTTTTTCTACAACGTCGTCATCAAACAACAACCAAAAATCATGACTCTCAACTATTGCAATATAATGGCCCCCTTGGGACCACTTCCACAGTGAACCACAACAGCAACAAGGTCGTACATTCTGTCTGGATTGGTGGCATAACCTGAAGTGTTAAATAGACAAAGTTTAAAGGAAAAAATTACCTGGTAAGAAAGTTTTGTATATCGATGAAATTGATCCATATATTTAAGTCTCTTCAAGTGTAGAGCTAGAATCATGGGTAGTTTTTAAATTTTCTTTTTTTTTTTTTTTTTTTTTTTGAGACAGAGTCTTGCTCTGTCGCCCAGGCTGGAGTGCAGTGGCCAGATCTCAGCTCACTGCAAGCTCCGCCTCTCGGGTTTACGCCATTCTCCTGCCTCAGCCTTCCGAGCAGCTGGGACTACAGGTGGCCGCCACCTCACCCAGCTAGTTTTTATATTTTTTAGTAGAGACAGGGTTTCACCATGTTAGCCAGGATGGTCTCGATCTCCTGACCTCATGATCCATCCTTCTCGGCCTCCCAAAGTGCTGGGATTACAGGCTTGAGCCACCGCGCCCAGCCTAAACTTTCATCCGTTTATATGCTTCCTGTTTGCTGTGACGCTCTTCACAGTAATACTTGTATTCACTACACAGAGTTTCTGTGTTGCCAAAACCCCTTAGGCAGTGAGTAATTGATGTATTTTGTTCCACGTCAACAGAAAGGTCTAAAAAAATCTTTATCTTGGCCGGGCGCGGTGGCTCAAGCCTGTAATCCCAGCACTTTGGGAGGCCGAGACGGGCGGATCACGAGGTCAGGAGATCGAGACCATCCTGGCTAACACAGTGAAACCCCGTCTCTACTAAAAATACAAAAAACTTAGCCGGGCGAGGTGGCAGGCGCCTGTAGTCCCAGCTACTCGGGAGGCTGAGGCAGGAGAATGGCGTAAACCCGGGAGGCGGAGCTTGCGGTGAGCTGAGATCCGGCCACTGCACTCCAGCCTGGGTGACAGAGCGAGACTCCGTCTCAAAAAAAAAAAAAAAAAAAAAAAAAAAATCTTTATCTTTACTGCTTATAGTTTCACAAGTAAGATATGTGGTTTCATTAGTTAATGTTTCCTGAAAAATCTCATGAACCCACGTCGGGTCTGGTGTGTTGTTATTATTTTCATTATCAGTATTATCATTAGGTAAGTGACCATTTTGTTTTTCCTGCTTTCTCTCTTCTTGTAAAATATCAGCAATTGTATTTAGTAGATAATTCAAGAATTCATGGACATCTTGTTGCAAGATGTTGTCAAAAAGCTCATTTTCTTTCCATAATCTTGTGATGAACTTCTTAGGAGGTATTACTCCAACCTTTTTCTTCTGAGTGGCTATGCTATGAAAGAGATCTGCTAAGCATGTAAGAAGGCTCTCCTTTTTCCTGGGTTGACTCTCACATACAAGAACTTTTTCCCGAAATGGACGACAAAAGTAAAGTGCTTGAAGAACTGAATTGCAGTAGCAGGTATTCCCAAAATTGACTAATCCAAAATAATGCTCATTGACTGGAAACTGTTCTGGACCAATCTCTTTCTCTAATGTTGAAGCATTTGCGCCCATGGTACAGATGGAGGCGAATTTGGAGACTGTCACTGGAATTTCCATCCGGCCAGCGCCATCTTCCAGCGAATCACAGCGGCGGAGACTAGCCGGGGAGGAGGGGAGCCGGGCCGCTTGCTTGCACCACAGCCCGCGAGCGGACCCCGAGCCGCCACGGACCCACGCACCGAGCCCACTGGACCTCCGCTGCCGTCATCGCAGCTGGACCCTCAGGCACTCCAGGCCTGGGGTCCCAGCCCCTGCCTGCCGGCTGCCTTTTTTTTTTTTGGACGGAGTTTCGCGCTCTATTGCCCAGGCTGGAATACAGGCGCGTGCCACAATGCCCGGCTAAATTTTGTATATTTAGTAGAGATGGGGTTTCACCATGTTGTTGGTCAGGCTGGTCTCGAACTCCTGACCTTGTGTTCCGCCCTCCCAAAGTGCTGAAATTACAGGCGTGAGCCACGGCGCGTGGCCCCACCCTGTAGTATATTTTGAAGTTGGGTACTGTGATGCTTTCAGTTCTGTTATTTTTGTTTAGGATTGCCTTAGGTATTCAGGCTGTTTTTTGATTCCATATGAATTTTATAATAGTTTTATCTAGTTCTTTGAAGAATATTATTGGTAGTTTGATAGGAATAGCATTGTATCTGTAAATTGTTTTAGGCAGTATGATCATTTTAATGATATTAATTCTTCCTGTTCATGAGCATGGAATGTTTGTTCATTTATTTGTGTGATCTCTGATTTCTTTCTGCATTGTTTTGTTATTCTCATTGTAGAGTTCTTTCACCTAACTGTCTAGCTGTATCATTCTTTTTGCGGCAGTTGTAAACGCAATTGCATTCTTGATTTGGCTCTCAGCTTGCCTGTTGGTGAATAGGAATGCTAGCGATTTTTGTGCATTGATTTTGTATTCTGAAACTTTGCTAAAGTTGTTTATCAGGTTAAGAAGCTTTGTGGCCATGACTATGGGGTTTTCTAGATATAGAATCATGTCTTCTGCAAACAGGGATAGTTTGACTTTCTCTTATCCTATTTGGATGCCATTTACTTATTTCTCTTACCTTATTTCTCTGGCCAGGACTTCCAATACTATGATGGACAGGTGTGGTGAGACAGGGCATCCTCATCTTGTGCCAGTTTTCGAGGGTAATACATTCAGCTTTTGACTGTTTAGTATGATTTTGTCTGTGGATTTAGGATAGATAGTTCTTATTATTTTTAAGTTGTTGATTACTGGGTAAAATATAGGAAAATCAATATAGTAAAATAAAAGGAATATAAGTTGTTCTACCACAAAGAACTATGCATGCATATGTTCATTGCAGCACTATTCACAATAGCAAAGACATGGAATCAACGTAAATGCCCATCAATGACAGATTGGATAAAGAAAATGTGGTACATATATACCATGGAATACTATGCAGGCAGAAAAAAAGAATATTATATCCCTTCTGGGAACATGGATGGAATGGGAGGCTATTATCTTAGCAAACTAATACAGGAACAGAAAACTAAATACTGCATGTTCTCACTTATAAGTGGAAGCTAAATAATGAGAACACATGGAAACAAAAAGGGGAACAAGAGATACTTAGGCCTGCTTGAGGGTGGAGGGTGGAAGGAGAAAGAGGATCAGAAAAAATAAGTATTGGGCACTAGGCTTAGTACCCGGGTAACAAAATTTGCACCACAAGCCCCTATAACATGAGTTTGTCAATATAAAAAACCTGCACATGTACCCCTTAACCCAAAATAAAACTTTAAAAAAAATTTTTTTACTTTACCCGGCCTGGCACGGTGGTTCACGCCTGAAATCCCAGCACTTTGGGAGGCCGAGGTAGTGGATCATGAGGTCCGGAGTTTGAGACCAGCCTGATCAACATGGTGAAACCCTGTCTCTACTAAAAATACAAAAATTAGCCTGGTGTGGTGGCACGTGCCTATAATTCAAGCTACTTAGGAGGCTGAGGCAGGAGAATTGCTTGAACCCGGAAGGTGGGGGTTGCAGTGAGCGGAGATCATGCCATTGCACTCCAGCCTGGGTGACAGAGCGAGACTCCATCTCAACAAAAAAAAAATTATTAAGTTCTGGAATACATGTGCAGAATGTGCAGGTTTCTTACATAGGTATACATATGCCATGGTAATTTGCTGCACCTATCAACCCATCATCTAAGTTTTAAGCCCCGCATGCATTAGGTATTTGTCCTAATGCTCTACCTCCCCTTGCTTCCTACCCCTGACAGGCCCCAGTGTGTGATATTCCCCTCCCTGTATCCATATATTCTCATTGTTCAACTCCCACTTATGAGTGAGAACGAGAAGTATTTGGTTTTCTGCTCCTGTGTTAGTTTGCTGAGAATGATGGCTTCCAGCTTCATTCATGACCCTGCAAAGAACATGAACTCATTCTTTTTTATGACTGCATAGTGTTCCATGGTATATATGTGCTACATTTTCTTTATCCAGCCTATCATTGATGGGCATTGGGTTGGTTCCAAGTCTTTGCTAGTGTGAACAGTGCCACAACAAACATATGTGTGCATGTGTCTTTATAGTAGAATGATTTATATCCCTTTGGGTATATACCCAGTAATGGGATTGCTGTGTCAAATGGTATTTCTGGTTCTAAATCCTTGAGGAATCGCCACACTGTCTTCCACAATGGCTGAAGTAATTTACTGTCCAACCAACAGTGTAAAAGTGTTCCTATTTCTCCGCAGTGTCACTAGCATCTGTTGTTTCCTGACTTTTTAATAATCGCCATACTAACTAGTGTGAGATGGTATCTCACTGTGGTTTTGCTTTGCATTTCTTTAATGACCAGTGATGATAAGCTTTTTTTTTCATGTTTATTGGCCACATAAATGTCTTCTTTCGAGAAGTGTCTGTTCATATGTTCATATTCTTTCCCCACTTTTTTATTTTTATTTTTTATCGTAAGTTTAAGTTTCTTGTAGTTTTTGGATATTAGTCCTTTGTCAGATGGATAGATTACAAAAATTTTCTCCCATTCTGTAAGTTTCTTGTTCACTCTGATGATAGTTTCTCTTGCTGTGCAGAAGCTCTTTAGTTTAATTAGATCCAATTTGTCAATTTTGGCTTTGTTGGAATTGTTTTTGGTGTTTCAGTCATGAAGTCTTTGCCCATGCCTACGTCCTGAATAGAAAAAAAAAAAACTACTTTAAATTTCACATGGAACCAAAAAGGGGCCCATATAGCCAAAATGATTCTAAGCAAAAACAATAAAGCTGGAGGCCTCATGCTACCTGACTTCAAACTATACTACAAGGCTACAGTAACCAAAACAGCATGGTACTGGTACCAAAACAGATATATAGACCAATGGAATAGAACAGATACCTCAGATGTAACACCACACATGTACAACCATCTGATCTTTGACAAATCTGACAAAAATGAGCAATGGGAAAAGGATTCCCTATTTAATAAATGGTGCTGGGAAAACTGGCTAGCCAAATGCAGAAAACAGAAACTGGATCCTTCCTTACACCTCATACAAAAATTAACTCAAGACAAATTAAAGTCTTAAATGCAAAACCATAAAACCCTAGAAGAAAACCTTGACAACTTAAAAAAAAAAAAAAGAAAGAAATAAAACCTGTATTTGAACAGTATTAAGGCATTATATAATAAAACAGTGCTTATTCTGTGTTGTATCAGCACCATTTTAACATGCTATGTGCAATATAAGTACTAGGTAAATTCAGCCTTTAATCTACTGGTACATCACCATTGTTTATATTAAATGACAACAATGTAAAATCATCATAATTTTTAATTTTTTTCAGAAGCAGAAGCAAATGTAGGAAAGATGATTTCTAATATTAGAGAATTATGTATAATTTAGGTATTTGGTTTCCCTGCCTTTATAGGATGACCACTTTACAATAAATGAGAAAGAAAGATGCAAAGTCATTTTCCTAAAAAAAGAGCATGTAGAGTCCTAAAAATGTTATAGAACTAGTCTATCGTCACAGCTATTTTGAAGCATGAGACTAATAATTGTCTATACATATATACAATTGCCAATGGCTAAATTACAAAGGGAAACTTGTAGAATGCCTACTTCTTAAAATGTCTTTATAATGCACATCTTCAAAGGAGAAGGCATACTTACTGTAACAATTGAATTTCTTTGAGTCTGTGTAAAGGAGATGTTTGCATACTCAGAATAATATACATTCCTTTAAAAGCTTTTGCCAAGGGAAAATTTATACTTTCATTTATAGCTTCTATGTAATTTTCCCATAAAGTATAGTACACAATTTGGTTTTATATGCAAAACAGAGCTGTGTCTTCAAATTTACAAAGTCACATAAGATAATATAGGTATAAATCAACATTTATAAATCTAATAATCACATAATACAGAAATAAAATAATGTAATACCATATATACATATATAGAGAGACAGAGATAAAGGCAGCAATAGAGATAGGAAGAGAGACAGAGAGATAGAGAAAGACAGAAAAAGAGAGAGAGATTTATTATGAGAATTGACTCCTGAAATTATAGAGACTGAGAAGTCTCACCATTTTTCATGTGCAAGCTGGAGAATTATGAAAGCCAGTGATATAATTTAGTATGCTTCGAAAGGTCTGAAATCTGCGGGATCCACTGGTGTAAGTCCTGGAGACCACAGGCCTGAGAACCAAGAGCTTCAATATCTGAGAGCAGAAGATGAATGTTCCAGTTCAAGAAGAGAGATAATTTTCCCTCCTTCTGCCTTTTTGCTGTATTTGGGCTCTCAATAGATTGGTTGACACCTGACAGATTGTTACAAGTGGATTGTCTTTACTCAGTCTATTGATTCAAGTGCCAACATCTTCCAGAAACACTCTCACAGACATACTCAGAAATTATGTTTTTCCAGCTCTCGGGGCATCCCTTAGCCTAGTTGATGCCTAAAGTTAACTATTACAACAGCCTTTTGAGTCTGACTACTGCCACAGTGCATTTGAAATTCAGGCATTTTATTGTTTGTGTCACTATTTTTTTTGACAAATTGTATTCAATTGTATCAATATACAAATGTTTATTTGTGTGTACAGTTGAAGAACATTTGACTTGTATTCAATTTTGGTTGATTACAAGGAAAGGATACTATAAACATTGACATACAGGTTTATATATGCATATAGTTTTTATTTCACTTGCGTAAAAACCTAGGAGTGTAGTTTCTGGAAATGATGAGTATTTGCTGCACTTTATTTTTTAAAAAATGACCAAAATGTTTTCCATATTAGATGCACCCTTCTTCATTCCTACTAGTAATATATGAGTGTTCCAGTTACTCAGCATACTCAGATTTTTTTTTTAAATACCCACTTTCATTTTAAAATGCATTTCCAGAATGACTAATAATGTTAAGAATTTTATATTGCACTTATCTGTCATTTATATTTCCTCAGTGGTGAAGTTTCTAAATCTTTCATCTATTTTATTGGAGTGTTTTTGTTTTTGTTGTTGTTGTTGTTGTTGTTACTGAGTTTTCAAGAGTTATTTTTATGTTCCTGATAGAAAGCCATTATTAATTACAGAATTTATAAATATTTCCCCCCAAAAAACTGCCTTTATTATCCTCTTCACATATCTTTGAAAGAGTGGATATTTTGAGCTTACAACTGGGTGGGGCCAAGATGGAAGCAGCAATGATCAGAGGCTCCCATCGAAAAGATCCCAAACAGCATTGAATCCTGCGTTGGAAACTAAGGTATCCAGGTTTTGTCATTAGGACCAACTAGGCTTCTGGCATTCAACGGAGAGGAAAGAAGAGCAGTGGAAGGAAGGCTCCCACCGAAGAGCCACACAGGGCAGGGGAGCCCCCACCCTCAGCAAAGGGAGGCAGTGAGTGGGCGTGCTATCCAGCCTGGGAAACCGTGCTTTCTCTACAGAACTGTGCAACACAGGGATCAGAGGATCTCACTCATGAGCCCACACCACCAGGGCTTGGCTCCCAACCATAGAGCTGCACAAATTCTCACAGCCACTTGGCTAGAACCTGCCTAAGCCTGCCAAGTTCCAGGGGGAGGGGTGGCCATCACCACTGCTGCAGCTGCCTGCTTTCTAAGTTAGCTGAGCTCCTTGGGGGAGTGGTGGCAGCAAACACTTCCGCTGCAGGGCTTCCCTGCAAGAACTCCAGCAACTCCAGCCAGGGGGGCTCAGGAACAAAACTCTGATCTCCCTGGGACTGAGCCCCCAAGGGGATGGTTGGCCATAGTTTCCACAGACCAGGAGATTTAGTCTTTCCTCCTGCTAGCTCTGAGGAATCTGGGAAGCCCTGATGAGTGGGTTTCCCTCCAGTGCAGCACACCCCCTCTACCAAGAGAGAGTCAAAGTGCTTTGTTAAATGGATCCTGCTTCCCATGCCACCCAACTGGGTGAGACCCACAGGGGGTGTCAGACACTCTAAACAGGAGCATTCCTACTGGCATCAGGTCAGTTCCCCTCGAGGTCAGAGATCCCAGAAGAAGGAGCAGGCACCCATCTTTGCTCTTCTTCAGGCTCATCAAGTGACATCTCCAGGAGCAGGAGTGAACCAGATAAAGGGGACCTGAAGTTAACCCCTGGCAAACCACAGCAGCCCTACAGAAGAGGGACCTGACTATTGAAAGAAAAATAAACAAACAGAAAGCAACAACAACAGAATCAACAACAACAAAAAAGTCCCCACAGAGACTTCATCCAAGGGTCAGCAGTCTCAAAGATTGAAACTAGACAAACTCATGAAGATGAGAAAGAATCAGAAAAAAAAAATAAATAAAAAAGAAAAGAAAAAAAAAATGCTGAAAACCCAAAAGGCCAGAGTGCCTCTTCTCCTTCAAATAATTGCAACACCTCTCCAGCAAGGGTGCAGAACTGGATGGAGAATGAGTTTGATAAACTGACAGAAGTAGGCTTTAGAAAGTGGGTAATAACAAACTTCGCTGAAGTAAAGGAGCATAGTGTAACCCAATGCAAAGAAGCTAAGAAACTTGATAAAAGGTTATAGATGCTGCTAACTAGAATAACAAGTTTAAGGAGGAACATAATGACCTGATGGAGCTGAAAAACACAGCACAAGAACTTCATGAAGCATACACAAGTATTAATAGCTGAATCAATCAAGTGAAAAAAAAAGAAGGTCAGAAATGAAAGACTATCTTGCTGAAATAAGGCAGGCAAAAAAATAAATAAAGAGGAACAAACAAAACCTCCAAGTAATATGGGACTATGTAAAAAGACGAGTATCTGAAAGAGATGGAAAGAATGGAAGCAAGTTGGAAAACACACTTCAGGATATTATCTAGGAGAACTTCCGGAACTTAGCAAGACAGGCCAACATTCAAATTCAGAAAATACAGAGAAGTCTACTAAGATACTTCACAAGAAGATTAATCCGAAGACAGATAATCATCGGGTTCTCCAAGGTTGAAATGAAGGAAAAAATGTTAAGGGCAGCCAAAGAGAAAGGCCAGGCCACCTACGAAGTGAAGCCCATCAGACTAACAGCAGATCTCTCAGCAGAAACCCTACAAGCCAGAAGAGAGTGGGGGCCAATATTAAACATTCTTTTTTTTCTTTTTTTTTTTTTTTTTTTTGAGACGGAGTCTCGCTCTGTCGCCCAGGCTGGAGTGCAGTGGTGCAATCTCGGCTCACTGCAAGCTCTGCCTCCGGGGTTCATGCCATTCTCCTGCCTCAGCTTCCCTAGTAGCTGGGACTACAGGCGCCCATCACCACGCCCGGCTAATTTTTTGTATTTTTAGTAGAGACGGGGTTTCACCGTGTTAGCCAGGATGGTCTTGATCTCCTGACCTCGTGATCCACCCACCTCGGCCTCCCAAAGTGCTGGGATTACAGGTGTGAGCCACCGTGCCCAGCCTAAACATTCTTAATAAGAAGAATTTTCAACCCAGAATTTAATATCAGGCCAAATTAAGCTTCATAAGAAAAGGTGAAATAAAATCCTTCTCAGACAAGCAAATGCTAAGGAAATTCATCACCACAAGGCCTGCTTGCAAGAGCTCCAGAAGGAAGCATTAAATATGGAAAGGAAAAACCAGTACCAGCCACTGAGAAATTCACCAAAACATAAAAACCAATGACATTATGAAAAAATACGGCATCAACTAGTGTGCAGTATGACTAGCTACCATCATAATGACAGAATCAAATTCACACATAACAATATTAACCTTAAATGGAAATGGGCTAAATGCCCCAATTAAAAGACACAGACTTGCAAATTGAATAATAAGTCAAGACCTATCAGAGTGATATGTTCAAGAGACCCATCTGACGTGCAAAGACAGACATAGGCTCAAAATTAAGGGATGAAGGAAAATTTACCCAGCAAATAGAAAGCAGAAAAAAGCAGGGGTTGCAATCCTAGTCTCTGACAAAGCAGACTTTAAACCAACAAAGATAAAAAGAAAAAGAAAAAGAAAAAAAAAAAGGCACAGAAGGGCATTACATATTGATAAAGGGATCAATTAAACAAGAAGAGCTAACTATTCTAAATATATATGAACCCAATACAAAAGCACCCAGATTCATAAAACAAATTCATAGAGACCTACCAAAAAACTTCAACTCCCATACAATAATAGTGAGAGACTTTAGCACACCACTGTCAATATTAGACAGAGCAACGAGACAACATTTACGAGGCTTTTCAGGACTTGAACTCAGCTCTGGATCAAGTGGAACTAACAGATATATGCTGAACTCTCTACCCCAAAACAAAAGAATATACTTTCTTCTCAGTGCCACATGGCACTTAATCTAAAATTGACCACATCATTGGAAGTAAAACATTCCTAGGCAAATGCAAAAGAACTGAAATCATAACAAACAGTCTCTCAGACCACAGTGCAATCAAATTAGGACTCAGGATTAAGAAACTCCTGCAAAACCACACAACTTCATGGAAATTGAACAACCTGCTCCTGAATGACTCCTGGGTAAATAATGGAATTAAGGCAGAAATCAAGAAGTTATTTCAAACCAATGAGAACAAAGAAACAATGTATTAGAATCTCTGGAACACAGCTAAAGCTGTGTTAAGAGGGGAAGTTATAGCACTAAATGCCCACATCGGAAAGCTAGAAAGATCTCAAATCAACACCTTAACATCACAATTAAAAGAACTAGAAAAACAAGAGTAAACAATTCCAAAAGCTAGTAGAAGACAATAAATAAGATTAGAGCAGAACTGAAGGAGATAGAGAAACGAAAATCTCTTCAAAAAAATCAATGAATAAAAGAGATATGTTTTTGAAAAACACATAATAAAACAGAATGCTAGATAGACTAATAAAGAAGAAAAGAGCAAAATCAAATGGATGCAATAAAAATGATAAAGGGGATAATACCACTGACTCCACAGAAATACAAACTACCATCAGAGAATGCTATAAACACTTCTATGCAAATAAACTAGAATATCTAGAAGAAATGGATAAATTCCTTGACACATACACCCTCCCAACACTAAACCAGGAAGACATCAAATCCCTGAAAAGAGCAATAACAGGTTCTGAAATTGAGGCAGTAATAAATAGCCTACCAACTAAAAAAAGGTCAGGAAAGACAGATTCACAGTTGAATTCTAGCAGAGATACAAAGAGGAGCTGCCATCATTCCTTCTGAAACTATTGCAAACAATTGAAAAGGAACTACTCTTCCCTAACTCATTTTATGAGGCCAGCATCATCCTAATAGCAAAACTTGGCAGAGACACAATAGCAACAACAAAAAAACCTTCAGGCCAATATCCCTGATGAAAATCAATGCAAAAATCCTCAGTAAAATACTGGCAAATTGAATCCAGCAGCACATCAAAAAACTTGTCCACCTCAATCAAGTTGGCTTTATCCTTAGGATGCAAAGCTGGTTCAATATGCACAAATCAATAAACGTAATTCATCACATAAATAGAACCAATGACAAAACCACATGATTATCTCCACAGATGCAGAAAAGGCCTTTGATAAAATTCAACATCCCTTCATGCTAAAACCCCTCAATAAAATAGGTGTTGATGTAATGCATCTCAAAATAATGAGATCTATTTATGATAAACCCACAGCCAATATCATACTGATTAGGCAAAAGCCGGAAGCACTCCCTTTGAAAACTGGCACAAGACAAGGATTCCCTCTCTCACCACTCCTATTCAACATATTATTGGAAGTTCTGGTCAAGGCAATCAGGCAAGGGAAAGAAATAAAGGGTATTCTAATAGGAAGAAGGGAAGTCCAATTGTCTCTGTTTGCAAATGACGTGATTTTATATTTAGAAAACTCCATTGTCTCAGACCCAAAACTCCTTAAGCTGATAAGCAACTTCAGCAAAATCTCAGGATACAAAATCAATGTGCAAAAATCACAAGCATTCCTATACACAAACAATAGACAAGCAGAGAGGCAAATCATGAATGAACTCCCATTTACAATTTCTACAAAGAGAATAAATACTTAGGAATACAGCTAACAAGGGATGTGAAGGATCTCTTCAAGGAGAACTACAAACCAGTGCTCAAGGAAAGAAGAGAGGACCTAAACAGAAGGAAAAATACTCCATCCTCATGGATAGGAAGAATCAACATAGTGAAAATGGCCATATTGCCCAAAGTAATTTATAGATTAAATGTTAATCCCATCAAACTACCATTGACGTTTTTTCACATAATTAGAAAAAAAAAAAAAAAGGTACTTTAAAATTCATAAGGAACCAAAAAAAGAGGCCATATAGCCAAGACAATCTCAAGCAAAAAGAACAGATCTGGAGACATCACGTTACCTGGCTTCAAACTACACTGCAAGGCTACAGTAACCAAAACAGCATGATATTTCTACCAAAACAGACATAAAGACCAATGGAAGAGAATAGAGATCTCAGAAATAAGATCACATATCTCCAACCATCTGATCTCCAACAAACCTGACAAAAACAAGCAATGGGAAGAGGATTCCCTATTTAATAAATGGTGCTGTGAAAACAGTCTAGCCATATGCAGAAAATCAAAACTGGATGCCTACCTTACACCTTATACAAAAATTAACTCAAGATGAATTAAAGAATTAAATGTAAAACCCAAAACGATAACAACCCTAGAAAAAAACCTAGGCAATACTATCATGACATAGGCATGGGCAAAGATTTTATGATGAAATCACCAAAAGCAATTACAACAAATTGACAAATGGAATCTAATTATACTAAAGAGCTTCTGCACAGCAATAGAAACTATCAGAGTGAACAGGCACCCTACAGAACAGGAAAAAAAATTTGCAATCTACACATCTGACAAAGGTCTAGTATCCAGAATTTAAAAGGAACGTAATCAAATTTACAAGACAAAAACAAATAACCCCATCAAAAAGTGGGCAAAGGATATGAACAGAAACTTCTCAAAAGAAGTTATGCATTAGTCAACCAACAATCATATGAAATAAAGCTCAATATCCCTGATCATTAGAGACATGCGAATCAAAACCACAGTGAGATACCATCTCCCTCCTGTCAGAATGGTGATTATTAAAAAGTCAAGAAACAACAGATGCTTGTGAAGCAGTGGAAAAATAGGAACACTTTTATGATGTTGGTGGAAATGTAAATTAGTTTAACCATTGTGGAAGACAGTGTGGCAATTCCTCAAGTATCTGGAACTCATACATGCACATGTATATTTATTGCAGCACCATTCACAATAGCGAAGACATGGAACCAACCCAAATGCCCATTGACTACAGACTGGATAAAGAAAATGTGGTACATATACAGCATGGAGTACTATGCAGCCATAAAAAGGAATGAGATTATATCTTCTGCAAGGACATGGATGAAGCTGGAAGCCATTATCTTCAGCAAACTAACACAGGAACAGAAAACCAAACACAGCATGTTTCACTCAGAAGTGGGAGTTCAACAATGAGAACACGTGGAAACAGGGAAGGAAACAACACATACCAGGGCCTGTCATGGGGGATGGTGAGGAGAGGGAGATCATCAGGATGAATATCTAATGCATGTGGGGCTTAAAACCTAGGTGATGGGTTGATATGTGCAATAAACCACCATGGCACATGTGTACTTATGTAACAAACATGCACATTATGCACATGTATCCCAGAACTTAAAGAAAAAAGTGAATACTTTTAATATTTATAAAGTCTAGCACATGAACTTTTTATTATAAATTGTGCTTTTAGTGTTGTATCTAAGAAATATTTGCTGAACCCAAAGTCAGTGTTTTTCTAGAAATTTTATAAGATTATGTTTTATATCTAGGTCTATAATATATCTGAGTTAGTTTTTGTAACATGCAAATAGTATGAATATTGTTATTATTAATGTCTTTGCATGGAGATATGCAACATATGTTGAAAAGATCATTTTTTTCCCAATAAAATCCTTTGTACTATTGTAAAGCTCCATGGTCCATATGGAGGAACTCTGATCTTCCTCTGTTCCTCTTCCTTTCTGTTCTACTGACAAATATTTCTCTCCTCCAAAATACACTATCTTTATTACAGTAACTTCATAAAGCTTTCAGAATTAGGTAGCAAGAGACTTCCAAGCTGTTGGCAAAATGGCAGTTTGGGAAGCTCCAGGTTCTTTGGCCCCCCACAGAAACATCAAGTTATAAACTGTAAACTGACTAAAATAACTTTGCAGGAACCCCAGAATACAGTCAATGAATTGTAACAATTAAGCAAATGCCTAATCAACAAGAAGTCACATTCATAAAGACAAGCAATTCTGTAGCCTTGTGTCACTCCCTCCCTTGTGTGGCATTTTTGGAAGGAAGTAGTCAAATTTCTTGCATTTCTTCCTCAGAGAAATTGTTTGCAAATTTTTGCTCTATGACCTGCTTACAGAACCAGATTCTGTATCACCTAACTGAGAGATAGGATGAGGAAAGCAGCATAGATGTTTATATGGAGGGAATTAGAAAAAAGCACAGACACAGGCACAGGAAATATACATGCCGAGAGAAGACCTGAGAAACATAAATCCTTCACACTGGGCTGATAGTGAAGGTTTCACCTAACATAGAGTCAAATTGCGAAAACTGGAAGAATAGCTGTTATTTCAAATGTCAAATTTTCAACAAAAATTGCAAAACATAAAAAACAAGAAAAAACGTTCTAAAGGACTGAAATAAATCTCTATGAATTGACCAAAATTTAGGACTTATTCGAAAAATACTTTAACAACTGTTTATAGTATGCTTAAATTTAAAGAACACAAAAAATAAAAAGTATTAGAAAAATCATATATAAAAGTGAATATGCCAATAGTGAGATATAAATTATAAAACAGAACAAAACAGAAATTCTATAGCTGAGATAAAAAATAACTGAATTGAAAAGTTTAGTAAAGAAGCTCAACATCAGACTCAAACCAGAACAATAAAGAATTAGTAAATTTGAAGGTAGAAGATTGGAAGTTAGTAAATCTGAGGAGCAAAGCCAAATAAAATAATAATGAAGAACATGAACAGAGTCTAAGACATTTATGAGAGGCCATCAAGCAGACCAATATATTCATTACAGTAATCTTAAAAAAGAAGTGAGAAAAATGGCATAGAGTATTTTTTAAATAATGATAAGAAATCCAAAATCTGATTTTAAAACATGGATATAAAAATACAAGAAGCTCCAAGTTAAAAAAAAAAATCCAAAGGGACCCACAGCAGGTTGCATAATAATCAAAGTTGCAAAAGCCAAATATAAAACAGAATCTAGTAAACAGCAAGAGAAAAGTGACTAATTATGCACAAGTTATCTTTAATAAAATTATCAGATTATTTAGGTGAGCCTTCCAGTCTGGAAGGGGATATATCTGCAGTGTTAAAAGAAAAAAAACAAACGCACAAACAAAAAAAAAAGTCTCAACCAAGTATTTAATCCAGGGCAAAGCTGTCCTTCAAAATGAGGAAGACATTAAGACATTATCAGATAAATAAAAGCTGAGACAGTGCATTATCACGAGATCTGTGCTAAGAGAAATGCTGAAGGGAGTCTTTCATGTAGACATAAAAGGATGTATGTATAGACAATAACTTAAAGCCAAACAAAATATAAAAATTTCTGTTAAGGATACTTACATGAAAAACACATAAAAACTATCTTTTTTTGCATTTTGGTTTATAACTATTTTTTATTCCTCTACGGGATTTAAAAGAAAAAAATTATAAAAGAAATTTGAAACCTATATTAATAGTCAGACAGTATATTAATATGACATTTGTAAATCAATGACATGAAGAAAGATAATTTGTGTATGTGATTTAAATTAAAGTAGTATTAATTCAAAATAATTTTTCATATATGTAGGATATTATGGATAATCACCAAGGTAACCACAAAGGACATATCTATAGAATACACACAAAAGGAAATAAGAAGGGAATAAAAATGTGTCAATTAAAAAAATCAACTATCCACAAAGGAAGGCATTGGAAAAAAGAGGAGGCACAAAATAGCTATAAGACATACAAAAACAAATTATTTTAATGGCAATAATAAATCTTCCCTATCAATTATAAATTTAAACCATTATTTATTCAACTCTCTAATCAAAAGACATAGACTCGCACAATGGATTAAAAGCACTCTCAACTATATGCACACTTTAATATATTCATTTTGTATTTAAGAATATGCAAAGTTTGAAAGAGAGAAGATGAAAAAAAATATTGGTGCAAACAGTAATGGAAAAAGCAAAGGAGTGGTGATATCAACGTTAAAGTAGAGTTTAAATTGAAAACTATTATAAGAGACAAATGGAAACATTATATAATTATAAAGTATCAATTCACAAGAAGATATATAACAATACAATATATATGCACCAAATATCAGGGATCCTAAACATGTGAAATAGAATTGAAGAGAGAAATGGAAAGCTCTGCAATAATGGTCTGGAACATTTGGAAACTTCAGTACTACAACTTTCAATGATAAATAAGAAAACCAGAAATTTTAAACAGAAAGTGAAGGACTTAACACTAATAATTATACCTAACAGATGAAAACAGATCACTCCAGGCAAAAATACTAGAGTAACATACCCTTTTTTTGTTATTTTTAATTTTTAATTTCTATGGGAACATAGTAGATGTATATATTTATGGGGGTATATAAGATATTTTGATACAGGCATGCAATGGTAATAATTATATCATGAAAAATAGGATATCCATTCCCTCAAGCATTTATCCTTTCTGTTACAATCTACTTATGTTAGTTTTAAAACGTGCAAGTAAGTTATTGACTATAGCAACCCTGTTGTGCTATCAAATATCTTATTCATTCATTCTAATTATTATCTTGTGCCAATTAACCATCCCAATTTTTACCCAACTCCCACTTCCCTTCCCAGCCTCTGGTAACCGTGTTATACTTTATATCTTCATAAGTCCAATTGTTTTGATTTTTAGATCCCACAAATAAGTGAGAACATGTGAAGTTTGTCTTTCGGTTCCCGGTTTATATCACCTGACATAATGATACCCAGTTCCATCCATGTTGTTACAAATGACTGAATCTTATTTTCTTAATGGCTGAATAGTAATAGACTGTGTATATGAACCATATTTCCTTTATATCTAAGAATATGCAATAATTGAAAGCTGATGTTGGACACTTAGGTTGCTTTGAAATCTTGGCTACTGTGACTAATGCTGCAATAAACATGAGAGTGCAGATCTCCTTGATACACTGATTTCCTCTTTGGTGAGTATGTATACTCAGCAGTGAGATTGTTGAATCATATGGCAGCTGCATTTTTATTCTTTTGAGTGATCTCCAAACTGTTCTTCATATTGATTGTACTAATTTACATTTCCAACAGCAGTGTATAAGGGTTCCTTTTGCTCCATGTCCTCACCAGCATTTGTTATTGCTTGTTTTTTGGATATAAGCCATTTTAACTGAGATGATATGATATCTCATGGCAGTTTTCATTTGCATTTCTCTGTTGATCAATTATGTTGAGTACCTTTTATTTGCCTGTTTGTCATTCGTATGTCTTCTTTAGAGAAATGTCTATTCAAATATTTTGCTCATTTTTAATTGAATTATTAGATTTTTTTTTTCTCTACAGTTGTTTGAGCTCCTTATATATTCTGGTTATAAATCCCTTGTCAGATGGGTAGTTTGTAAGCTCTGAAATGACCTCCTTTGACTCCATGTCTCACATCCAAGTCATTCTGATGCACAAGATGGGTTTTCACGGTTTTAAGCAGCTCTGTCCATGTGGTTTTTTTTGTTTGTTTGTTTTTTTCTGTTTTTGTTTTTGTTTTATGAGGTGGATTCACGCTCTGTCACCACAGCTGGAGTGCAATGGTAGGATCTCAGCTCACTGCAACCTCTGCCTCTCGGGTTCAAGCGATTCTCCCGCCTCAGCCTCCTGAGTAGCTGGGACTACAGGCACCCACCATCACACCTGGCTAATTTTTATATTTTTAGTAGAGATGGGGTTTCACCACATTGGCCAGGCTGGTCTCAAACTCCTGACATTGGGATCTGCCCACCTCAGCCTCTCAAAATGCTGGGATTACAGGCATGAGCCACCATGCCTGGCCTGTCCCTGTGGATTTTTAGGGTACAGCCCCCCTCCTGGTTGCTTTCATGGGCTGAAGTTGAGTGTCTGCAGCTTTTCCGGGTGCACTATGCAAGCTTTTGGTGGATCTACAATTCTGGGGTCTTGAGGATGGTGACCCTCTTCTCATAGCTCCCCAGTGGGGACTCTGTATCAGGGCTCCAACCCTACATTTCTCTTCTGCACTGCCCTAGCAAAGGTTTTCCATGAGGGTTCCCCACCTGCAGCAAATTTCTTCCTGGACAACCTGTGAAATCTAGGTGGCAGTTCCCAAACCTCAATTATTGACTTCTTGTGCACCTGCAGGCCCACCACCATGTGTAAGCCACCAAGGCTTTGTGCTTGTACCCTCTGTAGCAATGGACTGAGCTGTACATTGACCTCTTTTATCCGTGACTGAGATGCAGGGCACCAAGTCCTGAAACTGCACAAAGTAGCAAGGCCCTGGGTCCAGCACATAAAACTATTTAAAAAAAAAATATCTGGGTCTGTGATGGGAGGGATTTCTGTGAAGACTTTTGACATGCCCTGAAGAAATTTTCCCTATTGTCTTGGTGATTAACATTAGGCTTCTCATTAATTATGAAAATTTTAGCAGCTGACTTGAATTTATCGTTCAAAAAATAGGATTTTATTTCCTTTCACATTGTCAGACTGCAAATTTTCAGTTTTATGCTCTGCTTCACTTTTAAACATAAGTTCCAATTCTAAACTATCTCTTTGTGAATGCGTATAACTGAATGCTTTTAAGAGCACCCAAGTCACATCTTAAATGCTTTGCTGCTTAGAAATTTCTTCTGCAAGATACCCTGTATCATCTTTCTCAAATTCAAAGTTCCACAGATCTCTTGGGCAGGGGCAAAATGTCACCAGTCTCTTTGCAAAGCATAGCAAGAGTCACCTTCATTCCAGTCCCCAACAAGTTCCTCATCTTTATCTGAGACCACCTCAGCCAGGACTTCATTGTACACATCACTATTAGCATTTTAGTCAAAGTCACTCAACAAGTCTCTAGGAAGTTACAAACTTTTCAACATTTTTCTGTCTTTTTCTGAGGTGTCCAAACTGTTCCAATCTCTGCCTATTACTCAGTTCCAAAGTTGGTTCCACATTTTCAGGTATGTTTATAGCAGCACCCCATTCTCTCTGGTACCGATATACTGTATTAGTTCATTTTCATACTGCTATAAAGAACTTCCAAATGCTGGGTAATTTATAAAGGAAAGAAATTTAATTTACTTACAGTTTAGCATGGTTGGGAAGGCCTCAGGAAGCTTCCAATAATGGCAGAAGTTAAACGGGAAGCAAAGCACCTTCTTCACAAGGCAGCAGGAAGAAGAAGTGCCAAGCAAAGGGGGAAGAGCCTCTTACAAAATCATCAAATATCGTGTGAACTCACTCACTGTCATGAGAACAGAATGGGAGAACCCTCCCATCCCCCATGGTTTATTAACCTCCACCTAGTCTCTCCCTCAACTCATGGGAATTATGGGAAGTACAATTCAAGATAAGATTTGGTTGGGGATACAAAGTCTAACTATATCACTCTCCCTGCACATTAATACATTTGTATGACATTTATTTAACTTTCATCAGCTGATTTTCAGCAAACTTTCAGAGGTAAAATGTGAAATTCTTTCTTTGTCTCCACAATTTGTTAGTAAAACTTATTTAAAATGTTGTTTCTGATTATTTATTATTTATGTTTACCCGAGCCTTTGTCTCTTCATTGATTCTGACAAAAGTGTGTTCTCTTGCTTTATTTACAGTCTTACAATTTTTGTTAAAATCTGTGTATCTTATTTAGGATAATAGAAGCTGCAGTAAACAATATTTATGTAAAACAGTCACTTTTTGTCTTCAACTAAGCCTTCCTGGGTTTGAGTCCATCTACTTAAGAATCGAGCTCTGAGTTTTTTGTTTTGGTTATTGATATGTTTACCGTCAATGCATCACAAGCTTTAAATTCCTCTAGTGTTTATTTGTTTTAGGTTAAGCTACTCAGGAGGTTGAGGCGGGAGAATTGCTTGAACCTGGGAGGTGGAGGTTGCAGTGAGCCAAGATCTCACTATTGCACTCCAGCCTGGGCAACAAGAGCGAAACTCTGTCTCACAAAAAAAAAAAAAAAAAGAAGAATATGTTTCCCAGGGGATACTATTCAATGTCTGTTCTCCCCTTTGTTGTAAGTATTTCCTTTGCAACTACACTTCAGAGAATGCCTCTCTTCCCATGCAGTAGATTCCCCAAACCTTCCCAAGCAGCAAATTATTGAATTTTTTTTTTAACTTTTAATACTGTTAGCCTTGATGTGTGAACCAAAATGGCATCAAGTGTTTGACTGAAGGACTGGGAACAAGTTGAAAATTCTGAGAAAGCTTCCTTCATGTTGCAAAACTGCTTGAAAGATAAGAGTAATTGTTGCATAAAAAGTACGGAATTCTTACTGTTGTCATTCTGCCTCAGTATTAGGCAGCCTTGTGACCTTGAATCTCATGGTTTAAGCCTCCTTAGTGATTCTACAGAAGACCTCTAATGGTCAGGGTCTGTGTGTAATTCTTCTTCTCTTCCACAAGTAGAGAAGTTTTGTTGTTGTTACTTTCCACAAGCTACAATGAGTCTTCAGTTGTGTTCTAACAAAAAAAAAAAAAAAAAAAAATTGTTCTTTTTTGCCCAGTAGTTTAAGGCTTTTGTTTCATAATGGATATAGTGGTGAAGGATCTAGGTAGAACTAAGTACCATTTATGCAACTGTTGACAAAGATTCAAACTCTGTAAAATATTTGAAGAGATTTATTCTGAGCCAACTATGAGTGACTTTGGCCCATGGCATAGCCTTCAGGAGAGTCTGAGAACATGTGCCCAAGGTGGTCAGGGCACAGCTTGGTTTTATACATTTTAGGGAGACATGAGATTTCAGTCAAATACATTTACAATATACATTGTTCTGATTCAGAAAAGTGGGGCAACTTGAAACAGGGGCTTCCAGTTTATAGGTAGATTTAAAAATTTTCTGATTGGCAATTGATGAAAAAGTTATTACCAATAGAAAGAGATGCCTGGGTTATGAGAAAAGTTGTGAAGACTAAAGTTTTATCCTGCAGATGAAGGCTCCAGGTAGCAAATTTCAGAGAAGGTAGACTGTAAATGTTTCTTATCAGACTTAAAGTCTGTGTTGATGTTAATGCTGGAAGAGGTATGAGGCATGTCCAACTGCCACTTCCCATCATGACCTGAACCAGTCTTTCAGGTTAAATTTTAAATTATCCCTGGCCAATGAGGAAGTCCATTCAGATGGTTGGGGACCTTATAATTTTATTTTTCTTTACACTCCCCCTTCTGGCCAAGATTTGCCAGAGGCAACATTAGTTGCCACCAAATCTTTATTTTGTCTCATAACATTGCTGGGGTGGCAGAGCTTCTTGCTATGGGTCCATCCTATTCCTTGGTGGGACTCCCTGTGGCGAAGGGACTCAGTCAACAAGACTTACAGCCAATTAATTGTTCTAGGCCAGATAGGATTAGAAGTAGATAAGCATTCATTGCCCCTTGAAATTATTAAATTATTATTACTATTTTAAGTAGAAAACTAACAAAAGCAAAAAGCACGATTACAAAACTGACTTACCTTTAACTTCTGTGTGTTGAGATACTGTAAGCTTAATTTTACTTACAGGCTTATAGCAACTAGTTATATAAAACATAAACACTGTTCTACAAAACTATATATACTATTTAAAACTCATAACTTAGAGGCCTTTTGACAAGGTACCTTTATTCTGTCAGGATATATTTTACTTCTGCAAAAAGCAGAAACTTCTTTATGATGGGGGTGGACGCAGTGATGACACGTAATCGAGTAGAAGGCAAAGTACTTTGTTTTACCAACTGTTTAGGCATCATTGTATCCATCCTTCATCTGAAGTGTCTGTCCTTGATGTAATTCTATCCCTCAAAACCAGCCTTTACAATCTCACACACCCACCACTTCTGCAACAGTTCCTGGGCCAAGAGGGAGGGAGTATAGTTTTAACAGCAGGAAATTTGCAGGTTGGTCCCAGTGGGATGTCAAATGAGGGAGAGTCTCATTTTGGCTTTTCAGAATACCACAATTTTGGTTTCCTTGGAAGTAATAATAGGAGAGATAAAGAGCATTATTATTTTGACAATTGAGAGCATTTGTTTGTTAGAACAGAAAAAGGAATACATTTCATTATGGTACCAACTAAAAGCAGGAAGAAAAATTATAAGCTGGTACTCTATAAGAGTAGTCACACAAAGTACAACATGAATCAACTGGCTATGTAGGCTTCTTTCAAGTCAGCTTTGCTGGAACTTTACCTAAAAATATGTTATTTGAGTCAAAGTCTTGGGAACATAACCAGTGTCTCCAATTATTCTGTTTTAAAAGACTGTTACTAAACTTATGCAAATAACTATACGATCACAAAATCACAATCTGAATTTGAGAACTCAGAAAGAAAGGCCAATTTACTTACAAAAAACATACTTCACCATAAATAACTGAAAAGAAAAATATTTTCTTGACCTTTCTTTAATCAGAGCAGCAGCCTTCCACATAAGACATTTTTTTAACCCTGGAACTGCCATTCACATTCTAAGCAGCTCTTGTTAGATGAGAGCTACTTATTAGGTGCTGTAGAATTTAGCAGCTCCTTACATTGTTAGAGTCAATGTTAAGGGAAAAAGGAGTCTCTCTACTCATTAGTGTTTCCTCTTTTTATCTCCAGGTAGCAAGATCCTATGTAAACCATTATCATGGAACTCTTTTGGGCATTATTATTTCCATTAGCATTGGGGTAGCTTCAGTTCATATTTCATAGCAAGACAGAAAATGAACCTCAAGTAAAAATTTGCTAGTCCAGTAGTTGTCATTGGGAAGTATTCACAGTCTTTTGCCATTAGCCGCGATAAATGCTCCACAAAGGGCTATGAAGTGAAGGATTTGTCCTGACTAGTACTCCAGTTTCTACCCTATATTCTGTGGGCTCAGGGAGTCTTACTATTAATAGTTCCCAGTTAATGTGTCCAATTAAGATTTTTCAAAGGCTAGATTTACATGCCTTCATTTTTATAGTACTAGATAGGGTAAATATCCCCTAGTCAGAAACAATACCCATTTCAAAGACATTTAGGTAAAGAAGTCACAACTATCTTACATAATGACTGTTTAAACATCTCAAATTTCATAATTCTTTTAACTTGCTTTTTTGTTGTTGTTGTTCCAGGACATTTTCTTTTCTACCCCCAGACAATTGTACGTGTTCTGGTAAAAAAGGAGCAGGGAGTTGAACCAAGGGACTTAGGTTCTTTTGTCCATTTTGATTTTAATTTGTCTCAGCATTACCCCATACAATGTCAGCTTTCTGATGACAGCCTTTGCCTTGTGATTTTTTTTTTTTTTTTTTAACTTTCCAGTCTAGGGCAGATAGTAACAATCCAAGCATATCGATCACCCTTCGGGGTAAGTTATTTGATGCCCATTTTCTTTTTTCCAATGTTTTAAGCATCTGTGAGACCCATGAGGGACAGCAAATTTGATAAGGCTTCTCAAACAATTATATGATTCGGCAGAAGGGGCACCCATGTAAAAGGGGTCCCCATAGCCCCCAAATTTCTCATGATCTGGGTAATAGGCATATTCGGTGGGAGAATCTTCTGGTCATTATAAAACCAATCCCATGTGGCTTACATATGATACATGTCAATTGCTTCATCTGGGGTGCTCCATTTAGTATTTTATAGGAAGAGTCAGGCAGTCCCCTTTTCAGGGCAAACAGACCTCACAGTGTTGTTTTTCTGGTCCATTAGGCTAGTTGTTCTCTCAGGAATAAACTCCTGTACATTTGAATCACATATATTCAGTAATTGTTCAATAGTGAGCTGTGAGCCCTGCATCAACACAAACAAACTCTCCTATTCTGTAGCATTTAAAATTAAGGATTTTTGTCTCTAAAGTATTAAAACTAATGGCAAAATACTGCAATTGCTTTTTCACCAACCTGTTATTTTAAAAATCCATTGTAGTAACAATTTCTAAAGGAGCTCACAATACAAATCTACAAATGGAACAATTGATTTGCATTATATTCTCTGGTTTTTAGTAGTTACGTGGTTTTGCCCTTCCCTAACATTGAGTATCTTCTTGGTAACCGCAAGCCTCAGAAGTAACTTTTGTTGCCCTGGCTTAATTATTCTTTTTATCCATTTAGTTATATCTGTATAACTTTTTATTCATTTTAAAGGCATTTTTAAATAGTTTCTTAACTAGAGAAACATTTTTTAAAAATTTATATCCTTGTGTTTTATAAACTTCACCAAAAACACCTTTTACTTAATTTAACATAACATTACTTTAAGACTGTAAATTATTAGAGAGATTTTTAAGATTAAATTTATTGAATTAACCTTACCAAAGATTACCAAAGTCATGTGAATCAAAAGTCATCTGGTACAAGTTATCACACTTGTACCAGTCTGATAAGCACTTACTTTTTTTCAAGCTAGTTGATTAGCTCATTCATACAGTTTGGTAGTGAAACATCACTTCCACATGACATTTATAAACATTCAGATATTACAGGCATGCAGAGTAAAAAAACAGATCCAAAAATTTTTCATTTGCCTATTTTCAGAAAGAAATTATCTCCCTTACTTAAGATAATTAGTTTTAAAAGTTAAAGGAACCAACAAAGGTAAGGGAGAGAGTTACCATCCAAGGGAGACAGCCAAGTATAAAGGAATCACCTCTGACTGGCCTGTGCTCTGGGAAAATGAGGTGGACCCACAGAAGTTTGCTCCATTTACAGGAGGGAGGAGGTTGGCATCTCCTGATCTGGGGTGGTAACCTGGGATGCAATCTCTGAAATGGGAAGTCTACTAACAGGACTCTCATATTGCTAAGAGTCACTCTTTCCCATTTTTTCCTTTTCACCCAATAAACCCTGGCCTTATCACCCTTCAAAGTGCCTGTGATCCTAACCTTTCATGGTCTTGTGAAAAGAACCCACATTTAGCTGAACTAAGAGAAAGTTCTCAACATTTTGACACACAATGTAGGGCTTGAGAAAGGGTGAGTGAGATGCAAACCAAAAAACTTTTTTCTCTTTTGCTTCTAAGCCTCTATTCCCTTGGAGTTCTGAGAGTAGAGGAAACTGTGCTTGCCTTTCTATGGCTTTTTCCTTCCTTTTTCAGGATGGGCAGGTGAGTGGCAGCTCACTGCTCCCCTCCTGATATGGTTTGGCTTTGTCCCCACCCAAATCTCATCTTGAAATTCCCACATGTTGTGAGAGGGACCTGGTGGAAGGTAACTGAATCATGGGGATGGGTCTTTCCTGTGCTCTTCTCATGATAGTGAATAAGTCTCATGAGATATGATGGTCTTAAAAATGGGAGTTTCCCTGCACAAGTCCTCTTCTCTTGTCTGCTGCCATGTGAGATGTGCCTTTCTCTTTCCATCATGATTTTGAGGTCTCTCCAACCATGTGGGATTATGAGTGCATTAAACCTCTTTCTTTTGTAAATTGCCCAGTCTCAGGTATGTCTTTATCAGTAGTGTGAGAACAGACTAATATACCTCCCCTCCCTGCCAGGACTGGGACACATAGTCCCAGAGCTTTCTGTGGCTGCCTGCCCAGACTCTCACTCGGTCCAAGCCAGGGGAAAGGAACCCAGTTGCATAAGAATAAGAAGTTCTTCCTTAGGCATTTTTAAACTATTTTTTTTCTTTCCTTTTCTCCACCAGGTCAGAAGCTAACTTTTAAGAGAGGACTTTTTCCTTTTGGATGACATTTTGCTGGACTGGGAAATGAATATCACTGTTTATATTTCCTGTAGAGTTTTAATTGCGAGAAAGAATTTGTGAGGTTAGTCTTAAGCTGTAGCCAACCTGGTGTGCTTTGTGTGTCTTTCTGTATGGTCGATAGTAAACTTTGCTGTAGCCCTCCCTCTTGTTTTACATCCTTGGGGCATGGCCTGTGACCTCGTGGCAATGCTTTGTTTAGCCATGTGGCCCAGATTCATCCTTCCTTAGGGAATGAGTTATTTCTGGTTTTGATATATACATGACCTTTTGCTATTTGTCGATTCCCCTTCCTTCCATGCACCGCCTTGGATTTTCCTTCCTCTGAGCCTTTAGTAAGGTTTGAAAGGCAGAAATATTGGCTTTTTGACATGGCTAAAGTGGGGTAATAGGAAATTTTAAAAGAACCTTATTAAAGAGTGCTATGGTTAAAAATCAGCTTAATTAAAAGCAGATATTCAAACTCTAACAGCCTGGGACTCCATGGGAAAAACAGGAGGCACCAGAGAACCCATTTTGGAAAAACCGTTTTCCTCATGAAACACCAGGAATTAGAAATGGATAAATATCTCTAAAAATTAAGGTTCTGTTCTGTTTTACATGGTGTTATCTGACATTTTTTTACTTTTGGGGTATCAGAAATTCCTTTACATTATGAAAAACTTAAAACTGGCAAATGAAAAATCTTGTAACTACTGAATCTTCTTCTGTCTGTCTGTCTGTCTTTGTAGCTATATATGTGTTGTGCATGATGTCTATTCAAAAAGTTCTAATTAATTGGCCTAAAGAAAGATAAGCACTTGGGTCAAATATTTTTTTAAAGGGAAGATAAAAGTCATGGTACATTTCATTTCATGTGACTTTAATCTTTGAGAAATAAAAACAGCTTTAAAAATTATTGGTAAAATGAAGATGTTGTCAAAATGTTAATAAGTAGACTAAATTATACAGGTCAGATAAAAGGTTTGCTAAGTGTTTTGAGGTTATAAACTGCTTTTCAAGTTTGGAGAGCTGTTCAACTTCGTATGGCTTGGGGACATACGGAACTAACCACACTCTTAATTATGCTGGAAGGAGGGAAACCTTGGCCGCACCTAGCACATAAATGAAACAACTTACCAAGTTTTACATTAAAGTTAAAATTGCTAGGAATTACTGTTATAATATCTAATTGAAATGACAGAAAATAGATTTACATGCAAGGTGCGTGAGAACAGCAAAATGTGTTTTTAGTGGAAGATTATAAGTAAGCATGAAAATGTAAATTATTGCCTAGGGTTAAAGGATGGTTTTGAATTAGATAAGATAAAGCTAAAAGTTCAAACAAGTGGTAAAAATATCGTAAAAATCGATCTTGCAAAATTCCTTGCGTGAACATATTGACTAAATTCAAAAGGGTATTATGTGTTTTTTTTTTTTTCCTGTAAATTGAGCATTGAAATAAAAGCACAAGGTACCCTTAAGGCAGCAATCTGCTTTTTAGAAAAATTTGTAAAGCGTTACAAAAGATTTTTTGCTTTTCACATTTCTGAGTCATCATTTTGGCAAAATAAATTACTTATGGTAATCTGTAGTTCTATATCATAATATCAAGTGTTTTTAACCTTTAATGTACATAACTGTCTTTCCAAAATCAAATTTCAGTTTCTAAATTGTCTTTCCTGATGCCTGGCTTTTTGGATGGTTCTGTGGGCCCCTGGAATATCCAGAAGAGAGGTAAACAGGATTATTTGACATGTTTAAGTACATGAGATTGCCAAAATGATGTTTAATCTTCTTTAGGTAATATTTTGGTGAATAATGCTAATATATGTTCCAAAATTATATGGGATTTCTAAAATTCTAATGTCTATACATGATATCAAATATAATGGATGTTGTTATATTAAGTTATTGTAAACCATGAAGATAACCAAATTTTTTTGTCAATTGTGTTTCTAACTGTAACTGTCATGGACATTTTGTTATTAACAGACAATTGTTGTCTTGTTTTAATCCTTTTCAAATGATGGTTTATAATAAGCTATAACACTTTGACAGGTGCTCTCAAATACTGGTTTTGGATAACTTTAGAGATTGTGACATTGGAATAAAGAAAAATGTACAGGACTCGGGAAGAGCTAAAATGTTCATGAATATCAAGCTAAGCAAGAGTTAAATAAATGGACTGAACTCAGAAAGCTGAAGCAATCTTTTTAACTTTTGCGTAGAATATTGCAGATCCTTGTTTTGTTTTTCAGAGTCAAGGAAACTTATTTTGAACTATTTATAGCCTTTAATAATTGAGTAAGGTACACTCCTGTGAACAAAATCTGGAGATATTATTTATCTCTTCCTGGTTCCGCTAGAATTTGGAAACTGTGAGTATTCTTAACTTATGGTAATATAGTTATTTGCATCAGTGCAATAAGAATCCATTTTCTTTTTCTACAGAATGGAACTGGAGAAACTTGTTGTCTTACCAGGGCTTTGTGTAGAAGGGTATGTTTCCCTTTAAGGACAGTCAAGCTCAACTTGCAGAGAGAATAAAATCTCCATGGGAAAAACTAGCCTGATAACCTTGTCTATGCAGTCCTTGTCCAGGGTTCCTGTTCTGTGGTCAGTAAAGAATGTCACTTTCTAACAGGCTCAGGAGCTCCAAGTTTATCTTGGGACCTTAAGAAGAGAGCATCACCCAACCCACAGGTATTTGAGGATACAAACTCATGGCTGGGCTGGGCTTTAAAAAGTCCTTTCTGAGATTCCTTGTGTAACAGAGTTCCATTCAAGTCAATCCAAAAGGCCTATGTAGAAATAATTATTCTCGCTGCAGTTTATGCAAATAATCAGGCCAAGTATAAGACTAAAGTTTATTTTGCAAAACACTCAGTCTTATGATAATTTGCTTCTTAACAAAAATGATGACTGTAGAGACAAATTATGTTTCAAAAGTTATCATGCATTTGCCATTAAATTATCAACTCATTAGTTGTTTTAAAGTTTCTGCCTACGTTTTAGACTAACGCTGCTTGTTCCTGTGAACCAACCAGCAATCTCCAGCTGCCCCTCAGAAAGAACAACAGGGATGGATAATATAGAAATCTGGACCAATATTCTAGTTCTGAGCAGTTATCCTGCAAATCCTGTCAGGTAATGGAAATAAATAGGGTACCCAACACCCGGAGATTTCCTCTTTGGGAAAGTAAGACCAAAGAAGCTAACCAAAGCCAAGCACCATGCATCAAAATCCTAGCAAGCATAACTATATCCAGAGATTATCTGGGCATGTTACAAGACATCAATTTCTCTCTTTTGTTGGAAGAGGACTCAATTCTACAGCTTCACTTTAGCATTTGGCTTATGATAAGGAGAGAATGCATCCCCACTGAGACACATTTTTGTCCCAAACTTAATTCCAAGCTTCAGGTCAAAGCCCTAGGAAAGAAAACTGGATCTGAGTGATTGAGAGGCAGATGATAACAGGTTAAAAGGCACAGCACAGTTGAGCATGATGGATTTCTGCCAATTAATCCAGGCTTCCTGTTTTATGGATAAAGGCCACTCTAGTATCCATGGCATAAATTAAGTCTAGGGAAGTCCAAGGCTACTGAAAGTAGGGGGAATAAAGGCATAGGTCAAAGAAAATAATTCCTATTCTCTAGGCCCTCCCTGCTTTGTGGGTATAAGCTGCTTTAGCACCCATGGGCAACATGTACCAAGATCACTGGGACTCAGGGATGCAAGGATGGAATAGGGAAATGGGATGCTCTTCCTTCTCTCCTTCACATATTCCAAGTATTTGCTAGGAAGAGAAGGGAACCATGGATGCCTGCACCTCTTTTTCTAGATGAGTAGCCATGCATCTTCAGTCTGTACACCTTTCAAATGCATCTTGAACCCCTGGGACTCCTTCAAAAAACACCTTCTTTTTTATTTTTTCTTTCTCTGTCCTTTCTTCATTGATAGGTAATTGCGTCTCCATACTACAGGACACTCCACTCAAATGCATCCTCCAAACTAGGAAAAGTTAATTTTTCAAACCTTAATCTAGTTGGCTTAAGATTGGGCTCAGGGAAAGGGAACCCGTAAGCCTAGTGTGCCGGCAAAAGGGTAAAGTTGTTTTTTTTTGTTTTTTGTTTTTTTGTTTTCCAGTTGGGCTTTTGACCTCCCTCTTCCTGTGCAAACTGGTATAAGGTCTCAGGATTTTTGACCTGTCCTTATCCACTCCACCCCTTTCTCATTTTGATACATTTTTTCTAATAACCATTTGTCTCCTCTCACCTTCAGGCCATCAAACTCCAAACGGGCATGCAACCAGAGCCTCGGAAAGATGGCCCCTTCTGCTGCAAACACTTAGATAGGCCTCTGAGGGAGATCTGACTGCCATTCTCCCCAAAACAGTGCACCCTGTCTTCAGGAAGCAGTGAAGATTGGTCTTCATCCTTATCCTTACCTTTATTTTAATGGCAATTAGATGTATTTCTTTAGAGGGGAAAATGAGACAGCCAAGTATAAAGGGTTCATGGGAGAACCTCTAACTAGCCTGTGAAATAGAAGAACATGATTGAGCCATGGAAGTACACACTGCTTGCAGTGTGGAGTAGCCTGGCCTTGCCTAATTTGGGGTGGTAAGTGGAAATTCAATTTGTGAGGCAAGAAGCCTATTAGCAGAACTCTCACTTTGCTAAGAGTCACTGTTTCTTTTCTTTCTTTCTTTCTTTCTTTTTTTTTTCCTTTTCACCCAATAGACCCTGCCTTTCTTACCCTTGAAAGTGTCTGTGAGCCTAATCTTTCATGGCTGTATGACAAGCAACATGTTTTTAGCTGAGCTAAGAAGAAAGCCCTACAACACAAGGACTTTTCAAAAGAGAGATGAATTCCTGAGATATCAATCTGAAGAATTTCAAAGAGACAGACTATAGAATTTAAAAATTAAAAACTTACTGTATGTATGTCTATATTTTTAATAAAAACTTCTTTAACCATGTCTTTAGTTTTGTATTAGTGTATTTTTAATATCAAAGTTTAATTTTAGAAAAACTATTATTGTTTCCTTTAGTTAAAGCCTATTAATCACATAACATTTTTATAAATTGTTTCTTTACTGAATTTATTACAACTTAGACCATTCACAATGTGCTTGGACTTTCTGATTTGTCCTAAATATTTTTCTTGAACAAGTCAGCAATTTAATTTTATGACAAAAATTCACAGTAAAAGATTCTTTCTCGTATAAAATTACTTTTCTTATTAACTTCCTTACTGAAAATATCTCTTTATAACTCTCTGTACATTTCTTATTTTCTGGTTCCTTTTACCTTGTTTTGTACATAACCTTTAAAAAAGCTTTGCATTAGACAAAAATATTTACCTTTTAATAAGAACATATTTTTCAATATGTTTTTCTATAATTTTAAAATTGTAAATTACCCATCTATTGTTTACTATAGCCTTAGATTATAAATTATATGAGAAGTTTGTTTGCAAGCATTTATTACATTTACCTGATTAATTTACTTAAGAGTTTACCTAGATTGTTCATAAAAACTGTGATAGTCACATTTAAAGTTACTTTTCTGTTATTTTTATAACCTATGAATTTCAGGTATTTACCAAAATAAGCAACATAAAATTAAATACATGGATTTAGCTGTTTTCATTAAACCAACAATATTAAATGTCTCATTTATCAAAAACTACACAAACAAAAATCACTTTGTTTCAAGCTGGGTTTATAGTTTTATAAACCTTATGTCCAATTTTGAAACCTTATAATATTCTGCAGGAATAAGCATGAAACTGCTTGATCAATAAATGCAAACAAAAATGCTAACAATTCTTAAACATTTTTGAATATTTTACCAATAATTTAAACCCAGTTCATTTATTAAGGATTTTACTTACATCACCTGAACTTAGAAAAGCATTTGAATTAGTCTTTTTCTGATAAAGTATTTTATTTAAGTGCTTTTACTTTTCTTTAAGCCTATTAGAGCTTTTTAAATATATTTTCAGTAGTTAAACATTATGTACACAACACATAAACACATGAACACAACACATAATAGACATATTAGGCATACGTCTGATAGATATGTCTAATAGATATATGTAGATATGTCTACATATATGTAGAAGTAAATCTTATAAATTAATAATATCTATGTTTCCTATTTTAGATTTCTGAATTCTTGATAACCTGTTTCATTATCCTAGGCAGTTGTCAGCTAAATGGCCCTAAATTTGCATATTAAGGGTAACGATTCTGTGATGAAAAAATCAGATAGCAAAATTTACATCTCAAAGTACAGAGACAAAAAATCCAGTGTGCTCGAGGAAAATTAGAATAAATTTAATTGCCAAGTTAAACATAAAATTATATAATTCTATCATAGAATTGTGTAAGAAAAGCAATTTTATTTAGATAGGTAGTTCTAATTTTACTCTGCATCTTTTAACTCAATCTTTGAGCTCTGGGCAGAACCTACACTGTATCCTGAGTGCCCAAGGAGAGAATTATTATGAGGCTAGACCATGTTTTTACAGTGTGCCTTTTTTTTTTTTTTTAACAAAGACATTTCTCTAAGTGTCTAAACTATACTCTTTCTTATTTTAAACATACAAGAGTAGTCTCTATTGTAATAACTATTTTAGTTGGAAAAAATCAGGTAACACAATACAAGCAAGCAGCTTAAGATTTGAAGCGAAATTTGCCTGTTTACACTCTTGGGGTTCCATAAGGAAAAAACAGAGGTTTTGTTACAGGTATTCAGACACACATGAGTGAGACAGGAGAGGGCTCTCCCCCATCCATTTGGAATGTTAGGTGATAGTTTGGTAATTATCACGTAGCCTCTCTAAAATGATAAATTGGCAGCTGGCACCAGGGAGAGACCATTTTGTGATGGTCCACACTTGTTGCATTACAGTGTTAATTGAATGCAGGCACCAGGGAGAAGCAACTTCCTGGACATGTGCATTAAGAGACGAAATGGTGGAGTATTACTGTCCAGGGGCAGTCCACCAGAAAAGGGAAGAAAGCCTCATATGGGCATGGTTACAACTTCCTAAAACCACGGCACATGCTCTCTTCCCAAGGGTAAGGAAGACACTGTTCATGTGTGCAGCCCATGGTGAGGGAAGAGTCATGGTAAAGGGGTGCAAGATGCCAGAGGTGGGCCAGCCTATAAAGTCCTAGGATCAAGGTTAAATGCTGCACTTGTTCTTCAAGTCACCAGCTTGGGTCTCTTTCAAGAGTATTTTTCTTTTTTCCTGTTCTAAAGTCTTTTTAAATAAGCTTCCACTCCTTCTCTGAAACTTGCCTCAGTCTCTTTTTTTACTTTATGCCCTTCAGCCAAATTCTTTCTTCTGAGGAGACAAGAATTGAGGTTGCTGCAGACCTGTGCAAATTTGCTGCCAGTAACTTGGATCCCTTTTACCAGTAACGTATTTGGTCATGTGAGACTCGGATATTTGCCATCGGTAACAGTTTCTCCCCAAAAAGTAGTCTGACACCTTCTCTGTTTTCTATAAGGAATCCCAGGATGTTAAAAACTTATTTAAGAAATACTTTCTCCAGAAGAACAAGGTTATAGGATAGACAACAACAACAACAACAACAATAAACAGAAGCAAAGAAGGCCATTTAAATACACACGCACACACACACACACACAAACACATCTTTTACTTCAGAACTTTGGACATGGCATAATACAAATTCATTGGCTTGCAAAAAAACAAAAACAAAAACAAAACAAAACAAAAAACACCTGGATCCAAACAGTATCTTTTATCTCAGTAGAAAAGTAACAGCAGATATAAAGCTGTCAGAAAAGAAAATAGAGAAAAAGAGCACTTGGGAACTCAATAATTTGCAGGTCAACCTTAGGGCTCTTTATTCTTGATGGAAATGTGTGCAAAAAGACAATAATATGTCAATTTTACACAAAAATTTGCAAGTAGAAGCACCATCAAACCAATGGAGTGATCAACGGGGGGTCATTCTCCTTGTTTTTTCCTCATTCTTAGATTATTTGTTTCCCACTTTATTTTTCCTCAAAAGAAGAAACTGAGCTGTGGTCTAGGGTTTTAGTGTAGTTGGTCAAAGTGTGCTGGATGTGAGCAGGATGCCCCAGTGTGTCACCACTGGGTCATCTTTGCCCTCTTAGGTGTGTCAGTTTCTGTCTCTGAAGGTCTAACACCTCCAGAAGGGCTGAAAGTGTGGAGTGACCAGCTCTTACATGCACTTCCTGGACAAGCCTTTTTAAACTAATTTTTGGGGGTTCTCTATAGGGCCACTGCACATCATGGGGGGTTGCCTTTTGGCTGGGAGAAGTAAAATGTCCTTTCTCTTCCAAGTTGTGAAAACAGTCTCTAATTTCTCTAAGAAAACAACAGTTCAATTTCTCACACAAATGCAGACAAGCCAAGTGGAGACTAATTCTGGGAGAAAAAGCAATGAAGAAGACCCTTTAAAATGCATCTCCAAACTAGACTTAGGTTCCTAAACAACAATTTCTTACGAGGAAAAAAAAAAAAAAAAAAAAAAAACAGCTCAGAATAAATCAAGGACCATCAACCAAAGGGAGGTCCAAGGCTCAGGAGGACTTACCAGTTCCACTAAAGGAGAAGCTCAAAGCCAGAGAGACTTTCAATGGCACCTTGATGATATCTTAGCTCTGAGTTTGGGCAACTCTTTCTGGGTACTGAGTCTTCTCTGAGACCCCACATGTGTGGGTGCCAGATTATTGTTGATGAAAAGAGTAAAGCTCTGTAAAATATTTGAAGAGATTTATTCTGAGCCAAATATGAGTGACCATGGTCCATGACACAAGAGAAGCTGAGAACACGTGCCCAAAGTGGTCAGGGCACAGTTTGGTTTTATACATTTTAGGGAGACACAAGACATCCATCAAATACATTTAAGATATACATTGGTCTGGTCCAGAAAGGTGGGACAACTTGAAGCAGAGACTTTCAGTGTATTCGGAGCTTTAAAATTTTTCTGATTGGCAATTTGTTGAAACAGTTATCAATAGAAACGAATGTCTGGTTTATAATAAAAGGTTGTGGAGACTCAAGTTTTATCCACGCAGATGAAGCCTACAGGTACCAGACTTCAGAGAGAATTGAATGTAAATGTTTCTCATCAGACTTAAAGTCTGTGTTGATATTAATGCTGGAGGGGTATAATGTGGCATGTCCAACCTTCACTTCCCATCATGGCCTGAACCAGATTTTCAGGTTAAATTTTAGAACGCCCTGGCTGACGAGGAATTCCATTCAGATGGTTTGGGGACCTTAGAATTTTATTTTTGTTTTACACTACAATTACTCTTGCATTCAAGCAGCTCTGCAAGAAGAAGAAAGCTTTCTTAGGACTTTTCAACTTGTCCCAAGCCCTTCAATCAAACACTTGAGGACCAAAATGAACAGTTTGTAAGTGACTGCAAATTACTATTTTATCTACAACTCTCCGAGATTATATTGTACAGGTGAATATAATTCTCTTCTCCCCATAGGTACAATAACTTGAGTCTATAAATCACAGTTATAATGGAAATTTTTTAAAAATGTCATACATATTTATTAATGTTCAAAGGGGAATGGGAGTCATATACAAAGCATTAGTTCCAAAGCAGTGGTTAGAAGGTTAAAGTTTTTATAGCATCCTGCGGTTCCAGAAAGAATAGAGGCTTGAGCATGGCAAGATAGTTTATGAGAGAGAGAGAAGAAAGGCATGGTTCTTGTTAAGCTGATGACACCTTACAAATAGCAGAAAGCATAGACAGCAGCCTGTGGTAACAGTCTCTGTGTTACACATTCAAAGGTTTCAGGCTCTGTTTCTCTCTCCCATGAGTTAATCTTTTTTAGATCCTGACAAAGGAAGAAGCCTTAGAGAAAGCCTGGCTGTGTATTTTGCTAATGTATATTTTTCTCTACTGATGAAAATCTCCTCCAAAGAAAATTTGCAGAGATGTTTCTGTCTGTAGTTCCTCTGAATAACTATCTCAAAATGCCAATAAAGCATATTTAGAAGTGAAATATTTTCAGCTTTCTCTAATACATCTAAATGCTAACCCATGTTCTACCTTTAATAACTTAATAAAAAATAACATTGTTTAGCTGTATTGTATAATACCCATTATTCAGCATCTGCCCCCATCTATGTAATCAAGCACTTTCATTCTATTTCTCCTGGGTTGTGCCTGCCTTTCCCTAGATCTTAGAATAGTTTCTTATTCCAAACCTTATCTCTCTATTAAATGTTTTTAAACATTGTGTTCTTCCAGATTATCTAAAAATTTTTGTGTTTTTTTCTTCTTTTTCTCCTTTTTAGCTTTCTACATCTTAAGTAGAAGTGAGAATCCTGTAGATATATTTTAAATTATTGTTTTGACTTGTGAAAATTTATTTTGAGAATACAGTGAACTATATCCTGACTTCTCCAGGAACTTATACTAACGGGAAGGAAAAAAAAAAAAAACACTTCAAGATACATATTTAATGCAGTTAAAAAGCCAGTAAGTATTTAATTATTATTAAAAGTTGAGTATAGACTGAGTATGGATATAGACATTTAAAAAATCCTGCCAGCTCTGTTTTGGGATTTTTACTCTTTCAATAAATATAGAAATGATGTTTAATTTAAATATAGAACCATTGTATTTCCATTGCAGTAGAAAAATGTACAATAGTGTTTAGAAAGTTCTTGTGAACAGAAGGAAGATAAAGCATAATAACTGACCAATAGCCAGAGAATTACAATTTTAAGTCCTGTGAATGACATACATTTTCATTTTAATATAAAAATCAATTTGTGTGACCCAAAGCAGAACTTTTCTTTTCATAAAAATTGTCTGTACATAGCTATTACCCTATTTCTTACTGATTGTGGACTCAATGAAAAACTCCGTATCTCTGTAACAACATTAAGAATGACTGGCTTTTCTTTGTTTTTACAAAAGATTGCTTTCCTGTTGACATTTTCTAAATTCCCAAAAGAACAAGTAAAAATTAAAACTTTACTATTACCATTTCTCTTCTCTCTCTTCTATTTGTCTACAGATTTGTCTGTCACCACTTTTCAATCTCTTGTATACAATATCAGTGCAATGAATATATACTATTGTCACTCTTAAACTTTTTTTTTCTGTCTGAATTCTGAATTTTCTTAACTTTATGTTTCTGGATTATTCTAATTCATTATTAGGTTTTTAATTCAAATAGCATTTCTAATAGAAACTCTTTCTTCCCTGACGGGTCTATGGCACAGACTACATACTCAATCAAGTTTTCCTTAAATAAATAAATTAGGAATATACATTTAGATCACGTATATAAAAGAGTCACAGCATATGCATAAGAGAAAATGGTTAAAACCGTTTAAGAAAAATTGATGTATCTTTCCCCGCTTTATGTTGAGTGCTTGTTGAAAAAGTTTTTTGAATTTCTACATGGAAAGGCATATTCGTATCCAAAAACAGAACCAAGCCCTATTCAGTTCCAGCAACAGAATCTTATCAGTTTAGTGCCAAAAGCTCGTGACTCAATAAATCCAGTTCTCCTGAGTGCCTGTGATTATGGGGTACTGTAAAGAAAAGGTGCTGATTTTTTAACACTTATGTAGTCAGATCCTCTGTTAACCCGTTAAGCAAATGGAAAGCATTCTAAGATTAGGGAGATCTCTACTTTTTGAACTTTCTACTGAATCACTGTCTTTTCTCACCTTGGTGGCTACATTTGCCTACTTAGCAGCATCAATGGTCACTTGTTATTCATGTATCAAAGTGCAAACAACTGAATGCAGCTCTATGTGAATATTCAGTAATGCACAACTTTTTATGCCTACCACCATTTAATTCATTTTTCCACATTCAAGGCACATAAAAAGCTGAGTTGAATAGTATTCAGAAATACACTTGGAATTGACCAAATGTAATTTTGTCATTCATTCACAAATGTAAAATATCAAAAATCTATAGAAATTAAAATATTTTCCTAAATTATTTTGCTTGACTTTGTATGCGTGTATGAAGTACATAATTTGCATGGCAAAACATAAAGGTTACAAATTTGTTTTGAATTTCTAAGTACTTGTATTTTCATAACTGTTCCAGAGCTGCAGGTGCACAGGATATTTATACCAAAGGCAGGAATAATGTATGAATTATTCTCCCTTCCAATTACTTCCCCTCTTTAATACCCAGCCTGATTGTCTGACAGTAAATAGGACTATGTTGAAAAAAGAAGGAGAAGAAGGAAACGTTACAATTTCTGCCAAATGACTTTAGTTCATCTATAAAGTGTATACATTTACCTTCTTTCCCCATATCCCCTCTGAGCGTGAAGCTAAACAGTATTTTTGCCTTGGATCTTTAGGAGCTCTCATTTTTTGCTGATTTGAATAAATTTTACTACTTTTAACCACTAAGTGGTTTTATTGGTTAATAGAATATTTTTATGGCTCTCTTTCCTTTTCAATATAGACAAAAATACCTCTGTTTATGTGTTACTTTCTCACAAAAGAAGAAATTTTGTTAAAATTATATATGCCTCAGGCAAAAGAAAACTAATAAATAGGACCTAACCTTTTCTTAAAAAGCCCATGACTTCTTAAAATCACAAATTTCTGTTGAGTTAGTGACAAAACAGAGAAAACTCTATCAACTGTTTTTTATACATAATGATGTGTTTTCCCTGTAAAATATGAAGTTTGATTGTCAGGCAATAACTTCTAATTGGCATAAGTGATCTTATAAAATGAGGTATTTGAGTATCTATTCTGAACAAGTTCTTGGTAGATTTAAGTATGGGAGGAAGGGGAGAAGTTAAACAGATTTTTGCCTTTGTACTGTGCTAAATAATTTATGATTTTTGAATAGGATTGTACTCGAGAGAAAAAATATATTGCTCAATTGCTTCTATTCTGTTTTCAAACAATGCAATGATAAATCCTTTTGTAAAGATTAATTCATTTTCAATTATAATGAAGAATCCTCAGATATACATAAGCCAGTAGGTTTCAGAAAAAATATATACATAATCTTTTGTGTAGTTGCCTGATACATAAACAAATACATAAATGAATAAATTCTATATGTGGGTTTTTAAACTTTAAACTGAGTGATAAAGAAGCAGCAAATTGGAGAAAGTCACGTCTTGGTAACTGTGTACCCTACATTTGCTTTTGGTATGCTTCATTATCATAGGCCCCATGAAACCTTTTATATGCTTCTTTTGTCACACAATAATGCTTGAACATAGCAGAGAGTAGATTTATTCCTCTTTACTATCATGCCATATTACATTTACTCCTGGGTCAACTATTATTTATTGAGTAATATCTATGTGTTAGATACTGTGTTACATGCCAAAGATGTCATATTGAATAAGACACCATGCAGATCTTCCCAGAGAAGTCATTGAGAGTGGATGGAGGGAAGACACAGATGCTGGGTGGAAAGGGGAGGAAGCTGAGGACACTGCATGGGACTACCATGCATCTAGACTCATTCTTAGCTCCCTTTGGCTCCTGGGGAAGGGGTAAGTTTAGCAGGTAAGGAGCAACCCACTCTTGCCACAGGCTTTGGAAATCTTGCCAGTAGGAAGAGACCCTACAACTCCCATGGAGTTGTCAGGGAGAGGTAGCTGGAGAAGTGGTAGGGGCAGAACTCCAGCTGATGCAGAGCCCAGAGGATTTGGTGTGGTGGCTGGTGATGCACATTCCCCAGGGCTCATTTTGCTCCCCTAGGAGACTTTAGTTCTAGGGAAACTATTGGGCTATTGGGCCTAAACTATATAGGGTTGTCTTGCCCATGAGATGGGATAGGTCTGGCTTGAGTATACCATGGTCTGCTGGCCTCTCCTTGGGCCCCAGCCTGGTGGTGCCTGCCTGTAGTGCAGCCACAAACGCCCAGATGGAGGGCCTCCTGGAGGCTTGCAACATTGCTTTTGCATTGGTAGATCATGTTTGACAAGTGGAGAGCTCCAGTAGAACACCCACATGGACACACACCAGCCCACCAATGCCTTCCCCCCACTGCAGCCTTCCTTGAGTCATTTTGCCGGCACACACTCATCCTCGGCCACCCCCACATAACTTTGCCTGTGCATGTGCATGTGCGTGGACCTTGATACCTCTTTCTTGTCAGTGCACATGCCCTGCCATGCCACAGCTGCCAGCATGAGTGCATCACATCCCCCAGCATCCTGACATTCCACCAATGCTGCAGGAGCATTTGTAGGCACAGAGAAAACCAGCCTCATGCCCACCAGCTCCCTGACCCCATGCCCACACTGCCGTCCATGTGAAACTATGCAGGGAGACCAGTGGATCTGCCCCCAACTCCAGTGGCAGTTGCTGCCCATGTGAACATGCTCACAGACGGCACACCCAGTCTTGCAATTGTCAGTGCCTAGCCTTCATGCTTGCATTGCTGAACATGCAGATGGACGAAGGCAGGCCAGTTGCCACTGCCCTACAAAGCCCTGTGACTGGCACTACCTATTGAAGAGTTCAGACTAGTGGTCTGGGACAGCTTGGTCCTTCAAGCATGGCATGTTTCTAACTTCCAAAAGCCAGAGAATAAAGCCATATGCCTGATACCAGCCCCCAGAGTTAAAGCACGCAGTTCAGGTATAATGAGCTGAGTCTTGACCCACTAAAATCCTCCAGAAATAAAGCTGATCTACTGAACCCACCTTATACCACAGTCAACCCACCAAGGACATCAAATATGATAAAAGAAAAAAATTCAAAGGTCAGGAACCTCAAAGATTGAAGGAGCATCAGCCCATAAAGATCAGAAGAAAACTAGCACAAGAACTCTGGCAACTAAAAAGTCCAGAGTTTCTTGTTACCTTAAAATGATCACACTACTTCCCCAGCAATGGTTCTTACACAGAATGAGATGGCAGTAATTACAGAAATAGAATTCAGAATACAGATGGCAACAGAGATCATTGACATCCAATCCAAGGAATATAACGATTACAATAAAACAATACAGAGGCTGATAGACAAAATGGTCATTATAAGAAAGAACCAGACTGATCTGATACAGCTGAAAAACACCCTGCAGAAATTTTATAATGAAATCACAAGTATTAATGGCAGAACTGACCAAGATAATAAATGAATCTGAGTTTGAAGACTGAATCTCTAAAGTACCTCAGTAAGAGAAAAATAAAAAAATAAAAATAAAAAGAATGAACAAAACCTTGAAGAAATATAAGATTATGTAAAGATACCCAATCTATGACTCACTGGCATGTCTGAGAAACAAGGAGAGAAAAAATGCATCTTGGGAAATATATTTCGGGATATTGTCCTTGAAAATTTCCCCAGACTTGCTAGAGAGGTCAACGTTCAAATTCATGAAAAGCAGAGAACTCCTGAGAAATATTACACAAGAAGACCATTCCCAAGACACCTACTCATCAGATTCTCCAAGGCTGAAATGAAAGGAAAATGTTAAAAGCAGCTAGCGAGAAGGGCAAGTATCTTACAAAGGGAACCCAATCAGGCTAAAAAGACGACCTGTCAAATGAAACCATATAGGCCAGAGGAGATTGGGGGCCTATATACAGCATTCATAAAGGAAATAATTCTCAACCAAGAATTTTATATCAGGTCAAATTAAGCTTTATAAGTAAAGAAAAAATAAGATCCTTTTCAGACAAGAAAATGCTTGGGGAATTCATTACCACCAGACTTGCCTTATAAGAGTTCCTTAAGGGAGTGATAAATATGAAAAGCAAAGGCTGTGACTAGCCACTACAAAAACACACTTAAGTACATAGACCAGTGACACTATAAAGCAACTACACAAACAAGTCTGCATAATAACCAGCTAACAACATGATAACAGGATCACATCCACTTATTTCAATAATAACCTTCAATGTAAATGGGCTAAATGCTCCAGTTGAAAGGCACAGAGTGGCAAGTTGCATAAAGAAGCAAAACCCACTTGCATACCATCTTCAAGATACCCATCTCACAGGCAATGACACCCACAGGCTCAAAGTAAAGGGATGGAGAAAAATTTACCAAGCAAACAAAAACTAAAAAAAAAGAAAAAGAAAAAGCAGGGGTTCCTATTCTAATATCAGACAAAACAGACTTTAAGCTAACAAAAATCAAAAAAGACAAAAAAGAACATTACATGATGGTAAAGGGCTAAACCCAACAAGAAGACCTAACTATCCTAAAAATATATACACCCAACACAGGAGCACTCAGACACATAAAGCAAGTTCTTAGAGACCTATGAAGAGATTTGGATAACAACACAATAAGAATGGAAGACTTTCACACCCCACTGACAGTATTACACAGATCATCGAGGCAAAAAAAAATAACAAAGACATCTGGGACCATAACTCAACACTTGAGGAAATGGACATAATAGACATCTACAGAACTTTCCACATAAAATCAACAGAATATACATTTTTTCTTGTCTTTACATGGCATGTATGCTAAAATTGACCACACAATTGGCCATAAGACAACCCTCAGGTAATAAAAAAATAAAATTATATCGACCACATTGTCAGACCACAGGGCAATAAAAATAGAAATCAATCCTGAGAAAATGACTCAAAACCATACAATTAAATGACAATTAAACAACCTGCTTCTGAATAACTTCTGAGTAAACAATGAAATAAAAGCAGAAATCAAGAAATTCCTTGAAACTAATTAGAATAAAAGATGTAACATACAAGAATCTCTGGGATACACCCAAAGCAATACTAAGAGGGAAGTTGAAAGTACTAAATGTCCGCATCAAAAAGTTAGAGAGATCTCAAATTAACAACCTCACATCACATTTAGAGAAACTAGAGAAACAAGAGCAAACTAAGTTTATATCTAGAAGAAGACAAGAAATAACCACAATCAGAGCTGAACTGAAGGAAACTGAGATGTGAAAAACTGTGCAAATGATCAATGAATTAAGGAGATGGTTCTTTGAAAGAATGAATAACACAGATAGACCACTACCTTGTCTAATAAGGAAAAAAAAAGAGAGATGATACAAATAAACACAAACTAAATTGGCAAAGGGGACATTACCACTGACTCCCCCAAAATACAAAAACTTTCAGACACCTTTATTGTATTATTCAGGATTTTCTAGATGGATAGGACTAACAGGGTGTGTGTGTGTGTGTGTGTGTGTGTATGTGAGTGTGTGTGTGTGTGTGTGTGTGTGTGTGCATATAGGAGTTTATTAAGTAGTATTAACTCACAAGATCACAAGGTCCCACAACAGGCTATCTGCAAGCTGAGGAGCAAGGAAGCTGAAGAACTTGGAGTCTGATGTTTGAGGGCAGGAAGCATCCAGCATGGGAGATAGATGTCGGCTGGGAGGCTAAGTCTGTTTAGCCTTTTCACATTTTCCTGCCTGCTTTTACATCCTAGCCATGTTGGCAGGTGATTAGATGGTACCCACCCGGATTAAGGATAGGTCTGTCTTTCCCAGCCCACTGACTCAAATGTTAGCCTCCTTTGGCAACATCCTCACAGACATACCTAGGATCAATACTTTGCATCGTTCAGTCCAATCAAGTTGACACTCAGTATTAACCATCACAAGTATGAACACTTTTATGCACACAAGCTAAAAGACCTAGAAGTAATGAATAAATTCCTGGAAACATACAACCTCCCAAGATAAACCAGGGAGAGATTGAATCCCTGAACAGACCAATAATGAGTTCTGAAACTGAATCACTGATAAAAAGCCTACCAACAAGAAGCAGCCCAGGACCAGATGGATTCACAGTCACATTCTACCAGATGCATGAGAAAAAGTTGTTATCATTTCTATTAAAACTATTCCAAAAAACTGAGGAGAAAGAACTCCTTCCTGAGTCGTTCTATGAGACCAACATTATTTGGATACCAAAACCAGGCAGAGATACAAGAAAATAAAACTTTATGCTAATATCATTGATGAACATAGATGCCAAAATCCTCAACAAAATACCAGCAAACTGAATCCAGAAGCACATCAAAAAGCTAATCCACCAGGATCAAGTAGGTTTTAACCATGTGATTCAAGGTTGTTTCAATATAAGTAAGTAAATAAATGTTATTCACCTCTTAAACAAAACTAGGAACCAAAAAGCATGATCATCCTAATAAATGGATTAGATAAAATTCAACATCCCTTCATGTTAAAAGCCCTCAACAAACTAGGCGCTGAAGGGACATACTTCAAAATAACATCTCCATCTATGATAAACCCAAACCCAACTTTACACTTATGGGTAAAAAGCTGGAAGCATTTCACTTGGAAGCCAGAACAAGACAAGGATGTTTTCTCTCACCACTTTTATTCAACATACTGCTGGAAGTATTGGTCAAAGCAACCAGGCAAAGCAAATGAATATAAAGTATCCCAATAGGAAGAAAGAAAGTCAAACTATCTATGTGCGTGGATAATTCTATGCCTGGACAACCCTGTAGTCTTTGCTGAAAAGCTCCTTTTTCTGATAAATACCTTCAGCAAAGTTTCACGATACAAAATCAATGTACAAAAATCAGTAGCAGGGTCGGGTGTGGTGGCTCATGCCTGTAATCTCAGCACTTTGAGAGGCCAAGGCGGGTGGATTACCTGAGGTCAGGAGTTCAAGACCAGCCTGACCAACATGGTGAAACCTCGTCTCTACTAAAAATACAAAAAAATTAGCTGGGCATGGTGGCAGGTGCCTGTACTCCCAGCTACTCTGCAGGCTGAGGCAGGATAATTGCTTGAACCCTGGAGATGGAAATTGCAGTAAGCTGAGATCATGCCATTGCACTCTAGCCTGGACAACAAGACTGAAACTCTGTCTCAAAAAAAAAAAAAAAAAAATATCAGTAGCATTCCTATATATCAGCAACATCCAACCTGAGACTCAAATCAAGAAAAGAACACAATCCCATTCACAGCAGCCACAAACAAATAAAATACCCAGGAGTACAGCTAACCAAAAAGAATAAAGACCTCTACCACGAGAATTACAAAACACTACTCAAAGAAATCAGATATGACCCAAACAAATGGAAATAATCAGTATTGTCAAAGTGGCCACACTGCTCAAAGCAATTGACAGATTCAGAGCTATTCCTATGAAATTACCAATGACACGCTTTATGTAATTAGAATAAACTATTTTAAAATTCATATGGAACCAATGTAGAGTCTGAATAGCCACAGCAATCCTAAGCAAAAAGAACAAGGCTGGAGGCATCACATTACTCAACTTCAATCTATACCATAAGGCTACTGAAACACACACAATAAAACATGGTATAGGTACACAAAAACCCCACATAGACCAATGGAACAGAATATAAAACCCAGAAATAATGCTGCACACCTACATCCATTTGATCGTTAACAAAATCCACAAAAACAAACAATGGGGAAATACTCCCTATTCAATAAATGGTGCTGGGATAACTGACTAGATACATGTAGAAGATTGAAAATGAACCCCTTCTTTATACCATATACAAAATCAACTCAAGATTGATTAAAGACATAAACGTAAAACCAAAACCTCTAAAAAACCCTAGAAGATAATCAATTCACACTATTTCCTGTGAAATATTTCAGCAATTTACAATGTCTCTGATGAGGCTCAGGACATGCCACCAAAAATATGACTATAGGAGACCAGAGTATGCCACCTCAAATATGCCTAGCTAACATAATGATTATTTTGAGCTGTTATTTTAAGAAACTTCAGATAAATGAGAAGCTCAGAGAAGTTATCTTTTTGTAAGAGACTTTTAAATCTATAAAGGAAATATCCATTTGTAAGGTTGTCTTCCTGCACCAGGAAGAGAAAGGAAACTAAATCACTGGAGACTCTTCATTCAATGGAGAAGGCAAAGCAATCCTCTCCTTGTATGACAATGCTCTTCCTGACTAGCGGTATTTTTGAATCTTTGAATCTTCCTGACCATCTTGTCTTAATCAATGCCCTTTATTCTTTGTTTCAGAGAACAATAATAATTTAAGCAGATGTTTGAGACAGTTCTTTGACATCTACTCTAAAATTTTACTCATTTCTCTGGATTATTTTTATTTGTACAGGAGGAATACGTGCTATTAAATTTCTGTTTTTCTCTTGTTTTTCTCTTGTTAGTATGTTTCTTGTTATAGGGAGTCTCAACTAAGAACTAATGAAAGGTGGAGAAAGAAAATATTTTTCCTCCTGTACATTTCTCAGGTTGAATCCATAGTCACTAAATGTATGAATTTTTATTACTATTTTAGTGCTCTCTTCCCAGCCAAATAAGGCTTTTTTGCATTTGTTTCAAAATTGTCTATTTTAGTGTGCACTTCCAGATGGCAAAACCTATAAGGTTTGAAAACCGAATGGCCACATTCAAGTCCTAGATATGGCTCCAACTGAATTTGTGGACTTGGAGAATACAGTCAAATTATCTAATATTCTGTTTTCTCATTGCCTCATCTTCAACTGTGTTGCAGAATTTTTTGTTTGTTTGTTTTGTTTTGGATGGGGTTCAGGACTGGAGCTAGTGTTTGTAAGTGATTAGCACATACATGCACATAAAATATATGTTCATATACATTATAACTCCGTCTCTTTTTGACTCCATCTTTCCTTCCTGTTACAGGTTTTCTCTCTCTCTCCCCCAGCCCACTCCCTCCCTCCCTTCCCCCCACACCTCTCCTTGTCTCTATTTCCAAAAATTTTATCTTAATTCATACTATATAATTCCATATTCAGATTGTCTACCTAGACATTCTGTTGATGGCACAAGAGATACAATAAGGCAACAATCAATACAATATGTCAAAATTAAACCAGTATATAAGAATAATAAGCTTTCTAAATTTTTTAAAGTTTTTTTAAATAATAAGCTTTTTTAAAATAAAACTTATAATTAAATAATAAGATTTTAAAGAGGATTTAATTATTAATCCTCTTGTTGAGCATGCATTTAGTATAAGTATTTCTTTATTTTTAGCATGTTCATTGGGCATTTTGATGCACTATTAAATGTCTGGAGGTTGTCTTAGCCTTAAAGGTCAGCATATTCACTAGTTAGTGGCATTTGGTTCTTTTACTACTATTGTTTTATTGAAGTCATATGAATCACTCTAATATCAGCTTGTATGCGGGTAATCATTGACAAAATGATACTCAATGATATACAGTTTTGTAAAAGCAAATATGTTTAGCATTTCTAACATGAATTTTCCACCATTAGGTATATTTGTTCTTAGTTAAATCGAGTCTATGAATGTCAGTTCTCTGAGAAAGCACAGCATGAATTTTCTGGTTTCTTAGTACTATGTTCATTTGGTAAATTTGACAAATATAAGCAACTTTATTTGATTCCTATTACAATTAATTTAGCAATAATGTTGAACGATGATGTGCCTTTGTGCATGATTTCGTGATAATTGTAAAGAATTCAGGTCCTGTATATAATTGTTTTTAGCATTACACCTAATTTCCGTGTAATCACGGTCATTACTTGCTTCCTCTATTAAACAACATGTAAATATTAACCAAGTGGGTAATAGAAATGAGACTAAAACACAATTATTTGTTTATTATTAGATGTAAAGATATATCTTTAATTAGGAAGTCCCTGGATATCTACTGATTATGATAGGTACTTTAATCTATATTAAGAGCGACTAAATGACAACTGCTATAATTGTTCCAAATACATTATAGGAAAGTATTGATGGCCTTATGAACTCTATTGTATTAGTCCATTCTCACACATTATGCAGAAATACCTAAGACTGGATAATTTACAAGAAAAGAAACTTAATTTGTTCACAGTTCTGCAGCATGTACAGGTAGCATGGTGGCATCTGCTTCTGGGGAGGCCTCAGAGAGATTTCAATCATGGTGAAAGGCAAAGAAGAAGCAGGCAACTCACATTGCTGAAGAAGGAGAAAGAGGTGCTATACACTTTTAAACAGTCAGCTCTTGTGATAACTCACTCACCCACTATCACAAGAACGGCACCAAGGAGATGGTGCTAAACCCTTTCATGAAGGACCACCCACATGATCCAGTCACCTCCCACCAGGCCCCACCTCCAACACTGGGGATAATAATTCTACATGAGATTTAGGCAAGGATGTAAATTCAAACAATATCACCTATACTACCTTAAACAGATTTCACCATGGTTCTGGTTCTATATCCATGTAAATAATTTCATAAGTTGCAACCTACTTCATTTTTTATTTTGACAATTTAAAATATTCAGATAAGACTTCTAACACTTTAAGTATTTCATGTTCAAATAAGTTTTCCTTGTAATCAACTGCATTTGGGTGATGAAAATTCAACTCCTTTCAGCAGCAAATCCTCACTACCAACTATGTTTTGGATGTCTTTATATTTTCAAAGAATATAAGGATATTCATTATTTAAAAGCAAATCTAATAATATATTTGTCTAAATATTATTTATAAATCCACTTTCTAGGCCTCATGCTTAGTTTCAAGATTTAAGAAAACTCAGATTTTTTTTTTCTGCTATCCAAATTTATTATCAAATTAAAATCTTTTCAAAGTAGGGCTTATGTTTAATTTTCCAAAGTGTTGTTTTAAAAATACAGGATTTTTAAACAAAAGGAAAAAAAAAAATATGTGTTTGGCATTTTTATAAAATTCAGGTGTATTCATTTGTTTTTATAAAGACGTGCCCAAGACTGGGCAATTTATAAAGGAAAGAGGTTTAATTGACTCACAGTTCAGCATGGCTGGGGAGGCGTCAGGAAACATAATCATGGCGGAAGGGGAGACAAAGCACTTTCTTAACAAGGTGGCAGGAAGGAGAAGAGTGAGGAGCGAAGGAGAAAGAGCCCCTTATACAACCGTCAGATCTCGTGAGAACTCATTCACTATCCTGAGAACAGCATGGGGAAAAATGCCTCCATGATCTAACTACCTCCACCTGGTCTCTCCCTTGACACGTGGGAATTATTCGAGATGAGTTATGGGTGGGAAGACAATGCCTAACCATATCATCAGGCTACTTCAAAAATAACTTCAAGATCTTCATTTGAGTCAAAATATCATTTGGACAGAATTTCCATCTCTGAACCAAAATATAAACAGTAATGTTTTGATATTTTTAATGTTTTAGAGCAATTGTTTCTTTTTTTTTTTCTATTGAAAGGCAATGTGCTTCACTAAGAAGTTTGCTTACACATTGTATTAGTTTTAGATTGCTGTTCTAACAAATTGCCACAAACTCAGTGATTTCAAACAAACTTAGTTTATTACCTTAGGGTTATGGGTGTCAGATGTTCAAAATGAGTATCACTGGGCTAAAATCAAAGAGTTGGCAGAGTTGCATTCTTTTCCGGAGGCTTCAGAAGTAAAACATTTCCTTGCTTTGTCTAGCTTCTAAAGGCTTCCCACATTCCTTGGCTCATGGCCCCTTTCTCCATCTTCAAAGCCAGCAAGTGAAAGTTGAGCCTTCACATTGTATTATTCTGTCCATTGTAACATTGCCTTTTCTGACTTTGACTCTATTACCTACATCTTTTGCATATTTTTTAGTGTTTAAAAATTTCACGTATAAGGAGAATAAAATTTATCATTTTAAAGTGTATGCATTAGTGTTTGTTAGTATTTTCACTGTATTTTTTCCTTCTAACACTTTTGAAAACCCTTGTGATTATATTTGGTCCACCTGGATAATATAAGATAGTCACCAAAGGGGAGAAAATATAAATTCTTTCAACTTTCAAAAAGTTTTAGCTGAGACACTCTCTTGGGAACAATCCAGATTAAAAAGAAAAACAAAGCAGATGTTTATTGACACGTGCTATACCCATTATGTGGGATAGGCCTCAAATCAAAAGTATCTGTTTTAAGGCGGTGGCTTACAGGGATTGCTTAAATTGTATATTAACAAAGAGCAATACATTTTACTATCATTACAAAACAAAGATGAGAGCAATTCCAATCCTTTAAAAGGCAGGAAAAGGTGAGAAAGTAAAATCTGTCCCCAGATTTCTCTGGTGACTTCTCTTGGCCGATAAGCAACTGCTGTCTTCTGTAAGGAAAGATTTATGTCCTACCATCAGCCAATAAAAGCCGAGGCAGACTGTTTCCCTCCATATCAAGTGTCTTTAGCTTAACAATCCTCAATATTTTGGGAAGAAACGTTTTAATTTATTTAACTCTCTTCTTTGAAAACTTACTCTCAGAAAGTTTTACATATTAAAAGTCAAGTTGTTAGCTTTGGATAGATTTGGGTTACAGATTCTAAGATAAGCAACTTGGCAAAGGGGAGAAAAACATAGGTTGGAACAAGTAGACATAAACAAATTTAAGCAAACGGTGCCATATCTTATTGCCTCAGTCTCTTAGTCCTGAGAATAGTCAATTCTGTTGAACAGTAGCTTCTCATGAAAAGTGGTGGTATTTTAGGTGGATTTTCAGCACAGTTTAGTCTCTACATGGTATTGGCAAACAGATATTTTATGAGGCATTTCTCTGGAAACCAAATAAAAAAAGTTAATATATGGAGCAGTCGACGAACTAGTCTGAGGCAGTCATTTGAGAATATTTTAGATGTGAGCTCAGACTATTTTCAATTGTAGTGGGTAGGCAGTGGTACTCTGACAGATTTTCCCGGATTGTAGTTTGAATAAAGTGTTGCAGTGAACTTTCTGTCCATAAATTGTTGTGATTTCTCCAAAATTTATATCAAATTGTCTAGCTTTAGGGTTTCAGGGAAAGTACAGTTTTAATTTCTAGTGATTTCAAGTCAAAGGGGTGGAAGAAAAATTGAAAATATTAATCTAGAGAGTCATAGAAAGATACTGGAGGAATCTAAAAATTCAGGATTCTGTGCAGGTTAAAAAAAAAAAAGCCTTAAAAAGAAATAAAGAAGGCTAGAATCTAATAAAAAGTACTCTGCAGTTATTTTTTCTGAAACATACTTTTTCTCTCCAGTTCCTCATTCCTACCAAAGGTAATCACAGTAAGTCTGATTTATTTACAAACTATGTTTTAGTCTCATATTTGGTCTCACTGTTTGCATAAAAGTCAGAAATAAGAGTGATTGTCCATATATACTCTTTAAGTTGGCTTCGCTGGAACTTCTTATAAATAATTTCAGATTAGACTTTTAAAGGCCTCTTGAGGCTAGGACACCAAGCCACAGACTCACCATCAGATTTTATCTGTATTACCTGGGTGAATTCTTCCTAAAGTCCCCCAAATATTATGATGTTCATGGGTCTGTCAGAAAGTGATATTCTGTATTTACCACAAGGCTGCAAACCCTGTAAGAGAACCATGTACCCAAGGTACCAAGTCGGTTTCCCCAAGTATTTTATTGGCTCCTGAAAGTTAACATTAGGTCTTCAAGGCAATCTAGTCAGATCTCCAAATGCGAAATCCCAGTCAGAGCTTTGGCAATATCACCTGTGTTTCCAATTGTCTTGCCACAATAGGAGCAGATTTTTATTGAACTTATGTAAATAATTATGTTGCCTGTAAAAACAAGAATACTCACAAGTAATTTTAGAATTCTGCAAAGATTAGGTAGAGAGAAAGGTAAATAAATGTCCTATTTTTGCATACAATTATATAATTTATAATATTACTAAAAAGGTGTAGATAGTTTAAGAGAAAAAAAGAAAGTCTTAACTCTTGGAAACAAAAGCTAAAAAGAATCAGCAATATTTCAAACAAAAAAGTTATGAAAATATTTCAGTCCTTCATCAGTTGGGTTCCATGTAATTAATATATATATATTTTTTACTTGCTGTTAGGTTAGTAATTTTATGAGGCCATTTTTTTTTTTTTTTTAATTAGAGTTTTGGCAACTTTTACCCAGTCCAATGACACAATCTCAATGTTTTCAGAAACCTGTATTTGTAACAGTTCTTTCATCATTTCCAAAATGTTCTTAAAGACATAATACAAAGGTCAGGCATGAGGGCTCACACCTGTAATCTCAAAATTTTGGGAGACTGAGGCCGTAGGATCAATTGAGGCCAGGAGTTTGAGACCAGCTTAGGCAAAATAGTGAAACATTGTTTCAAAAATAAATAAATAAATAAATAAATAAATAAATAAATAAATAAATGTAAAATGGTGAGGTGTGGTGGCACACACCTATAGTTTTAGCTGCTCATAAGGCTGAGGCAGGAGGACCCTTGAATCTAAGAGGCTGAGGCTACAGTAAGATATGATTACAATACTGCACTCAAGCCTAGGCAACAGAGCAAAATCATTTCTCAAAAAAAAAAAAAAAAAAAGACATTACACTGAAGGATTTCCAGAGTTTTCAGGAAAAAAAGCATCAAAATAAGGCAATTAAGTGTAGAAAACAAGATTTAAATTACTATGGTTAAAAACACAATTGATAAGAAATTAGGTTATTTTCTGTGGACTAAAACAATCTAAAATAATGGCTCAAAATATGACTGATAACATATATCATGACACGTCAGAAACACATAACAACATATCTATACAAATATAACTCAAAGAAGGTTAAACATCATTTCTTATTTGACAATTCTTCCTATATAATTTATGTATCCATAAGTCTACTTATTATCTCCTTTTTTAGATGTTATGAGGGGCCCTCTGAAGCATCCCAAAGTTAGTTTAAGGTCAAAATGACTTAATTGTAGAATTTAAAATTTGATTTTGGAAAGCCTGCCAAATATGTCAAATATTTAAAAACGCAATCAAAACAGGATTACAGGTCACTATAAAACAATAATTGTAATTAATTTAGCCAAGATAATAATGAAAAAATTTCAAAAAGCAAATCCTGTATTCTTTGATAGGAGACTCAGTTTTCCGAAAAATCAAAAGACCTAAAAAATTAGCATGAGGCACACAGAATTTGTTTCTCTTTCCCCTGTTTTTAAAATTTTTCCTGTTTACTCCACTTAGAGAAAAATCTTTTACTGTCTCATCAATATTACATAAAAATCTTGTTTAAATCTTAGTTGTGCTGGTGGTCTTAAGGCTCATTTTTAAAAACTCTTACAGTAAATTTATTTACTCAGTCAGTTTGATCATGCATATTTTTAAAATAAGATTTACCTTTTATAACCACTTTATAACTTTTTATAATTCAATTTTAATATTATAAAATTATTTTACAATTTTAAGTAACATCCAAAGTAGACAAAATTACTTCTCTTTCAACAAAAGCCACATCCTCCTATCTTATTTTTCTTATACATTATGCATAAAGAAGCATTTTTGTTACAGATAGTGTGATAGTTCATATTGAGCGTCAACTTGATTGGATTGAAGGATGCAAAGTATTGTTCCTGCGTGTGTCTGTGAAGGTGTTGCCAAAGGAAATTAACATTTGAGTCAGTGGACTGGGAGAGGCAGACCCATCCTCCATCTGGATGGGCAACATCTAATCAGCTATCAGCATGGCTAGAATAAAGCAGGCAGAAGATAGAAGAGCAGGTTTGTTGAGTCTTCCAGTCTTCATCTTTCTCCTGTGCTGAATGCTTCCTGCCCTAGAACATTAGACTCCAAGTTCTTCAGCTTTTAGACTCTTGGCCTTATACCAGTGGTTTGCCAGAGGCTCTCGGGTCTTGGGCCACTGATTGAAGGCTGCACTGTCAGCTTCCCTACTTTTGAGGTTTTGGGAATCGGCCTGATCAACTACTGGCTTCCTTGCTCAACTTACAGACAACCTATCATGAGACTTTACCTTGTGATCGTGTGAGTCAAATCTCCTTAATAAATGCCCTTTCATACATACATATATCCTATTAGTTCTGTGCCTCTAGAGAACCCCTCAAATATCAGCTAGTAGTTTTAATTATATAGGTTGATGATAATTTTAAATCTTAGTAGCCCTAATTTTCAGTGAAAAACCTAAGAAGTAAGCAATTTTGTTATGTACCATTTCATGAATACATATCTCATAGTTTGTAAAAACATAGGCAATTTATAGATTAATTTCTAATGTGGAACAGGCCATATTTGCTAAAAACTCAAATATCTTTTTTTTTTTCCCCTGAAATAAGAAGCCAAATGCACACAAACGTTCTTTTCTTCAACTTTTATTTTAAGTTCTGTGTACAGGTGCAGGATGTGCAGGTTTCTTCCATAGGTAAATGTGTGCCGTTGTGGTTTGCTGCACAGATCAAACTATCACCTAGGTATTAAGCCCAGAATTTAACAGCTATTCTTCCTGATGCTCTCCCTCCCCCTATACCCTCCCACTCCGACAGCCCCTAGTGTGTGTTATTTTCCATGAATCCATGTGTTGTCATCATTCAGCTCCCATGTATAAGTGAGAACATGTGTTTCGTTTTCTGTTCCTGCGTTAGTTTGCTGAGGATAATGGCTTCCGGCTCCATCCATGACCCGGTAAAGGACATGATCTCATTTCTTTTTATGGCTGCACAGTATTTCATGCTGTATACGTATCAGATTTTCTTTATCCAGTCTACTGGTGATGGGCATTTGGCTTGATTCCATGTCTTTGCTATTGTAAACAGTGCTGCAATTAGCATACATAAATGCATATAAACTTAAACTCATATTTAGTACTTAATGTTTTAGCATTATTTCTTATTTGGAATATCTAGACCACTAGAAATTCAATGAATACCATAATTTAATTTAGCTTAGGAAAAACCCTAAGGTGTAGTTACCAAAAATATTTGAAAAACCTATTTAAGTAAGTATATTGTAAACATAATTATTATTAAAAAGTTTATGTGTACTCTTTAATCCCATTTACATCTATTTAATTTATTACTTACAATTAGGTTTTAAAAATTGCATAAAATGTTAGACAAATCTAGTCATCATCTGAAGTTAAATTTTTTATTAAAGTTATATACATGTATATTTTGCTAGTAACACAGAAAACATAACTGTCTATCAAACCAACAAAATTAGGCTAGTCTTACCTACCAAATGATTTACCCAAGTTACGTGAACTTGAAAAATATTTGGGATTATTTATTTAAACTATGAAATATAGTCTATCTTTAACTTAATTTGTACCATGTAAAAACACACCAACACATGTATAGACATATACATACAGGTAAACACAACATATAGCACATATATGTAAAAGCCAAAAAGATCAAGGATATTTATTAATGTTAAAAAGAATAGAATGTTAGACTTGAAAGGGACTTGTCTAATCACAACTCGTGGGACTTCATAAAGAAAATAGGGGTATCCAATAAAAGGGGCTCACTGGTGCCAATTTTTGTTCTTTAAGAGGCCCTAGGGTCATTAGGAGTCTCTTGCAGGTGCTTCATATGTCATCAAATGTTATAAAAGGAAAAATGGACAAAAGTGAATAGAGGAACAAGTCTTAGAGGAGCCAGTTTGAAGAGGTATTAGATTTCTCAAAGGCTAATGAGATTTTCTTTTAGTATTTTTTAAAATTCAATAGCTTTGGGGTACAAGTCATTTCTGGTTACATGGATGAATTATATAGTGGTGAATTCTGAGATTTTAGTGCACCTGTCATAAATCCTAGAATTCAACGCTGTATAATGTGCTCTACCCAATATGTAGCTTTTTTATTCCACACCCCATCCCATTCTCCCCTTTCTGAGTTTTACATAGTTCTCGGCAAAAAGTATGCCAACAAGAAGAGAAGCAGACGGAGCACATATAGTTAGCAGGGATTTAAGAAGAAAGAAATTCAGCTGACTGAACTGCTTTTACAAAGAGAACAAAGTGCCCCACTCATGCTGTGTGTGTGTGTGTGTGTGTGTGTATGCCTATTTAAAAAAAAAATCTAGAAAGTAATTTTGGACTGTTTTATATAAGTATTTGTAGATTAAAATAATTTCATAATTTCTTAGAAGAATATATTTTCCATTAGTATATGTATATACTAATATATACATATGCCTATTTATTCACTCTCTTTTGATGCCTCAGGCGCCCTACATAATCTCCCAAAGTTAGCTTGTGGTCTAAAATCGTTATTTTTGATTTTGATATTTGATTTCTGAAAGCCTGTCAAATACAACAAAGGTTTAAAACACTTAGTTAAAATATGATAATAATAATAACCAGTTATTTTGCCAAAGTAATAATTGAAAGGATTTTAAAAGCAAAAGCTTTACTCTTCCACAGAGAGGAGACTCAGTTTTTCAAACAATAAAAGATCTAATAAAGACAACATAAGAGAGAATTTCTCATCTCCCCTCTTTGTTCTTATAGTTTAAACATAAAAAGATTTATCTCTTATTATTATTACATGAAATTCTTGTTCAAATGGAAAAACTAAATTTTACTTCTTTGTTAGTGTGTTATCAATACTAAAGCTAATTTAAATAAAACCTTATAAACAAATCTATTACATCTGTTATCTTTTGACCACAAAAGATATTCATAAGCTTCTTATAACCTCTTATAAAATATTTTCTATTCATTTTTCTTTCCCCAACTTTTTGTATCCATTTAGTTTTATCTACGTAATCTTTCCTTCATTTTGAAACAATCTTTAAATAACTTCTAAACTAGACAAGATTATTCTTTCTTGACAAATATATATCTTCATGCCTTTGCAAATTTACTCATCAAGAGCATATCTTACTTTTTGAATACATTCTGTATACGGAATTATTTCTTTTATATCTGGTAGTTTCACTTACATGTATTAAATAATGTTTTAACTCTTAGTAACCCTAATTCCCAGTAAAAACATCTGGGAAATAAGCAATTTTGAATTTTTTATATAAATATTTGTAGATGAAAACCATTTTAGACTTTTTCAGAAAGATATACTTTCTCAATTTTTTGTTTATTAATATATCTAAATACATTTTATTTTCCTACACCATACAAAAATAAGGTACTGAAGTATATACACTTAAACTAATATTAATTGTTTTAGTTTTAGTATTTTAACTTAGAAATGACTTAGAGATTTTATTATTATTAAATTAACATAGCATGACTTTCAGAATTTAAATTACAAAAAAGAATTTTGAAACTATGACAATAGCAGACTTCTTAATGTCTTCTCCAGTCATCTTGGGTCCAAAGTTCCCACCTACTACCCAAGGACAGTGATGAAGGGCAGGACACATTTGGGCCCTAAGTTTACACGCCAGGTGTAAAGCTCAAGATAGTAGATAGAATTGTGAAAAGGATGACTGGAGGATTTGAACCTCCCAGCATGGCCAAGAGACAGAGCTGGCCAGGGAGAATGGCGTCTTTTGGGGCTTGGCTCTGCACTACAGCTGATAGCACAGGTACTGTGGCCACACATATGTCCCCAGGCCTCACCATGGTCCCCTATCTAGGCCTCAGAATCTAAAGTTTCAAAATCAAATACATAAGCTCATAAACAAATCAAGTAAGTATAAAAAATATTACAGAAGCAGTAGTTTTATAAACTTTAAATATGTATCATAGACAATATAAGCCTGTCTGAAAAGTAGACCCAGGAAAAAGGTCAAATTTTATTTAATACCGGTAATTCTGAATACATTCCTATTTTATTTTACCAAAAAACTTTATTTAAAGTTACTGTAACATAACTTTATTTATCAAATATTGTTTTAGATCACGTAGAAATACTGTATATGCATAGCACATAGATACATAGACAGAAGATCTTAGACCTTTCATTAAACTTTTTATTTGCCAATTTTCAAACTTTTTTTTCCCCCAGACTATCAACTTTCCAATTACCTGTTTTTATTGCCCTAAGCAATTGTTAGCTAGGCAACCATAAATTCACACTTTCCTTTTTTTTTTTTTTTTAAATTGAGACAGAGTCTTGCTCTGTCACCCAGCCTGGAGTGCAGTAGTGCAATCTCAGCTCACTGCAACCTCTGCCACCCGGGTTCAAGCGATTCTCGTGCCTCAGCCTCCCAAGAAGCTGGGACTACAGGCGTATAGAGACACGGTTTCTCCATGTTGGCCAGGCTGGTCTTGAACTCCTGACCTTGAGTGATCTGCCTGCCTCAGCCTCCCAAAGTGCTGAGATTACAGTCATGAACCACCCCACCCGGCCTAAAGCTTTTTTTTTTTTTTTTTTTTTTTTTAAAAAAAAAGAGACGAGGTCTTGCTGTGTTACCCAGGCTAGACTGCAGTGGCCATTCACAGGCACGATCATCGCACACAGTAGCCTTGAACTTCTGGGCTCAATAGACTCTACCGCCTCAGCCTCCTGAGTAGCTGGGGCTACATGTGTGTGCTATCATAGACCCAGTCCGATTTCTGTTGTGACTTCTGAACACAGATTGTATCAAAAAACAATTAAACTCAGATAGTTCAAACACAAATCTGTGGAGCTTCAGAATTTGAGAGATGATTTATTCACAATCTCCAGTTGCTGTCCAGCTTTAAATTTACACTTCTTATCATGAATTGATTCTTAGGGAAAGCAAGGTAAAACTTAGTATCTCCAAAGCACAGAGCTGAGATTTCAGGCCTATATAGTGTACAGTCATTTGCTCAAACCAAGGAAGGATGGTATAAGGTAAGACAACATAGCAAGGAAAAACACCCTAAATAAAGGTAAGACTTGTCATGTAAATTAAAACTAATGCCAAAAGTTTCTAGTGACTCAGTCCTCCCTTTCTTCCTGGTGCAGAGGCATACACTTTTGCAAACTGATATTTCCTTTATAAGTGCACATTTCTTTTACAAAATGGTTTCAAAATGGTCAGCTAAATGCCTTTAAGGTATGTTTTGGAGACTGATATGATTCAACAGGCAGTCTTCTTAACTTAGCTTTGGTTTCTTAGTTGAAATTACTTATTTCAAAGTGGAACTCATTAACTAATATGGCGAAGAAAGCATTCTCTATGTCTGGATTCAGCGTGAATAGCTGTGAAGAATAAAAGCAAGCCTATGTTACCCGAGAGCTTACTTTTTATAGACGTCTTATCCAGCTTTCTTTTTAGCTTCAGAGCAAACGAATCCAAAGGCTTATGGATTCATTATTTCTTATCAATTAGTTGCTTCAGTGTTTTATTTGCCTTTTATGAAGAGTCTTTTTTTAAAAGGCAATAAAATATTGAATTTTTAGAAGCTTCTGCACATCAATAAGCATCCCTGGTGTTAAACTAATTTGAGAGGTCTCATTATTAAATTCATTTTTTAAAGTGCAGTGTTGTTCATTTAGAACATTTTGCTGTAATTTAAAATCATTGTTAGTATAATTTTGCCTTTTTTGTAAGCATTTGCTGTTTTTAGGGTCTAATACTTATAAGTGCAAATGTAGGTGTAGATAGAAGAGGTAGTCTTCAGTTAAGTAGAAATTAAGAGTCCCATATTTACTTTGAATATTGGCTTTGGCTCACAGATCCTCTTGATCAATTTTTTTTTCTCTAAGCTCACAAGAATCACAACAAAATAAAAGGGATAAAACAAAAAAAATACTGCACATTTCCAAAAACTGGAGTTCATACCATTATTGTATTGTCATTTACTTCAAGTTTCTGTCTACCACTGTCAGATATCCAAAGCATCTAGCTGTTATCTAATCCTGTTAATTACCAGATCCAGTTTTATCCTGGACCCAGTCATTTCCATTGCGACTTCTGAACACAGACTGTATAAAAAAAAATTGCTCAGGCTGGCTGCTGTGGCTCATGCCTGTAATCCCAGTAGTTTGGGAATCTGAGGCGGGTGGGTCACCTGAGGTCAGGAGTTCAAGACCAGCCTGGCCAACATGGTGAAACCCTATCTCTACAAAAATACAAAAATTAGCCGTGCATGATGGCGGGTGCCTGTAATGCCAGCTACTTGTGAGGCTGAGATGGGAGAATCACTTGAACTTGGGAGGCAAAGGTTGCAGTGAGGCGAGACAGCACCACTGCCCTGCAGCCTGGGTGACTGAGCAAGACTCAGTCTCCAAAAAAAAAGAAAAAAAAATTGCTCAAGCAAACTCAAATATTTCAAACACAAATCTGTGGAACTTCAGAATTTGAGAGAGAATTTACTCACAATCTCCAGTTGCTGCAAGAGAGCAATGGACACAATGGACCCAGCAGGGACCTCACTTGGTCACTGGATGCTCCTGGGGTTCACTGGAAGTTCTACATTGCATCCCACCCCTGATGTTATCTTTTAAAAGAAAAATTTTAGACAAATTAATCTTAGAGTTTGAGCACAAAATGATTCGTGACTAGAACCCCTGGAACCTGAATAGATTCAGAGTGACTCTGGGGCTACCACATGTCTGGAAAATATTTATAGCTAGAAAAAGGAAAGTGTCATACAGGAAATGGAAGTATAGGTACAAAAGCAGCGGTTACAGCTTGACATTTGCCTTATTTGAATATTGTTTGAACAGTTGGCCACTTGTGATTGGCTGAAATGATGAGATTGGTACAAGAGGAAGCTATAGTGTGTTTACCTATTCAGTTAGGTTACAGTTTATTATGTATGAAGAAATCTAAGTTCAAGCTTAAAATAAGTAAGATGACAGATTTAGGATAAACTTAACAAAGGGTGAGAGGGGGAATATTTGCCTATTGAAGGTCTAGGGTTATCACTGTTTTGCCTTTTTAAAAAGTGAACAGTACCATTTCCAATATCCTGATTTTCTTTTAAAGTATTTGCAAACATTTTGAAATAAGTACATGGACTTTAAAATGTTTGTAGAGGCATATTTTTGTTTAGGTAATGACTCCATTTGTACAAAAAAAAATTACTTTCAATTCCTGTAAAAACTGCTGCAGTCTGAACAATATCCAGGGCTGACCCATCCATTTAACTGCACTAGCTTCAATTTATTCTTTTATATCAGGCAATACATATCTAGCTAAGATGGAAATCAAAATATTTGCCTGCTTTGAATTAGAGTTGATTGTCTCTAAAATGTTTTAATAAATTGTTTATTTCCTTCTTGAGTATATGGTCCCATTTAGCTTAGGAGAGAAAAATGAAGAAACAAACAAAATGTTTTTATCATGCTCTAAGCATAAACTAAGGTTTTAAATGAATGGTATGCCTGAAAAAAAATGACTCAAAACCAAGGCAAATAAGCACACATGAAAACAAAACCAAAAATGCTTTTATAGCTTTAACCAAGGTCTTCAAAGAGGGAACAAGGGCTGCAACCTTTTCAAGATCCAAACCATTTCCAATGATAGTTTAAAGAATGTGAAACATTCTCTAGGGTTTCAGTTAACCATTCTCACACAAAGACCCAACAACACTGTGTGTTCCATAGATGGAAAATTAAAAGAGACAAACAGTAAGACAGTAAATCAAAAGCTGTCCAATAGAAAAGATTACAAATATATTCCACAGAAAGTCAAGAGACCTACAAATAATTTAAAACAAGCAATGTAAACTAATTCTTATAAACACTTCTCTTTTGAGCTAAAGGTATCCACTGAGGAAAGAAATGTTCTGGTGGATCTAAAGATCTTTAACCCTGTTTTAAATCTGATCTCTGCTGGGATGCTGATTAATTACCTGGAAGTCAACATTTAAAAGACGTGGTAAGATTTACATCTCCACTGGACAAAAATGGCTTTTCCAGTCAGACTGAAGTACTTTTTGTAAATATCGTGATGAATTTACAGGAACTTGGAAACAGAGCTTCTTTTAAAAAATTGATTTGTTTTAAATATAGCTAATCAATGTATTTCAAAGCAACTTGAACCAATAAGGCAAAATAAAAACACCAGTGTTACTATATCTAAGAGCAAATGTATACAAATGATTTTCTCCTGTTATTTGAATTTGGAAAAAAAAATAGAAAAGAAAAAAAAAAATACCTTCCCTTTTCTACCAAGCACTGCAGATAGAGATCTGGAGTACTGATTTTTCTGCCAATGTTGGTCAGGTTTCAGAATTCCAGCCATTGGCCCTAGAGTGAGGAGAGTATCTCTTTCAATCCCGTCGTGGCCAGAAACTCAAGGGAAAAAATAAGTTTTTGTTAACCCTCATAAATTCTTAGTTGAGACACTCTCATAGAAACAAGTCAGGTTAAGAAGAGAAAAACAACAACAACAACAACAACAACAACAACAACAACAACAACAACAAACCAGCAAAAGTTTATTGACACATGCTGTATCCATCATCTGGGAAAAACTCAGTTCAAAAGAATCTCTCTCAAGGCAGTGGCTTAGGGGTCTTGCTTAAATAGTATTTTTAAAAAGATCAATAAATCTTAGCATAATGATAACGTAATGGAGAGAGCAATTTTCGTCTTTTAAAAAACAGGGGAACGTGGGAAAATAGTAAAATTTGTTTTCCAAATTCCTCTGGTATCTGCTGGTGTTTTCTCTGAGCTGACAAAAAAGTGTTGTCTCCAGTAATGAAGGATTTATATCCTGCCATCAGACTAAGAGAGGCAGATGCAGAGTGTTCCCCTGCATTTTTAGTATCTTTGACTTAGCAATCTTCAATATTTTGGGGAGAAATATTTTGGATTCATTTATTACTCTATTTTAGGTCAGTTGATTAGCCAACTCAATTCTATGTGCAACTTAAATTTTCCTTTGCCATCTAACCTAAAATGTTCACAGTTTGCTGGAATTAGCATGTGGATGTCTTTAGAAGGTCATTATTCTATCTACCACAAACCCCTTTTAGCTGTGTTATCTTTATGATGTCACAAAAACTGTGATGCTTCAGTTGTTTTTATCTATAAAACGGAGACAATAGTTCTTGTTCTGGGCCGGTGCGGTGGCTCAAGCTTGTAATCCCAGCACTTTGGGAGGCCGAGGTGAGTGGATCACCTGAGGTCAGGAGTTCGAGACCAGCCTGACCAACATGGTGAAACCCCATCTCTACTAAAAATACAAAATTTAGCTAAGCGTGGTTTTGCGTGCCTGTAGTCCCAGCTACTCAGAAGGCTGAGGCAGGAGAATCTGTTGAACCCGGGAGGCGGAGGCTGCAGTGAGCCAAGATCACACCACTGCACTCCAGCCTGGACAACAGAGGGAGACTCCGTCTCAAAAAAAAAAAAAAAAAAAAAAAAAAATAGTTCTTGACCAGGTGCAGTGGCTCACGCCTGTAATCCCAGCACTTTGGGAGGCCAAGTCAGGTGGATCACGAGGTCAGGACACAGAAACCATCTTGGCTAACACGGTGAAACCCTGTCTCTACTAAAATTAGCCAGCGTCGTAGCAGGCACTTGTAGTCCCAGCTACTCGGGAGGCTGAGGCAGGAGAATGGCGAGAACCCGGGAGGCGGAGCTGGCGGTGAGCCGAGACCACGCCACTGCACTCCAGCCTGGATGACAGCAAGACTCCGTCTCTCTCTGTCTCTCTCTCTCTCTCTCTCTCTCTCTCTCTCTCTCTCTCCCTCTCTCTCTCTATATATATATATATATATATATATATATATTTATATATATATATTTATATATATATATAAAATAAAAATAAAAAATAAAAAAATACTTCTTGTTCTGTCTACTACAATGGGTATATTGAGTATCAAAAAGGATGATGCTTGTTCTTTTGCTTTGTACTGTATGTATAATCAGGGCTCAGGGACCATGCCTTAAAATATGGTACCTTGGCATGCTAAGTATTTTTGAGTTGAAGGAGATAGCAGTGACTCAGAAGCTAGAAAGTCTCTCTGACCTTATCCCACCTTATTGTCTCCCACCTCTAATTCTCCCCAAACAGAAACCATGAAACTTAGGAAAATTGCCCTCTGAACATTTGTCATAAGACCCTCATGTGGATCTTATTGTTGTCTTGCTGCATATCCAGAGGAAAGGAATGCCAAACAGAGAGGTCAAGAAGAAACTGAACAAACAGGCCTTGCTGGGTTCCCTCCTCAGTTTATTACCATTAGATTATACCTTTTGTGTCCAATCACTTTTCTCCACAACGATCTACTTCTTTCCTCAGACTTAGCGTGAAAGCACACTTTTTCCAAGGTCTTCAAGGGCTTTTCGTTTCTGAAGGCTCCCGTGTCATATAATGAATTTGTTTCGTTTTCCATTGTTAATCTGTCTTTTGCTATAAAGGTATCAACTATAAACCTGATAATGGTTATGGCAATGGGAAAGGAAGATAAAGCACCTTTTCTTCTCTACAATAGCAATGCTAGGTGTTGACTATACATAATCTTTTTAGTAAAATGCTATTATAATACAAATACAGAGGTACTTGAAATTGCACACTTGTTATAAGAGGTCCAATGTGATTCTCAACAGGTTTGGAAAACTAAACTGGCATTCCACTTTCCAAAAAAAAGGAATATATTATATATCATATATTTTACACATATATATTTATATATTATATATCATATATTATATTTTTATATATTATATTATATAAATTATATATTGAATATATATTACATATAATATATTACATAATATATATTATATAATATACATATTATATATATATAATATATAATACATCACACACCGGGGCCTATTATGGGGAGGGAGGAGGGGGTAGGGATGGCATTGGGAGTCATACCTGATGTAAATGATGAGTTGATGGGTGCTGACGAGTTGATGGGTGCAGCACACCAACATGGCACAAGTATACATATGTAACAAACCTGCATGTTGTGCACATGTACCCTAAAACTTAAAGTATAATAATAATTAAAAAAATACAAACAAATGCAAACCACTTAAAAAAAAATGGGACCAGAGAAAAATGAAAACAAGTTAATGTACATAAGTTAATATTTTATAATAAATTTTCTCTTATCTGAAATAAAAATAATAATTATTATATAATATAATATATATGATATATAATATAATATATGATATATGGATTATATATTTACATATAAATATATATGTAAAAAAACCTTGTGTGAAACTAATTGCATTTATCACAGGCTTATAAATAAGTAATTAAATTTAAGTCCCTATTCAATGATGTTTTATACTTATCTTCATATTCAACCGTGGAGTGTGAAAAGTCAGATTATTCATAAAATATGTTAGTATTCATAAAATTGAACCTTACACCTTATCTCAAATTTGCTTATTTCCTCACATTAGTTTGTATTAATAAGGACTACAAAGTAATAGAAATCTGTGATTGCTTTTGATTTTAAGATGAGAACATCTCCATATTTCCTGAAGCAAAATTGTCATGTTCAGAGGTTTAAGGTGAGTCGTAGTTGACCAGCTGAAACTCTTCAGTTCTTATTTTTGATACACTGTAGCATAAAACTGTATTTTTCATTACTGAACGTTTTCTTCTGTTCACTGGAAACAAGTAAATTTGCATCAAATGTCACCAGATTTCAGTTTTGAAACATTAATTTAATTTCATTCTATACTTTCTTATCATCCTATGAAAGTTATTCATTATGAGCTTAAATTGCACATACATAATATCATCTGTTATTTGGGATTATATGATGGAATATTTTTAAATAGGCTTTAATAAAATAAATAGTGAAATAGAGAAAATATATTTGTGTGCGAATACATGCTTACATATTTATGGTTCATGCATGTGCATATGTTTGAATCAGTAAATCTAGAAGATGAGAAATGACAAAGAGAGCAAACATCAGAAAATGTTAAACAATATTAATCATAACCCCCAAGTGGTAGAAATAATTCTGTTCAAATTTCATCTTATAAATTCAGGGTAGAGAGCTGTTGTTTACTGATTCTCCCCTTTTACTTTACACTGAGTTAGTATACGTTTTTGTGACTTTCTGACTTGGAAATCTCCATTCAATGACATTTATTAGATGCCTATTTATGCCCCAGTACATGAGAGAGGCAGAGAACCTCTCTGTGACTCCTCTTTCCACTGTGGAATTTGAGCAGCCAGGCTGAAGGAAAGCATTTTGCTTCTCCCAAGCCCTGGCGTTAACTTGTGGAGATGCTTGGAGACACTGAGAGGGAAATACCATACAAAGCGACTACACAACTGAAACTACAAAGCAAGCAGCTAACAACTTCAGGATAGGGTCAAAACCTAACATATCAATATTAACATTGAATGTAAATGACTGAAGTGCTCCATTTAAAAGACACACAGTTGCAAGTTGGATTTTTAAAGAGACACATCTATCTAACGTCTTCAAGAGACCCATCCTGCACATAAATGACACCCATAGGCTCAAAGTAAAGCGTTGGAGAAAGATCTACCGTGTGAATAGGACACTTAAAAGGGCAGGGGTCACTAATCTTATATCAGATAAAAGAGACTTTAAACTAACAACAGTAACAAAAGACAAAAGAACCTCATTATATAATTATATGGGGTTTTAATAAACAAAAAGGCTTAACTATCCTAAATATATAAGCACCTAACGTTTGAGCACCCAGATTCATAAGACAAGTACTTCTAGACCTACGAAAACACTTAGACAGACACACAATAACAAATGGGGAATGTCAACCCCTCACTGACAGCAGTGGACAGATTTTCTAGGCAGAAAACTAAGAAGAAATTTTGGACTTAAACCCAACACTTGACCAGTTGGACCTAATAGACATCTACAGAATACTCTGCCCATCAACAAGAGGATATACATTCTTCTCATCTGCACATGAAACATACTCCAAGATCAACCATATGCTTGGTCATAAACCAAGTTTCAATTAATTCAAAAAAATAGAAATAATACCAACCATAATCTTGACCATACTGGAATAAAAACAGAAATTAATACCAAGAATATCTCTTTAAAACACACAATTACATGATAATTAAACAACTAGTTCCTGAATGACATTTGGGTAAACAGTGAAAGTAAGGAAGAAATTAAATAATCTTTAAAATAAATAAAAACAGAGACACAATATATAAAAATCTCTATAAAGCAGCAAAAGCAGTGTTAAGAAGAAAGTTTATAGCACTAAATACCTACCTCAAAAAGTTAGGAAAAATCTCAAACTAATGATCAAAGTTCACACTTGAAGGAACTAGAAAAATAAGAACAAACTAACCCCAAAGCTAGAAGAAGAAGTGATATGTCTAAAATGTGAGCTGAACTTGTTACAGTAGGTAGCTAGTCAGGCATGAGCAGCGCAGGAGAGGGCTCTCCCCCAGCCAGTAGGAAGCTCAGGCCACCATCAGATGATGGTTTGGCAGTTGTCACATTGCCTCTCTAAAATGGCAATTGATTGCAGCCAACACCAGGAAGAGGCAGTTTCCCAATAGATAAAAACACTTGAAATCGGTAATTGGCAGCTTCCAATAAGATCTCAGGAAATGGGTGAATGGGCTCAATGTGTGCATTAAGAGACAAAATGGTGCAGTACGACCTTCCAGGGGCATAATACTGCAAAAGGGAAGAAAGCCTCAGGTTAGCATGCATACAATTCCGGTAAATACATTGCACATACTCACTTCCCAAGTGCAACCAGGGCACCACACATGCAGGTAGGTCACCCTAAGGGAAGAATGAAAGGAAAGGGGTGCAAGATGCCAGAAGTAGGTCAGCACATAAAATCCAATGTTCAAGGTGAAACAGGGCACTTGACCTCCAAGGTGCCCACTTGGGTCTCTTCCAAGTGTACTTCCTGTATTTCCTACTCTAAAGCTTTTTAATAAACTTCTGCCGTGCTCTGAAACTTGCCTCAGTCTCTTTTTCTGCCTTGTACCCCTCAGTCAAATTTTTTCTTCTGAGGAGGCAAGAATTGAGGTTGCTGTAGACCCACATGAATTTGCCAAGGGTAAGTCACATATTCGCCCTTGCTAGCAAACTGACCAAAATGAGATCCCAATGTACATAATAATCAACAAAACAAAAGTTGGTTTTTTGAAAAGATAAAACAAGATCAATACGCCACTAGCCAGATCAACAAAGAAAAAGTGAGAGAGGATCCAAATAGCACAATCAGAAATGAGACAGGTGATATTACAAAGGATCCCACAGAGATACAAAAGAATCTCAGGGACTATGATGGACACTTGTATGCACAAAAACTAGGAGAAAATCCAGGGAAAATTGATAACTTCCTCAAAACACACAACATCTTAATATTGAATCAGGAAGAAATTGAAACCCTGAGCAGACTAATATGAAGTTCTGAGATTGAAACAGAAAAAAAAAAATAAACAAAACAAACAAACAAACAAAAAAACTACCACCCAGAAAAAGCCTCACATTAGAAAGATTCACTGCTGATTTCTATTAGATGTACAAAGAAGAGGTGATACCAATTCTATTGAAACTCTTCTAAAAAGATGAGGATAAGGGACATCTCCCTAACTTATTCTGTGAAGCCAGTATCACCCTGAAACTAAAACCTGGCAAAAACACAACAAACAAAACAAACTACAGGCCAAATTACAGGAGCAGCGCAGCAAACAATGGCCGCGCTAGGTCGCAGGGCGGCGGGAGGCAGAGTGGAGAGGCTGCCTACCACAAGGATGATTTTAGCTTACTTTTTAAAGACTGAAGAGAGGAGGAGGAGGAGGAGAAGAAGGAGAAGGAGAAGGAGAAGGAGGAAGAGGAAGAGGAAGAAGAAGGAGGAGGAGGAGGAGGAGGAGGAGGAGGAGGAGGAGGAGGAGGAGGAAGAAAGAAGAAGAAGACAGAAAAAGAAGAACTCAAGGATACACAAAGTAATTCGACCAAGGCTCAGAAGTTTTTGGAGCCGTAAGGGATACAGCAGTTTGGTCAATATTGTCTTAACATGCTTCAGATAAATCAGTTTCTCTCCAAGATAAAATTGGCCAACTCAAAAGAGAATACTGCAATGTGTCTGGTAAATGAGTTAGCCCATTTCAATAGAGTCCAACACCAGTATAAACTTCTGATTCATTCAAAGATGTTCTCAGCGCAACTGAGTCTTGGTGAGCGGACATGGGAATCTGAAGGCAGCAGTATAAAGAAGGCTCAACAGCCTGTTGCTAATAAAGCTTTGGCTGAATCTACGCTTCCCAAAACGGTTTAGAAGCCACCCAAAAGTAATGTTAACATTAACCCAGGCAGTATAACACTCACTGCGGAACTGAACGTGCTTGCTATGAAAAGGGGCAGAACCTGCCATCTACAGGCCATTAGATCCAAAGCCATTCCCAAGTTATAGAGCTAATTACAACTTTCGGGGCCTGTACCATCAGAGGTATCATTGCCTAATGCCTAAGATCTTTTATGTTCAGCTCACTGTAGGAAATAATGAATTTTTGGGGGAAGGAAAGACTCGACAAGCTGCTAGACACAATGCTGCAATGAAAGCCCTCCAAGCACTGCAGATTGAACCTATTCCAGAAAGACTGCCTCAGAATGGTGAATCAGGAAAGGATATGGATGATGACAAAGATGCAGATAAGTCTGAGATCAGCTTAGTGTTTGAAATTGCTCTGAAGTGAAATATGCCCGTTAGTTTTGAGGTTATTAAAGAAAGTGGACCACCACATATGAAAAGCTTTGCTACTCGACTGTCAGTAGGAGAGTTCTCTACAGAAGGAGAGGGAAATAGCAAAACACTCTCCAAGAAGCGTGCTGCAACCACCATATTACAGGAGCTTAAAAAACTTCCACCTCTTCCTGTGGTGGAAAAGCCAAAACTATTTTTTTTAAACACCCCAAAACTATAGTAAAGGCCGGACCAGAATATGGCCAAGGAATGAACCCTATTAGCTGCCTGGTGCAAATTCAACAAGCCAAAAAGGAAAAGGAGCAAGATTATGTTTTGCTTTCAGAAAGAGAAATGCCTCGATGTCAAGAATTTGTGATGTATGTGCAGGTAGGCACTGAAGCTGCTACAGGAACAGGACCTAATAAAAAGATAGGCAAAATAAATAAATAAATAAATAAAATAAATTTTAAAAAGCTGCAGAACCAATGCTATTACAACTTGGTTATAAAGCATCTACTAATCTTCAGGATCAACTTGAGAAAACAGGGGAAAACAAAGGATGGAGTGATCCAAAGCCTGGGTCTCCTGAACCAACAAACAATACTCTAAAAGGAATTCTTCATCTATCTCCTGATGTTTATCAAGAGAGGGAAGCCAGCCGCCACAAAGTAATCTCTGGCACTATTTTAGGCTATTTGTCACCCAGAGATATGAACCAACCTTCAAGTTATTTTTTCAGTATATCTCCCACATCGAATAGTTCAGCTACAATTGCCAAGGAACTCCTTCTGAATGGAAAATCTTCTACAGCTAAAGCCACAGGTTTAAAAGGAAGTTCTCCTACTCCCCCTTGTTCTCCAGTACAACCTTCAAAACAACTGGAATATTTAGCAAGGATTCAAGGCTTTCAGGTATGTATTAAAAGCAAAAACAAAAAATAAAACAATTCATTTGCCTCAGATCTTTCATCTCTATCCATGACAAGGCTCGTTCTTGCCTGCTAGTGTGGCCTACATGCCACGTACATTTTAAGTTATTTAGGAACACAAAGGACAGACAAAAAAAAAAGAGCCATAAGCACATGCCTCATTTTCTCTTATTTTTGATCTGTCTAGTAATTCTTTTGCTGACTGCCTCTTTTCCATTTTCCTTCTTCTTTTTCCTTTTCCTTTTTAAACATTTTTCATACTCTTCACTGTCTTCCATTTGGTCTTGATTAGGTGCATTTATCTCTTCACTTTGTCTTCCACAAACAAAAATTATGCCTTCAGACATTTGGTGTTAGTATTTCACACTCAGTTCTCCCACTTTTTACATAAGGATTGGGTTTTTTTTTAATGATGATTTTGCTTTTATTGCAGTTCTGAATTTTGCATTCTGTTGCTAGTATTGATTCAAGTACACCATTAAGACACAACATTCTAGAAGTCTGTTACCTTAGGAGTTAATTAAACATGATATTTGAAGAATATTGAAATGTTTTATAGTTGTTTGAGGCACACCAATGTGTATTTCTTTTACTGACTCATGTTTTGAACTGACTAAGGAGGGTAGCACCTGCCTCAAATGGTACCAACAATTCTATTTCACTGGGTAGTCTAAAACTACCTTATAGTTTCACTTAACTTGTGTATGTGAATTTAGGGATGAAAACTTTTGTTTCCTTTTGGAAAAAAATCCACAAAAATCAACACTCCTTTATGGATACATCAGAGCTTTTAAAAGAATTGTTAAATTTAGGAAGGGGAAATACCTGTGTCCTAATTTCTTAGTTGTCTTGAAAATCATGAGTATAATTTAAAAAAATAAAATAAAAATAAAAAAGAAAAAAAAATCATGTACTGAACTGTAATTGCTAACTTGACTGAATGAACTACAGTTTGCTTGTGTGTAGAGCGTGTATTGCTTCCTCAGATTTCACTGTTTTCATCTCCTTTTCCATCTTAGTCTTTACTCCTTAAGACCAAAAACTGTAATATCCTTTAGAAATGCTCTAGAAGATCTGCATTGTGTAGAATGATCATGTATTTATAAAAATTTTACAGGTTTAGATTATAAAATGAAAAGGAAAATCTTGTGTTTTGCAGGTATTTTTCATGTTTGGATATTTTTTTCCCTTCACGGAACCCTTCTGATTCTTTCAAACTATTGCCAGGTAGTGTTTTTAGTGTTTTCAATTGGACTATTAATATGAACTTAAAGAAGCTGTTACCAATTATTGGCTCTGCCATCTGAAATTTTAACCACTTAATTTAAAGTTATAATTTTAGAATTTGTTTTTCTTGTTTTACTTTAAGAAACATAATAAATCACTGTAAAAATGAAAAACTTTGGATAAACATTTATTCATAATAAAAATCAGCAACAGACTAGGCATTGAAGAAACATGTTTCAAAATAATAAGAGCTGTCTATGACAAACCCACAGCCAAAATTATACTGAATGGTAAAAAGCTGGAAACATCCCCCTTGAGAACTGGAAGAACTTGGATGTCCACTGGTAATCTGAGAAATGCAAATTATAATTATGAAGACATACCAATATTGGTCAACAGACTAGCAAAATCTTTGTCTGACATTGCCAAGTGTTGGCAAAAAAAATATGAAGCCACAGGAAATCATACACGTAGATGAAAGAGTAATATTTTGCACAACCACATTACAGAGTGTTTTGACTATATTTCTAAAGTTTAAGATTTGTATCTTTTTACCCAGCAATTTCATACCTGAAAAATAATTTAGATCAGGGACCAGGAAGCTTTTTCTGCAAAGGGACAGATGGTAAATAGTTTACTTTTTGCACGCCATATATTCTCTGTCATAGCTACTCAACTCTGCCATTGTAGCACAAAAGCAGTCATAGACAATATATAAACAAACAGATGTGATGCTTTCTCCTTTAAAGATCATGTTCTATCTATGCAGAGGAATGATTTTTCCCTTGCTAATTACTTGCCTAACTGATTTATCAGCAGGGATATGGGAAACTTGAACAATATAATAAAGTAACTAGAGATAACAATCATCTAGAACACTTAACCCAGGAACAGCACAGTAAATATTTTTCTTAGGCACATGTGGAATATTCTCCAGGATGGGCAATATATTTGGCCTTAAAAAGTCACGTGGGCCAGGCATGGTGGCTCACGCCTGTAATCCCAGCACTTTGGGAGGACTAGGCGGGTGGATCACGAGGTCAGGAGTTCAAGACCAGCCTGGCCAAGATGGTGAAACCCTGTCTCTACTAAAAATACAAAAATTAACCCAGGTGTGGTGGCGGGTGACTATAATCTCAGCTACTTGGGAGGCTGAGGCAGAGAATTGCTTGAACCCAGGAGGTGAAGGTTGCAGTGAGCTGAGATCGCGCCACTGCACTCCAGCCTGGGTGACAAGAGCAAGACTCCATCTCAAAAAAAAAAAAAAAAACAAAAAACAACAACAAAAAAAACCGTCTTGTGCAATTTTAAAAATTTGAATTATAAAATGTATTTTTTCTGACAACAGTATAATTAGGGATCAACATTCGGGCAATCTACAAACGTTTGAAAATAAACAACACATTTCTGAATAATCAGTGGGTCAAACGGAAACTCACAAGGAATACTAGAAAAATTTTAAACTGAAATAAAGCAGAAATACACCATATCAAAGTAATGGAATTCAGCTAAATCAGTGCTTAGAGCATAATTTATAGCTATGAAGAACTAGTATAGAAAATATCTGAAATAAAACCCTCAGTCTCCACCTTAACAAACCAAAAGTGTGATTTTTTGGAAAATTAACAATATTTACAAACATTTATCTGTATTGAAACAGAATAAAAGAAAAAATACATCAATCACTGCAATAAACAAAAGGTTTATGCCCCCCATTTCATGCACTGAAATCCTAATCTCCATGGTGACAGTATTCTTTGAAAGTGGAAATTAGATGTTATAAATATATATTGCAAACTCTACATTAGGCACAAAAATGTGTTAAAAATAAGTTTAATTAACATGATAAGAGAGGTAAAAAATGAAATTTCATATTGCTTTTGGTTAATGACAGGGAAGAAAAAAAGTAGAAAACAAAAGAAGATGGACCTCAAACAGAAAACAGTTATACATATGACAGGTATTAATCTAACTATATCAATAATCACTTTAAATGGGAATGATCTAAATGTACCAGTAAGAAGACAGAGACTGTCAGGGTGGATTTAAAAAAAACCACACACAGCTATTGTTTTAACAAGAAATCCACTTTAAATATTGTATTAGTCAGTTTTCATGCTACTGATAAAGACATGAGAATTCAAGGGATTTGGTCGTGGATGTAGAGAGTATGCCTTTTGTGGGATATTTCTTTACAGTGGTAGATAAACTAACGCTTAAGTATTTGACCCATGACTAGATGTTGTTCTCATGGAAATCTTGTTTATACTGGCCAACACCCTCTGCCTCTCATTTGTATTATGTCCAGTTTATTCTTGTCAAGATAGCCACTCTCTAAGAGAGAGCCTGGACTAGAAAGAAGGTTAGGTTCAAGTATTTGTGTCAGGTGAGATACAATGAAGAAATGAAGCCAAACTGCATAAAACAAAAGAAATTTATTCCTTCTAGGCTCCAGAGACTAGGAGTGCTAATAGGATGCCAGCAAGAAGTCCAGAGGCTCCAGAGAGTTCAACCAGCAAGGAGGGAGCAAGAGAAACAGAACCTGTGGTACTTTATTTTTAAAAAATTAGGTTTTTAAAACTGGGTACTTTATTTTTTTAAACTGAGGTTTAATGGACCCACAATTGCACATGGCTGGAGAGGCCTCATAATCATGGCAAAAAGAAAAAGGCACATCTTACATGGTGGCTCACAAGAGAGGAGAACCAAGTGAAAAGGAAAACCCCTTATAAGACCATCAGATCTAGTGAGAGTTATTCATTACTAGAGTAGTATGGGACAAACCGTCCCCATGATTCCGTTATCTCCCACTGGGTCCCTCCCATAACATGTGGGAATTATTGGAGCTACAATTTAAGATGAGGTTTAGTGGGGACACCGCCAAACTATATCAAATATAAAGACACAAATATTGAGAGCTCTGAGGTAGCGAGAGTTATATCATGGTAGCAATAAGCTGGAGTAACTACATTAATTCCAGATAAAATGTAGTTTAGAACAAGAAAATGTATCAGGGATAATAACAGAGTCATACATAATGACAAAGAGGTCATTTCTCCGAGAAGACATAACAACTATTAATATGTATTTACTTAACAACAGAGCCTCAAAATATGTGAGGCACAACCTAATAGAACTACAAAGAGAAACAAACTCACCATTATAGTTGGAGATTTCAATACTCATCTCTCAGTAATCGATAAGTCCAGGAAGCAGAAAATCAATAAGAATGTGGTTGAAATGAATAAACACATTCACTCGATTTGATCTAATTGAGATGCATAGAATACTTCAACAGCATAGAACACACATTCTTCTCAAACTCACATGGGACATTCATCAATACAGACAATATCTTGCACCATAAAAATACCTTAATATTTTTAAAAGAATAGAAATTACAAAAATAATATACATACTACAATATAATTAAGTTAGAAAATCAATAACAGAAAAAACAGCTGGAAAATCCCCAAATATTAAACAACACATTTCTAAATAACACATGGGTCAAATAAGAAGTCTTCAAAAAAATCAAGATCTAAGTGCAAGGATCCTCAACAAAATACTTGCATATCTAATCTGACACCATCTAAAAAGCATAATACAGCATTGAATAGTGAGATTTGTCTTAGAAATGCAAGGTTGGCCCAATAGACAAAAATCAATAAATGTAATATACCTTATTAGTATATTAAAGTACAAAATCCACTTGGTTACATTATCAAACACAGAAAAGATGTTTGGTAAAATCTCTCACCTTATCATAATAAAAAAAATTTAGCTGACTAGAAATAGAAGATGATTCCCTCAACTTTATAAAGGCCATTCATAAAAACTAAAAACATGACATCATATTAAATGGTTAAAAAAAAAAAAAAAAAAAAAAAAAAGCTTTCTTCATATGACCTGGAACCAGATAAGAACCTGTTCTCACCATTCTTTGGCAAAATTTAACTGGAAGTTTTAGCCAGGGCAATTTAACATAAAAGAATAAAAAACACTAAGATTTTAGAGGAAAATAAAACATCATTAGTTGAAAATTACTTTTAAGTAAATATAAAAGTTTAGGTAATGTACAAAAGATTTGTTGGAACTGATAATTGAGATAATCACATATAAAAGAAGGTGAATACCCAATAATAAATTGGATTTCTACATATTAGCAATAAATGACTTGAAATTAAATTAAGAAAACCATTCCATATTAAATAATTTCAAACATGTAAAATATTTAGAGATAAATTTGGAAAGAGAAGTACAAGAATTGTTCTCTGAAATGTAAAAATTACTGTAAAAAGTGAAATAAGACCTAAATAATTAAAAAGACATCCCATGTTCTTGAAACAAAAGACTTAATATTGTTAAAATAAGATTATTCCCTAAATTGATCTACAGATTTTGTCAAATCCGTACTGAAAACTGAGCTGTTTATTTTTTCTTTTTTTTTTCAGAAATAAAAAAGCTGATCCTAAAATTCATATGGAAATACAGGGGCCCCAAAACAGCAAAAGCAATCTTTAAAAACAAGGACAAGTTTAGAAAACTCACACATCCTGATTCAAAATATGTTAGTACTCCAGGCATTTTGATACTGGCAAAGGCATATAGATCAACAGAACAGAACTGAGATACCAGAAATATACATTTGTGTGATGAATTTATTTAATAAAGTTGCTGCCTCAGGATCAGTTTTTAGGCCTGACACAAATTGTGTGTAACTCAGTCAAACCCCATCACTTCTGGCCTAGTTAAAACTTCCTTTCCCCATGTGGTTGTATCCCACTTGTTCCTCATCTTACTGACCTGCGACTTAACACACTGCACAGTCGCTGACTATGATAAAACCCAGTGGTCAATGCCAGAGTTCTGTAAATAAGTTATCCTTTTACGAGTGAGTTTTCTTTAAACTAGCCAGTCCACAATTCCTGTGGGAAAGCCTAAGAGATAATACCCATGGATTTTATAAAGGCATAGTCCCACAGGTTCTGTTTCTCTTGCTCCCTCCTTGCCGGTTGAACTCCCTGGTGCCTCTGGACTTCTCGCTGGCATCCTATTAGCACTCCTAGTCTCTCTGGAGTGTAGAAGTGATAAATTTATTTTGTTTTATGCAATTTGGCTTCATTTCTTCATTGTATCTCACCTGACACAAATACTTGAACCTAACCTTCTTTCTAGTCAAGGCTCTCTCTTAGAGAGTGGCTATCTTGACAAGAATAAACTGGACATAGTACAAATGAGAGGTAGAGGGTGTTGGCCAGTATAGACAAGATTTCCATGAGAGCAACATCTAGTCATGGGTCAAATACTTAAGCATTAGTTTATCTACCACTGTAAAGAAACATCCCACAAAAGGTATACTCTCTACATCCATGACCAAATCCCTTGAATTCTCATCAGGGTATGGTTAGAACTTGTGGTCACTCTCAAGATGGAGAACTGAAAATCAAATTAACAGGGAACCATAACAATAGAAATCATAATATCTTGTATTTATAGACAATTGATTTTCAACATTTGTGCCAATTAAATCCAACCAGAAAACAGCAGTATTTTCCAAAACTGGTGTTAAATCAACTGTATATCTACATGCAAAATAATAAAGTTGAATTGTTTCTTCACATCATACATGAACATTAACTCAAAATGGATTACAAATGAAACAAAGAAGTTAAAATTATAAAATTCTTAGAAAAAAAATAGATGTGAATCTTTGTGACCGTGACTTAGGCTATCGTTTCTTAGATACATCATTAAAAGCACAAGCAACAAGAGAAAATATAAATAAGTTGTATTACACCAAATTTTAAAACGTTTGTGCTTCAAAGGACACCATCAAAAAAGTGAAATAACTTATAGTTCGGGAAAAAATACTCGCAAATGGTATATGTAATAAAAGGCATAAATCCAGAATATAAAAGCAAATCAGGATAAAACAATTCAGGAATAAAAAATAACAAAAAGACAAGTCAGTTTTGAGTAACAATTTGAATGGATATTTATTCAAAGAAGATATTCAAATACCCAATGACACGTGAAAAGATGTTCAGTATCTATCATTACTCATTGGGGAAATGCAAATCTAAACTACGAGTTACCACTTCACACACACATAAGAGATAATGTAAAGGAATTAAAGCTTTCTTACATTTGCAATGAGATTTTAAACAGTATAGCTACTTTGAGAAATAATTTGTCAGTTCCTGAAAATGTTAAACATACTTTTAGCATATAACCCAGCCTTTCCAACCCTAGGTGTATATACAGGAAAATAAAAACATGTCATATTTGTACAAAAGTTTGAATACATATTCATAGCAGTATTCTTCATAATTGCCTCAAACTAGATACAGCCCATGATGGTTGATTTTATGTGTCAACCTGGCTAGCCTCTGGTGCCCGGTTTTGGTTTTTATACTGAAACATTAGCTTAGATTTTGTGGTGAAGGTATCTTTTATATGTGGCTAACATTTAAATCACTAGACTTCGAATAAAACAAACCATGCCTGCACAATGCACATGGTACACGTCCAATTATTTATAACACCTAAGAGAAAAGACTAGGGTCACCCGAGGAGAAAGGAATTCTGTCTCCAGACTGCCTTTGAACTCAAGATGGCAGAACCAACTCTTTCCAAAATTTCTAGTCTGCTATCTTGCCTTGGGGACTTTCCAGTTCACAAAATCATGTGAGTTAATTCCTTAAAATAAGTTAATCTCTCAAAAGACAGAAAGATTTTTATAGACTGATCCATCTATCTATCCATCCTATTCAGTTTCTCTGGAGAACAATGACTAATACAAATTTTGGTACTGCGAGTCATCCTAAGAGAACAAAATTGTGTGGATGAGATTATAAACTGGTTTTGAGATTTCTGGCATTTTTCTCTAATCTGACTATATTTAAAGACATTAATGACAATTGCCAGTAGTAAAGACAACATGAGGAGTCCAAAGCATGATGTGGCAATAGAGACAAGAACAATATCATTATTTGATACTCCTAATTAAATAGTTTTAAGAAGCAAGGTTCTGGGTCACTACGTATTTGACATTTTATAACATTTTTGTCTAACTAATGAGTAGAATGGGATTCACTGGTTGCCCTTAATTGTGCTGAACAGAGTCAGTAAAAAACAGGATAAGCTCAGGCATTTGAATTTTTGGCTCAAGTATAGCATAAATGGCCTGAAAATTTCTATGTCTGCCTTGAAATGAACCTTTATCTCCTGTAGCCACAGAGCTTAGATTGCTGAAAATCAGACCAAAAATGTCATCCTGCAGGTGGCTGAATTATAACACAAACAGAATTTCCAACCTTGTAGAGTGTCTACTATTAAAGTGAGTTCCCAAGCTGATCTGGTGGCTATTTGTCCTTTTCATTTGAAAAGGCTATATTTACCAAATGACTGTATCCCCAATGTATGTAGGAAGTAAATAACTTGGTTTTGATTTTGCAAGCTCATAGGTGGAAGGCACTTGCCTCGTCTCAGATGAGACTTTGGACTTGGTCTTTTGGTTTATGTTGGAATGCACTAAGAATTTGGGGGACTGTTGGAAAGGCATGATTGTTTTTTGAAATGTGAGGACATGAGATTTGGGAAGGGCCAGGGACAGAATGATATGGTTTGGCTGTGTTCTTACTGAACTCTCATCTTGAATTGTAGTTCCCATAATCCCCACATGTCATGGGAGGGACCCAGTGGGAAGTAATTGAGGAAGTAATTGACAATATAAGGATTATTTCCCCCATGCTATTTTCGTGATACTCAGTAAGTTCTCATAAGATCTAATGGTTTTATAAAGGGCTTCCCCCTTTGCTAGCCTGTCTTTCATTCTCTCTACTCTCACCCTGTGAAGAGTTGCCTTGTGCCATGATTATGAGTTTCCTGAGACCTCCTCAGCCATGTGGAACTGTGCTTTTTTTTTTTTTTTTTTTTTTTTTTTTTTTTTTTTTTTTTTATAAATTGCCCAGTCCCAGGTATTCCTTCATGGTAGCATGAGAATGGACTAACACAGCAAGGTATGACTATCTAGCTTGTGCCGTAATTGAGTCTTTAAAGGGCCACTTCACTGTTTTATTAAGCTGGCTATTTCAAAATAGTGAGTGTCTTTGTCTATTGGGGCTGCTATAACAAAGTGCTATAAAAACTGGGTAGCTTGTAGGCACCAGAAATTCATTTTTCACAGCTCTGGAAACTGGGAAATCCAAGGTCAAAGCAGATTGGCACCTGGTGAGGGCTCACTCTCTTCTTCAAAGCTGGCATCTCCAAATTGTATCCTAACATGACAGAAGGGGTGTGCAAGCTCCCTCAGGCCTCATTTATGAAGACACTAATCCCATCCACGAGGGTTCTGACTTCATGATTTAATAAAATTTCAAAGGCCACAACTCCAAATATCATCACATTCATGATCAGGTTTTCAATGTATTAATTAAGGGAGGGGGAGACAAACATTCAGACCGTAGCAGTGGGAAATATGGTACACATAGTGAATTCCATAAATGTGCAACTATTGCCACACTTCATTTGCTGTGAAGTGAGTTTCCTGACCAGAAGCAATGCTCTGCAGAATACATGATGGTAAACAAGACATTGTTAAGGTCTGTGGATGACAGTTATGACCAAAGCACTGCAAGCAGAGGAGGCAAATCTATATCCAGTTTAAGTATCCAGCCTGGTAAGAAGAAAACATTGCCTCTTTCATGATAAAAAGCAATCCAAAGTGATCCAATGTAAATAATCTGCATATATATATGTGTGTGTGTGTGTGTATATATATGTGTATATATATACACACATGTGTATAATACACACAGAAGAGACAAATCTATATCCAGTTTAAGTATCTAGCCCGGTAAGAAAACATTGCCTCTTTCATGATAAAAAGTGATCCAAAGTGATCCAATGTAATTAATCTGCATATATATATATATATATATATATATATATATATATATATATTTGTGTATATGTGTGTGTGTGTGTGTATATACATATATACACACACACATATGTGTATAATACACACACAAAGAAATATATTGGAGATGTAAGGTAAACTTGTTTCACTTAAATACAGAAGCTTGTTCTTCTTTCAAACAAATACATTCTTCTTAGATGTGATGTAGAAGAAGAAATGTTCCTGAAAGGAAGGTCTGTAAAATTTGGAAAATAGTACACAAATAACACTTTCCGATATTCAAGACAGACATAATTCATACATGGAATATGTATAATGCCTCCAAAAGAGCATTCTCAGGTTATTTTGGTCCTAATTTTCTCATCAGCAGTAGCACTTGCTTTTTAAGAAATTGCCGTGAGAAATGCAAATGTGTCACCTAGATAAAGTAACACAATCCAAACCATTAAGTATCAGAATAAAAAATGAAGGTTTCTCAAGAGAATGAACATGAGGTAATTCTTCACAGAACATGCCTACATGAGATGATGCAAGGAAAATATAGATAAAAATGCAGATGGTCAGAGAAGTGGAGCAGCTCTGGATAATATATTTTTTTATTTTCATATTTTCCTGTAGTAAATACTGCAGATATTTTTTGTTAACATCCAATATGAAGTGAAATTGCAGCAATATATTCATTGCAAACAAAAACAAGTCCTGTGTTCATTTTTTATTTAAAGGAAATTTGGGTTGTGAATTTTTCTCCATCATATATTTTATAACATCAATTAGTTTAAGATCTTTAAAATGTAAAGGCAAGTTTTATATATGTGGTAGTTATTTCTAACATGCAGATTTAGTATGGAAAATCTACAAGGATTAAAAAATGACTAGTCATTGCAGAACAAGTACTCCATACAATGTTATATATTAAATAGAAATGACAGTATATGACATTATTGTGTTCATAGGCCTGGTAAGTGAAGAAAAAAACTATCTTTAGGGAAAAGCAATCACTTAATTCTCTAACAGTGTCTGGAGAGAATGAGCCCATTTCTGAAACGAACCTGAGAAAGCTAAATAACTCTGGCAATGACTATTTCCCTGGAGCATTTTATCCTTGTGTCTTTGCAAAGGGTAAAGTAGACACAAGACTCTATTCCATATCCCAAGGTAAAATATAATCAAGATTTTCCAAAAATTATACATAAAATCCTCAATATTTGCCCCCCCCAAAAAAACCCGGTTAATTTTATCTACTGGTAGGGTATTCTAAGGATCATCTTACCTTCCTCCTTAGAATATAAATCATTAAATGACTCTAAAATATAAAATACGTAGCAACTTTGCCAACTTAGGATGGTAAAAAATGCAAAACCGTGGTCTCTGGGAGAAGGTTAGATACATTTGAAAGCTATTATATTCATTATTTTAAGTTAAAAAATATATTTTTATTTATTTATTTATTTATTTATTTATTTATTTATTTTCTTTCCACCTATTAGGTTCAAGAGGTATGTGTGCAAATTTGTTACATGGGTAATTGCACGTCACAGGGGCTTGATGTACAGATAATATTGTCACTCCAGAGATCAGCATAATACATGATAGATAGGGTTTAAATACTCATTCTCTTCCCACACTCCACCCTCAAGTAGGCCCCAGTGTCTATTGTTCTCTTCTTTGTGTCCATGTATATTCAATATTTAGCCCCCGACCCTATAAGTGAGAACATGTGGTATTTGGTTTTCTGTTTCTGCATTAATTTGCCTCTGATAATGGCCTCCACCTCCATCTGTCTTGCTGCAAAGACATAATCTCATTCTTTTTGTGGCTGTGTAGTATTCCATGGGAGATTTTATATCATATTTACTTTATCCAGTCAACATTGATGGGCATCTAGTTTGACTCCTTGTCTTTACTATTGTGAATAGTGCTGCAATGAACATACAAGTCCATGTCTCTTTATGACAGAACAATTTATATTCCTTTGGATATATATAAAATAATGGGATTGTATTCTACAACTACTATTGTAGAATACTTCTATTTTAAGTATTGAGAAATCTTCAACTGCTTTCCACAGTGGCTGAACTAATTTAAACTCTCATCAGCAATGTATAAGCATTTCCATTTCTCTGTAACTTTGTCAGCATCTGTTGTTTTGACATTTAAAAAATAGCCATTCTGACTGGTGTGAGAAGCTATCTCATTGTGACTTAGATTTGCATTTTCCTAGTGATTAGTGATGTTGGGCATGTGTCCGTATGTTTGTTGAGCACGTATATGCTTTATCTTGAGAAGTATATGTTCATAAACTTTGTCCATTTTTTTAGTGGGGTGGTTTGATTTTTGCTTGTTTAAGTTCCTTATAGATTCTGGTTATTAGACCTTCGTTTGATTCATAGTTTGCAAATATTTTCTCCCATTCTGTGGGTTGCCTATTTACTGTTAATAGTCTCTTCTGCTTTGCAAAAGCTTTTAATTAGGTCCCACTTTATTTTTGTTTTTGTTTCAATTGTTTTACAGTTTTCATCATGAAGACTTTGCTAGGTCCTGTTTCCAGCATGACGTTTCCTAGGTTTTCTTATTTGATTTTTATAGTTTTAAGTTTTACATTTAAGTGTTTTATCCACCTTGAGTTGACTTTTGTATATGGTGAAAGGTAGGCATCCAGTTTCAATCTTCTGTATATGACTAGCCAGTTATCTCAGCACCATATATTGAATAGGGAGTCTTTTCCCCATAGCTTGTTATTGTTGGCTTTGTTGAAGATGAGATGGTTGTATATGTGCTTTATTTCTTGGTTTTCCAACCTGTTCCATTGGTCTATATGTCTCTTTTTGTACCAGTACCATGTTTTAGTTACTGTAGCCTTGAAATATAGTTTGATGTCAGGTAGTGGGAGGCCTCCATATTTGTTCTTATTGTTTATAATTGGTTTGCCTATTCTGGCTCTGTTTTGGTTCTAAATAAATATCAATTTTTTTCTAATCCTGTGAAAAATGTCCTTGGTAGTTTGATAAAAAGAGCATGCAATTCTTACATTGCTTTGAGTAATATGGCAATTTTAACAGTATTGTTTCTTCCTATCCATCAGCATGGAATGTTTTCCCATTTGTTTGTGTCATTTCTGATTATTTTCAGCAGTGTTTTGTAATTCTTGCTGTTGAGATCATTCACCTCCCTGGTTAGCTGTATTCCTAGATATATATTTTTTTTCTTTTTGTGGCTATCATGAATGGGATTGTGTTCTTGATTTGGCTCTCAGCTTGGAAGTTGTTGGTGTATAGATATACGACCGAGTTATGGACATTGATTTTGTATCCTGAAACTTTACTGAAGTTGTTTATCTGACATAAGAGTCTTTGAGCAGAGACTGTGGGGTTTTTTAGGTGTAGAATCCTATCCTCTGGAAAGAGAGATAGTTCAAATTCCTCTCTTTCTGCTTGGATGACTTTTATTTGCTTATCTGGCCTGATTGTTCTGGGTAGGAATTTTAGTACTATGTTGAAAAGGAACAGTGAGAGTAGGCATTCTTCTCTTGTTCTGGTTCTCAGTGGGGAATGCTTCCAGCTTTTACCTATCCAGTGTGATACTGGCTGTCAGTTTGTCATAGATGACTCAATATTTTGAGGTGTGTGTATTTTCAATGCCTAGATTGTTGAGGGTTTTTACATGAAAAGATGTTGAATTTTATCAAATGCCTTTTCTGCATCTATTGAGATAATATGTGGTTTTTGTTTCTAGTACTGTGCATGTGATAAATCACATTTATTGATTTGCACACGTTGAATAAACCTTGCATCATAGGAGTAAGGCCTACTTGATCCTGGTGTATTAGTTTTTGATAGGCTGTTGGATTAGGTTTGCTAACATTTGATATAGAATTTTTGCACCTATGTTTATTAGGGACATTGGCCTGAAGATTTCTTTTCTTGCTGTGTCTCTGCCAGGTTATGACATCAAAATGATACTGGCTTCATAGAATGAGTAAAGCAGGAATCCTTCCTCCTCAATTTTTTGGAATAGTTTCAGTAGAATTAATACCAGCTCTTCTTTATACAACTGATATTAATAAGATTCAGCTGTGAATCCATCCGGCCCAGGACTGTTTCTGGTGGGTAGGTTTTTCATTACTAATTCTATTTTGTAACTTGATATCAGTCTGTTCAGGGTTTCGATTTCTTCCTAGTTTGATCTTGTGAGGTTTTGTACTTCCAGGAATTTATCCATTTATTTTATGTTTTCCACTTTTTGTGCATAGAGGTGTTCATAATAGTCTCTGAGAGTTTTTTTGGTGTTTCTTTGAGGTTAATGTTAATATCCACTTTGTCATTTCTTATTGTGTTCATTTGGATTGTCTTTCGCTTTTTCTTTATAAATCTAGCTGGAGATCTATCAATCTTATTTATTGTATCAAAGAGAGACAATTTTTGGTTTCATTGATCTTTATGGCTTTTTCATCTGCATTTCATTCACTTCAGCTCGATTTTGATTATTTCATTTCAAAAATTGTGTTCTGGCTGGGTGAAGTGGCTCCCGCTTCTGATCCCAGCACTTTGGGAGGTTGAGGTGGGTGAATCACTTTAGGTCAGGAGTTCGAGACCAGCCCGGCCAGCATGGTGAAATCCTGTCTCTACTAAAAATACAAAAATATACAGTTAACTTGCTCTTGTTTTTCTGGTTCCACTAGGTGTGCTGTTAGGTTGTTAATTTGTGGTCTTACTTTTTGATGTGGGTCTTTAGCACTATAATCTTCCTTGTGAACACTGTTTTATCTATGTCCAAGAGATTCTGGTATGTTGTGTGTTTATTTTTATTAGTTTTAAATAATTTCTTAATTTCTGCCTTTATTGCATTGTTTTCCCAAAAGTCATTCAAGAGCAGATTGTTCCATTTCCTTGTAATTGTGTGGTTTTGAGAAATGTTCTTGGTATTGATTTCTATTGTTGTTACGCTGTGGTCTGTAAGTGTGGTTGGTATAATTTTGATATGTTTAATGTGTTGAGAATTACTTTCTAGCCAAGTCTGTGGTCAATTTTAGTATATCTGCCATGTGCAGATGAGAAGAATGTACATTCTGTTTTTGTTGGGTGGAGTGTTCTGTAGATATCTGTTATGTCCATTTGGTCAAGTGTCGAATTTAGGTCCTGAGTATCTTTGTTAGTATTCTGTCCTGATGATCTGTCCAATACTGTCAGTGGGGTTTTGAAGTCTCCCACACTTATTGTGTGTTTATTTGTCTCTTCCTATGTCTCTATGAACCTGGTTTATGAATCTCCAGTGTTGGGTGTATGTGTGTGTGTATATATATATAATAGTTAAAATTTCTTGTTGAATTTAACTCTTTATCATTATGTCATGCCCTTCTTTGTTCTTTTTGATCAATGTTGGTTTGAAGTCTGCTTTGTGTGAAATAAGAATAGCAATCCCCCTCATTTTTTTGTTTTTCATTTGCTTGATAGATCTTTCTCCATCTCATGACTTTGAGTCTATGTATGTCCTTACATGTGACATGGGTCTCTTGAAGACAGTGTGCAGCTGGACATTGCTTCTTCATTAATCTTGCTGCTTTGTGACTCTTAATTGAGATATTTAGCTCATTTATGTTCAACGTTAATATTGATATGTACAGACTTGATCCTGTTATTATGTTATTAGCTGGTTGCTATGTATAATTGAACATGTAGTTGCTTTATAGTGTTAACGGCCTATGTACTTAAGTGTGTTTTTGTGGTGGCCAGTAGCAGTGTTTCATTTCAATGTTTAACACTCCTGTAATGGCCTCTTGAAAGGCAGGTCTGATGGTAACAAATTCCTTAAGGAATTTGCTTGTCTAAAAAATATTTTCTTTACTTATACACTGTTGGTAGAAATGTTAATTAGTTCAGCCACCATAGAAAGCAGTTTGGAGATTTCCCAAAGTTAAAAGAGAGTTATCATTTGATCCAGCAATCCCATTACTGTGTAAATACCCAAAAGAAAATAAACAATTCTACCAAAAAGACACATGTTCTCATATGTTAATCACCACAATAGCAAATACATGAAATTAACTTAAGTACCCATCAATGATAGATTAGATAGAGAAAATACGGTACATATTCACCATGGAATAATATTATAAAGCCATAAAAGGTAATAAAATTGTGTCCTTTGCAGTAGCATGAATGCCGCAGAGGGCCATTATTGTAAGCAAATTAATGCAGGAACCGACCAATACTGCATGTTCTCACTTATAAGTGGGAGCTAAACATTGAGCACACATGGACATAAACATGGGAAAAACAGACACTGTGGACTACAAGAGGGGGATGGAAAGGAGGATGGCTTGGGTTGACAAACTATCTATTTGGTACTGTGGTTACTATGACAGGATCCATATCCCAAATCTCAGCATTATGCAGTATACCCATGTAACAAATATGCATACATAACCATCTATCTTAAATAAAAGCTGATGTTTAAAGAAAAGAAACTGAGTTGCTCTTTCTGTTTGCCAAAAATTATTTCCATAATTTTTGCACCTAATTTTAAGTTTTAGAACAGTTTGACATTTACAAAATTATTGGTAAAACAATAAAAGACATTCTGTATACCCCAAACTCTTTTCCTTATTACTTAGCAGTATGTATTTAATATTCATGCATATGGAAAAAGAACCCATTCACACTTTTGTTGGAAACATAAATTGGTACGGCCATTATAGAAAAGAGTATGGAAGATCCTCAAAAATTAAAAATATAACTACTATAAGACCCAGATATAAACCCACTTCTGGGTATATATCCAAAGGAAATGAAATAAAGACTTTAAATGGGTATCACCACTCATGTGCTCATTGCAGTATTATTATTCACAATAGCAAAAATACTGAAACAAACAAAATGTCCATCAATGGATGAACAGAACTTTTAAAATGTGGAGTGTGTGTGTGTGTGTGTGTGTGTGTGTGTGTGTGTAATGGAATATTACTCAGCCTTATAAAAGAATGAAATCCTGCCATTTGTGGTTAGATGAATGAGCCTAAAGTACATTATGCTAAGTGAAATGAGCCAGATGCAGAATATATACTGCCCGATCTCAACTGCATGTGGTATATAAAATACTCAAACTCTTAGAAACAGGGAGTAGAATGGTGGTTCCCAAGGTCTGGCAGGAGGTGTAAATTGGAGATGTTGCTCAAGGGGAACAGTTTCAGTTATGCAAAATAATTAAGTTCTGGATGCACATCAATGTGACTATAGTTGGCAATATTACATTGTATACTTAAAATTTGCTAAGAGACTAAATCGTGGGTGTTCTCAACATAAAGAAAAGAAAGAAAATATATCACAATGTATATGTACATTAGGTCATCAAGTTGTGTATCTTAAATGCAAAAATTTTTATTATCAATTATACCTCAGTAAAGTTGTAAAAAATATTTATTCATGTTGTTGCATAAATTGATAGTTTATTCCTCTTTAGCACTAACTAGTATTCCACTGCACAGATGAATCATATTGTTTATACACTCACATATTGAAGAACATATTGACTGCTTCCAATTTTGGGTGTTTATGAAAACAGCTCATATACATGTGTGGTTTTGAGTTACCATAAGTTTTCAAATAAATAGGATAAATGCCTAGGAGAGTAATTGCTGGCTCGTGTTCTGAGCCTATCTAGTTATATTAGAAACACGTAACTTGTCTTCCAAAGTAGCTGTACCATTGTGTATTCTCTTCGGCAGTGAATGAGAGTTTCTGTTGCTCTATATATTCACTGTCACTGGTAATGTTGACTATAATTTCATGTGCTTGCTTACCATCTGTATATCTTCTTTCATGATGCGTCTGTCAAGATATTTTGCCCACTAAAATGTGTTTCTTTTTATAAGTTTTAAGTATTCTTTGCATATCTTGGATATAAGTTCTTTTTCAGAAATACAATGTCCAGAGAGTTTCTTCAAGACTGTGACTTATCTTTTCATCCTCTTAATAGTGACTGTCAGAGAGAAAAACGGTTTTAATTTTATTAAGTCCAATTTATAAAAGTAACTTTTCATGGGTTGTGCATTTGGTCTTGCATATAGAATTCTACCAACAATCTCAAAATCACGCAAATTTATTCCTAGATTTTCATCTAGAAATTTTATACTTTTACATTTAACATTTGGGTATATTATCTATTTTGTATTGATTTTTTTTTTGGTAAGATGTAAAGTCAGTATCTTTAGTTTTTTAAATTTTTTCTATATTTTATCTTTTTCTTTAATGATGTCTGATTCTTTCAGTACCATTTGTTCAAAAAACAATATTTTCTTTAATTACTCTTGCATTCTTTCCAAAAGTCAGTTGAGTATATTTGTGTGAGTCTATATCTGTTCTCAATATACAACATTCTTTGTACTATAACTTTATTATTAGTCATAAAATTGAGTAATATGAGTATTCTGGTTTAGTTTTTCTTTTTCAGAATTAACTAAGGTATTTAAGATCATTTGCTTCAGAATTATTTTTTCAATAAATAGAAATATGTCCATCAGGAAGATCCAGCTACCAATCCCAAGCAAGGACTCTCACCACATAAAGAACAAGGATGACAATGCCAACCACCAGAAGTAAGCCACAGATCTCAGACCACTGCATCTTCTACAGGTTCAAAGTCACCAAAAAGGACTCAACACACAAGGCACTAGTTGGAACAGCATATTACTCACAGAATAGAAAAAAACACATAGCAAGATTATTGTCTGTACTATGTGCTGGTCTCCCATGGCCAGTGGGTTCCTGCTGACAGACTTCACAGAACAGTAGACCACATGCTCCCCTCTTATGCAGCATGTAATTACCTTGTTTCTTTCCCATGTGGGGACATACATACTGGAGGGACTGGTCAAGTGCCATATGATGTGCACACTTAAACAACACAAAGAAATTAGCTGTGTACTAAGAACAGAAGAAAGTTATCTTTTAATAAGAAAAAAAGACTCAGGAGCCAAGAGACAGCTTGGTCCTAGCTTCCATAAAGGGGAATGTTCCAGAATCAGGCCGTTGACTGAACAATCAAAAAGAGGGGGAGTATGTCACATAATGACTGCTTCTTCAACACCCCATCCAATATTGGGATGTCATGAAGAAAGGACAAAGCACATCACACAGTATAGGACTAACAGACACCATGAATATGGGATGCATGTGTGTCCAGTGTGGTCTGTAAATAATTTCAATGGTAGTGAATTGCTTGTAGAGTCTCCCTGCCCAATTGGACAGCACTTAATCAGAGCCACTAATAGGATCGGTCAAAGGAGGATGATCAGGCCTTCAAGGAGTGTAGGTCTTTGCCAGAAGCCCCAGATGTTGGTGTTTAGGCAGCTAAAATGGTTAAAGAATGAGTCTAACTGAGACTGAGAGTTTACAGAGAAGTACTATCCTGCTTGAGCATGGATTTCCTCCAGCTTGGTCTCAATTTTCTGCAAATTGTTTATACACAGCAGGAGAAACTGTCGAGATTAATTAAGTTAGTTTTTAGTATCCAGAAATAAACCCTATGTTTATGGTCAATTGATTTTTTAAAAAGGTAACCAGGAAAATTTAATAAAACTGCAGCAGTCTTTTCATGAAAGGATGTGAGGCAGCTGCAGAAAGAATAATTTTGACATTTTTACACCAGATACGAAAATTACCTGAAAGTAGATTTAAGGTGTAAATATAAGGGACATAATTATAAAATTTTTGAATGAAAATATTCTGACCTTGGGTAAGGCAGGAGTTTCTTAAATATGACTGCTTAAATATAAATATAAGCAAAAAAAAGAAAATTGGATGAATTTGACTTAATTAAAATGTAAACGTTTTGTACCAAAAATGACACCATCAAGAAAGTAAAACAATTATATATGACTTGAATGATGTCAACAAACAGTCAACTAGAGTTGTCTGCTTCTCAGCTTCCCAACAAAAAGTGACCAAAACAACAGATTAACAACTATATTTTGACTGCAGTGACAGAGGAAATAGCCTGGAAATCATCAGGGAAATGAGGACCCTGTGGGGTATAGAAGACCAGGATTTCACTATAGAAAGGGGAGTGAGGCATCTTGCCTCTGTCACACTGTCTCCTTTGCCAAGTTGGCTCACAGCCAGGAACAACTTATTGTTGGAAAAAGTATGGTGGATAACATTGGTGGTCTCAAACACCATCATGGATGCCAGAAGTTATTGATATAGAAGGGTCCCCCAGTCCTCAAAGACCCCAGTTCCAATGTGGAAATTTGCCAGGAGTCTCTGTGACTGCATAATCCAAGAGTAGAAATCCCCTGGGCATCCCCTACTCCCAAAACCTAAGTTCCTACTATATGGCACCATCTTAAAACTAAACACACATCTGGAGTAAGTTCTGCCCTGGAGGCCAGTAGCTATTCACTCTTCATCCTTGAGGTCCCACCATCATTTCACTGTGTTCACATGAGTGCCTGCAGGAACAATACTCCAGTTGCTCAGAACTTAGGCTTAAAGAAATGACTGAAACCCCAACACCTGAAACTGTGAGGCACTCTATTCATAAAGGAACACTCAGGCATGCTCAGGCTGCCTGGCCCAACACACAGCTGTCTCTAGCATCACAGCCAGCCTGGAGTGGGTCCTATTCCAGTGGAGAGGGTCTAGGGAGCGACCCAGCCTATGTTCCTCTGCCTGCAGCATGACAACCAGCCTGTCTCTGATCCTAATCTTCCAGAGAGCCCACCACACAGCCTGCCTTTCTGCTGCATTCACAGATACCTGACTTGACAATCAGCCAGGGCCCCTGCTGCAAGCAAAACCACAACACTACATTACAAACTTCCACATTACACATGAAGATTATAGCTGAAGAATCTATATGGAGACCATGTTACTGAATCCACTCACAAAGAAAGCCAATGCATTATTTACAACTGACATTTTATGATCTATATACAGGAAAAAGTCTCCTTATGACAGCTAATCCAGAACATGGGAAAGAAAATCAAATGCTCCACTAGATATACAAATTTCAAATTAGGAATATGAGAAACATAAAAAGCAAGGAAATATAACACTGCCCAAAAACCAAAATAAGTGTTCAATAGAAGTCTGCCTCCAAAAAAGGATGTTTAGAAAATGCCTGAAAATGGTCAAAATAATTATCTTAGAAAACCTCACTAAGATACAAGAGAATACAAACAATTTGATGAAATCTAAGAAAAATTTGTATGAACGAAAAATTCAACAAAGAGGTAGATATTACTAAAAAGAAACAGATAAATATTGGAAGTGATGATTTCAATGAATAAAATAAAAATACAATTGAGAGCTTCAACAACATACTAGATCAAATGAAAAAAGAAAAACTCTGAATTTGAAGATGCATTTTGAAATAACCCATTCAGGGCAAAAAAAAAAAAAAAAAAAAAAAAAAAAAAAAAAAAACAAATAGGAATTAAAAATGAAAAACATCTAAGGAACTCATGGAAGACCATTAAGCAAACAATTTTTTTGCACTAGTGCATGTGTCAGAAAAAGAAGACCTGGAGAAAGACACTGAAAACATATTTAACAAAGTAACAGCTAATAATTTTTCAAGTTTTGAGAAAGATACTGACATCCAGCACCAAGAATCTCAAATGTCAATGAGATTCAGCCCCAAAAAATTATCTCCTGGGTACCTTATAATCAATCTGTCAAAAGTCAAAGAAAAAGAAAGAATTTCAAAAGCTGCAAGAAAAAAATGTCAAGTCACACATAAGAAAGTCAACAACAGACTATCCAAAGATTTCTTAGCAGAAACCTTGATGGCCAGGAGAGAAAAAAATGATGTATTTAAAGTGCTGAAACGAAAAGATCAGCCAAGAATACTATTTCCAACAAAACTATCTGATGGAAATGAAGGAGAAATAAAAACCTTACCAGACAAGCACATACTGAAGAGATTCATCACCACTAGACAAGCTTTAACAAGAAATGCTTGAAAGAGTGCTACAACTAGAAACAAAACCATGAGAATAACTACTAAGAAGATAAGTAAAAGTATAAAACACACTAGTACAGGTAAATTTATAAGGGTATTCAGAATACCATAATACTGTAATAATTCCATGTAAATCTTTCAATCCACTAGGATAAAGGTCATAAGTCAAAAAGATAAAATATCAAGAACTAAAATTAGTGGCTAAGAAACACACAAAAAATGCAAAAAGATAAATTAAGGCAAAAATATCCAATTTGTTGAGGAGAGGGAACAAAGTCTAGAATATTTTTATATGACTGAAGTAAAGTTGTTATCAGCATAAAATAGTTTACTCTGACCATAATATTATACTGGCATCATGGTAACACATAGATTGAAATTACAGCAGATAAAAAATATATGAGAAAGATACAGGAAACAAATCTTAGAACCACAGAAAACAACCAAATCACAAAGGAAAATAATAAGAAAGGAAAAGAAATACAAAACTACAAGAAAGCAACTAACAAAATGGCAGGAATAAGTCCTCATTTATCAATATTAACCTTTTTTGACTAATTTTATTATCACTGTTACTTAGTTTTAGGAAAACAGGTGATGTTTCATTACATGGACAAGTTCTTTAGGTGTGATTTCTGAGATTCTGGTGCACTCATCACCCAAGCAGTGTACAATGCACTGAATGTGTAGTCTTTTTATTCCTCACCCTCCTCCTACATGTTGCCCAAAGTCTCTGCAGTCCGTTAGATCATTCTTACAACTTTGTGTCCTCATATCTTAGCTCCTACTTATAAATAACATACAATGGGTGGTTTTCCATTTCTAAGTTACTTCACTTAGGATAATGGTCTCCAACTCCATCCAGGTTGCGGCAAACGCCATTATTTCACTCCTTTTTATGGTTTAGTAGTATTCCATGGTATGTGGAATATATACGTGTGTGTGTATAGTTATATAATATTTATTTTATCCACCCATTGGTTGATGGGCATTTAGACTGGTTCCATAATTTTGCAATTCCGAATTGTGCTGTTGTAAACATGCATGTGCAAGTGTCTTTTTCATATAATGAGTTCTTTTTCTTTGGGTAGATACCCAGTAATGGGATTGCTGGATCAAATGGTAATTCTACATTTAGTTCTTTAAGGAATCCCATACTGTTTTTCATAGCGGTTGTACTAGTTTTAGTTTACATTCCTACCAGCAGTGGGAACATGTTCCCTTTTCACCACATCCACACCAACATCTATTTTTTTTATTTTTATTTTTAAATTATGGCCATTCTTACAGGAGTAAGATGGCATCACATTGTGCTTTTGATTTGCATTTCCCTGATAATTAATAATGTTGAGGTTTTTTTTTTTTTTTTTCAAATGTTTGTTGGCCATTTGTGTATCTTCTTTTGAGAACTATCTATTCATGTCCTTAACCCACTTTTTAATGGGATTGTTTTTTTCTTACTGATTTATTTGAGATCATTTTTTTTCTGGTATTAGTCCTTTGTCAGATGCATAGCTTGCAAATATTTTATCCAACTCTATGGGTTATCTGTTTACTCTGCTGATTATTTCTTTGGCTGTGCAGAAGCTTTTTAGTTTAATTAAGTCCTATCTATTTATCATTGGTTTTTCTATATTTGTTTGTGGGTTTTGGGTCATAAACTCTTTGCCTAAGCCAATGTCTAGAAATGTTTTTACAATGTTATATTCTAGAATTTGTATGGTTTCAGGTCTTACATTTGAGTCTTTGACCCATCTTGAGTTGATTTTTGTATAAGGTGAAAGGTGAAGATTCAGTTTCATGCTTCTACATGTGGCATGCTAATTATCCCAGCATCATTTGTTGGATAGGATGTCCTTACCCCACTTTATGTTTTTGTTCACTTTTTGAAGGTCAGTTGGCTGTAAGTATGGGGCTTTATTTCTGGGTTTTTTATTCTTTTCCATTGTTCTATGTGCCTGGTTTTATACCAGTACCATGCTGTTTTGGTAACTATAGCCTTGTAATATAGTTTTAACTTCAGTAATATGATGTTTCCAAATTTGTTATTTTCACTTAGTCTTGCTTTGGCTATGCAGCATCTTTTTTGTTCTATATAAATTTTAGGATTGTTTTTCTAGTTCTGTAAAAAAAATGGTGATGGTATTTTTATGGGAATAGCATTGAATTTTTAGATTGCTTTTGGCAGTATTGTGATTTTAACAGTATGGATCCTGCATATTCGTGACCATGGGATGTGTTTCTATTTTTTTGTGTCATCTATGATATCTTTCAGCAATGTTTTGAAGTTTTCCTTGTAGAGATCTTTCATTTCTTGGTTAAGTATATTCCTAAGTATTTTATTTTATTTTCCAGTGGTTGTAAAAGGCGTTGAAGTCTTCATCTGATTCTCAGCTTGGTTGCTATTGGTGGATAGCAGTGTTACTGGTTTGTGTACATTGATTTTGTATACTGGAACTTTACTGAATTCATTGATCAAATCTAGATTTTTTGATGAGTCTTTGGGGTTTTCTAGGTATACAACCATATCCTCAGGAACAGCTGAAAGTAAAAATCTTGGTATTGATATTACAGGCTCATGGGTGAAAGCAACATATCTTGAGTTTCAGATAAAACTTTGGACTTTGGACTTTGACTTAATGCTAGAACGAGTTAAGCCTTTTACAGACTATCAAAAAATGATTTTATTTTAAAATGTAAGAAGGATATAAGATTTTGGGCAACACGGCAGAATAATATAGTTTTAATGTTTGTCCCACCCAAATCTCATGTTGAAATGTAATCCCTAAAGTTGAAATTGGGGCCTTGTGGGAGGTGTTGGGGTGATGTAAGCAATTCACTCATGAATGCCTTCTTTGCAGTAGTGAGTGAGTTGTTTCTCTGAGTTCATGTGAGATATTGTTGTTTAAAAAATGTGTCACCTCCCTTCATTTCTTCCTTTCTTGTAATGTGATGTTCTGAATCTCCCTTTGCCTTCTGCCATGCTTGGAAGCTTCCTGAGACCTCATCAGGAGCAGATGCTGGTTTCACGCTTTCTGTGCAGCCTGTAGAATCATGAGTCAAAATAAATCTCTTTTCTTTATAAATTACCCAGCTTCAGGCATTCTTTTATAGCAACGAAAATTGACTAACACATAAACCTAGCAAGCTTAAGTTATTCAAGTATACAAAATCCGAACTGGCTGATAAAAGTGAGAACATGAAATTAGTAATAAAACGTGTTCCATCAAAAAACAAACTCAGGAAATGATGGCTTCAAAGCTGAAACTACCAAACATTTCAAGAAGACCTAAGAAAGCTCTTCTCAAACTTTCACAAAAAAATTGAAGATGAATAAATACTTATAAATTCATTCTAGGAGGCCAGCATTACCCTAATTCCAAAACCTAACAAGAATATAACAACGACAAAAAAAGAAAACTACAGACCCGTATTTATAACGAACATAGATGTAAAAATTCACATCGAGATACAAGCAAACTAATTGTAACTGCACATCTTTAAGATTATTTAATCTCATTAAATGACATTCATTCCAAGGCATGCATAGATGCTTCAACATGTGCAAATCAATAGATATAATATATGACATTAACAAAAAGAAAGACAAAAGCCATATGATTATTTCAATAGATGCAGAAGAAGCATTTGACAAAACTCAACATCCCTTTATAATAAAACCTCTTAACAATTTATATGTAGAAGTTTTATACCTCCACATAATACAGGTTGTATATGAAAAACCCACAGTTAACATTATATTAAACAAGGAAAAGCTGAAACCTTTTTTTCTAAGATCCAAAACATGACAAGGGTGAGCACGTTTACCACTCTTATTACACGTAGTACTGGAAGTCCTAGCCAGAGCAACTAGGCAAGAAAAAAAGGCATTTTAACTATAAAGGATAAAGTTAAATTGTCTCTGTTTGTAGAGATCTTATATATAGAAAATATTAAATGCTTTTCCAAAAAACTGTAATACGTAAGAAAGTATGTAAAGTCACAGGATATGAATCAATATACAAAATTTAGTAGCATTTCTATTAAGAGAGAACACTCAGGAAAAGAAACAAATAAAGCAATTTCATTTACAATAGCTATAAAAATAATATATTGAGAAATACATTCAATAAAATAGTTGAAAAATCTCTATACTGAAAAGTATAAAACATTGATGAAAAAATTAAAGACACAAACAGAAAGATATCTTATGTTCATGTATTAGAAGAATTAATACTGTTATAATGGTCATACTACCCAAAGCAATATATAGATTTAATGCAATCTATATCAACATACCAATATCATTTTTCAAAGAACTAGAAAAAAAATCCTGAAATTCACGTGTAACTACAAAAATCCCCAAATAGATGAAGCAATGTTGTGCAAAAAGAACAAAGCTATAGGTATCACACTACCTGTTTTCAAATCCTACTAAAAATGTATAGTACTGGTAAAACTGAATATTTATATGCAGAAGAATAAGACTGGACTCCTACCTCTAAACATATATAAAAATAAACTGAAACTGATTAATGACTGTATTAGTCTGCTCTCATACTGCTATAAGGAAATACCCAAGACTGAGTAATGTATAAAGGAAAAAGATTTAATTGACTCAAAGTTCCACATGGCTGGAGAGGCCTCAGGAAACTTACAATCATGGCAGAAGAAGAAGCAAGCATGTCTAACAGTAGCATGTGAGAGAGCATGTGTTTAGGAAGCAAAGGGGAAAGAGTCCCTTATGAAAGCATCATATCTCACGAGAACTCACTCACTATAATAAGAACAGCATGGGGGAAACCACCTCCATAATCCAATCGCCTCCCATAAGGTCACTTCTTCAACACCTGGGGATTACAATTTAAGATGAGATTCAGGTGGGGACACAAGGGCTAACCATATCATTCTGTCCCTGGACCCACCCAAACTCATGTCCCTTTTACATTTCAAAACCAATCATGCCTTCCCAACAGTACCCCAAAGTCTTAAATCTTTCCAGCATTAACCCAAAAATCCAAGTCCAAAGTTGCATCTGAGACAAGGCAAGTCTCTTCGGCCTAAAAGCCTGTAAAATCAAAAGCCAGTTAGATACTTCCAAGATACAATGGGGGTATAGGCATTGTATAAATGCTCCCATTCCAAATGGGAAAAATTGGCCAAAACAAAGGGGCTATGAGCCCCATGCAAGTCTGAAATCCAATAGGGCAGTCATTAAATATTAAAGCTCCAAAATGATCTCTTTTAGCCCTCTGTCTTACATCCAGGTCACAATGATGTAAAAGGTGGACTCCCATGGTCATGGACCACTCCACCCCTGTGGCTTTGCAGGGTACAGCCCCCTTCCTGGCAGATCAGGACTTGGTGGCCTGCGTTCCAGTCACTCAATCTGTGGATAAAAGGGGTCATGGTACAGCTCAGTTCATTGCTTCAGAGAGTGCAAGCCCCAAGCCTTGGCACCTTCCACATGAGGCTGCTTTTGCAGGTACACAGAAGACAAAAATTAAGGTTTAGGAACATCCGTTTAGATTTCAGAAGATGTATACAAATTCTTGAATATACAGGCAGAGGTGGCTGCAGGGGCAGAGCCCTCATGGAGAACCTCTGCTACAGCAGTGTAGAAGGGAAATGTGGGGTTGGAGCTCCCACACAGAGTCCCCATTGGGGTACTGCCTGAGAAGAGGGCAACTGTCCTCCAGTCCCCCAAATGATAGATCCAATGACAGCTTGCACAGTTCATGCGGAAAAGTCTCAGACACTCAACGCCAACCAAGGAGAGCAGCCAGGACGGCTGGGGAACTGGAGCATCGGTCACTCTTGCCATGCTTTAGCAAAGAAACTGCTGGCATTTTGCCCCAACTTAGAGATTTGTGGAAATGTGAACTTGAGAGACATGACTTAGGATATTGGTGGAAGAAATTTCTAAGAAGCAAAGCATTCAAGAGGTGACAGAATATAAAACTTTGAAAAATTTGCAGCTTGATGATGTGACAGAAAAGAAAAATCAATTTTCTGAGGAGAAATTCAAGCCTGCTGCATAAATTTGCATAAGTAATGAGGAGCCAATGTTAATCTCCAAGACAATGGAGAAAATGTCTCCAGGGCATGTCAGAGACCTTCATGCTCCAGTTCCCATTAAGTCCCTCATCTTCATATGAGACCACCTTAGCCTGAACTTCATTGTTCACACCACTGTCAGTATTTTGATAAAAACCATTCAACAAGTCTCTAGGAAGTTCCAACCTTCCCCACATTTTTTTCTGTCTCATTCTGAGCCCTCCAAAATATTCCAACCTCTACTTGTTACCCATTTCCAAAGTCACTTCCACATTTTCAGGTATCTTTATAGCAGTACGCCACTTTACCAGTACCGGTTTACTGTATTAGTCTGTTCTCACAAAGCTATAAAGAAATACCCAAGACTAGGTTATATATATATATATATTTAAAGAGGTTTAATTGACTCATAGTTCTTCATGACTGGGGAGGCTGCAGGCAACTTACAATCATGACAGAAGGGGAAGCAAGCATGTCTTACATGGCAGCAGGCAAGAGTGTGTGTATGTAGAAAGCAAAGGGGGAAGAGTCCCTTATAAAACCATCAGATCTCATGAGAATTCACTTACTATCATGAGAACAGCATGGGGAAAACTGCCCTCATGATCCAATCACCTTTCACCAGTTCTTTCCTTCAATACCTGGGGATTACAATTCAAGATGAAATTTGGTTGGGGACTAAAAGTCTAACCATATTTATGACTTAAATGTAACATTTAAAACTATAAAACTACTAGAAGAATCCATAGGAAAAAATTGTGGCATTGGACTAGGCAAAAATATTTTAAATAATAGCTCAAAAGCAAAGGCAACAAAAGCAAAATATAGACAAATGTAATTACATCAAACTAAAAAGCTTCTGCATACCAAAGGCAACAATAGAGTGAAGAGACAATATATAGAATAAGATATAATATTTGCAAGCCATACATCTGACACAGGGTTAGTATCCAGAATATATAAGAATCTTAATAGCAAAAACCAAATAAATGATTTAAAATACGTAAAAGATCTTTAGACATTTCCAAATAAACACACACAAATGGTACACATACATGAAAAAATGCCCATCATCACTGATCTTCAGAGAAACACGAATCAAAATCAAAATGAGACACCATCTTATTTTAGTTAGAATGCATATTACCATGGCCGGGCGCGGTGGCTCAAGCCTGTAATCCCAGCACTTTGGGAGGCCGAGACGGGCGGATCACGAGGTCAGGAGATCGAGACCATCCTGGCTAATATGGTGAAACCCCGTCTCTACTAAAAATACAAAAAACTAGCCGGGCGAGGTGGTGGGCGCCTGTAGTCCCAGCTACTCGGGAGGCTGAGGCAGGAGAATGGCGTAAACCCGGGAGGCGGAGCTTGCAGTGAGCTGAGATCCGGCCACTGCACTCCAGCCTGGGCGACAAAGCGAGACCCCGTCTCAAAAAAAAAAAAAAAAAAAAAAAAAAACGAATGCATATTACCAAAAAGTGCTGCTGAGGATGTGAAGCAAAGAGAACATTTACACAGTTTATGGGATCGTAAATGAGTACATCCACTATGGAAAAACTATAGAGTTTCCTCCAAAAATTAACACTAAAACTATAGTATGATCTAGCAATCCCACTCTTTTTTCAGTATGTAAAAGAGATATTTGCCCTCCCATGTTTATTGCAGCACTATTTTCAATAGCCAAGATATAAAATCAATACAAGTGCCCAACCAAGAATAAATATATAAAGAAAGTGATATATATACACAATGGAATACTATTCAGCCATAAAAAATGAAATTCTATAATTTGCAACAACATGGATGGATCTGGAGAACATAATTTTCATTGAAATAAGTCAGACAGAAAAATATACAGCATGATTTCACCCACATGTGGAATCTGAAAAAAAATGATATCACAGAAGCAGAGAGTAGAACAGTGGTTACTAGAGACTGGAGAGAAGGGTGTGGAAGGGAGAATGGGAAGAGGTTTGCCAACAGAGAGAAAGTTACAGTCAGACAGGAGAAATAAATTCTACAGACAGTAATGTATTGTACATCTCAAAATAACTAGAAAAAAGAAATCTTAATACTCTCATCACAAAACATTTTAAATGATCAAGGTAATATATTTGCCAATATGATTTGATCTTTCTGTAATTTAGACATGTATATAAACAATGCATTTTACCCCATAAATTTGTATAATTACAGTGTGTCAATAAAGCATTACTCACATAATGAAATAAATATTTTACAAATCATATACATCATAAGGGACTTGCTTCTAGAAAATAAAAACCCCACATAATTTAATAATAAAAAGAATAATTATGGACATAAAAGGGGAAAGGATTTGAATAGATAATTTCAAAGATATTTACAAATAACTAATAGTCAATTGAAAAAATACTGAATATTATTTATTATTAGGGAGATGCAAATCAAAACTATGAGATATTATTTTATGACTTCTAGAATGAGCGTCATCTATAAGAACAACTATGACACATTTGGCAAAAATGTGGGGAAACTGGTACATTCCTAAATTGCCAGAAAAAAAAAAATGTAAGTTGGTTATTACCGTTTGAAAACAGTGTGACAGTTCCTCAAACATTTAAACAGAGCTATCATATGACCATAAAATTATACTCCTAAGTATATACTCAAAAGAAATAAAAATATAAACCAACAGAGAAACTTGTATACAAATGTTCACAGCAGCATCTTTAATAATAGTTAAAAAGTTGGGGGAAAGGCTGGGCATGGTGGCTCATGCCTGTAATCCCAGCATTTTGCGAGACTGAGGTGGGCAGATCACTTGAGCCCAAGTGTTTGAAACCAGCTTGGACAACATGGAATAAACCCATCTCTACAAAAAAAAAAGAAAGAAAGAAAAAAAATTAGCCAAGTGTGGTGGCACACACCTGTAGTCCCAGCTACTTGGGAGGCAGAGTTGGGAGGATCACTTGAGCCTGGGTCGCAGAGGTTGCAGTGAGCTGAGATCATGCCACCGCACTCCAGCCTGGGTGATAGAACAAGACCCTGTCTCAAAAAAAAAAAAAAAAAAAAAAAAAAAGTGGAAAAAAAAAGTTTATCAGTTGATAAATGGATAAACAAACTGTGGTATGTCTACAACTATGTATACTATTACTCTTTCAAAAGAAATGAATAACTTCTGGTTTCCTGTCTGGTATGTAAGCATGGAAGCCACCATCATTCTCTCAACAAGAAAAGGAGTTATTAAACTTAAAATTAACAATTATTCTTATGTACATCAGAGAATGTGTGGTCACAGGTCAAACTGCTGCTCCAAAACTTTCAGAAGCACACAGATGGGTACAAAAAAATCACTATTTACTAGAACAGAAACCACTACCAGAATAGTAAAACCTAGCCTACTAATTCCTGGCTGCTCAGCGTGGGCAAGTTTGAGAGTGAAGAGTTGGGGAATGGAAAAAAAAAAAAACCAGTTGGGGAGTCAGTCTTATGGAGACCCACACACTTTTGTGAGTTTTTCTCTCCAGAAATCCCATCATGTTCTCATAGTGAAAGAGAAAAAAAAAATCTTCCAAATTTCTGGCAGCAAGATAGAAAATGTAGCCATTTAGAAATATATCCAGAATATTTTGTTCTTAGCTAGGCTTTCCCTCAAGAGATACTTTTTTTTTTTTTTCAGGACAGTTGACTAGGAACATTGGATGTGAGTTCTCCTCAGAGAAAACATCAAAGTTACCAGTGAATATACAGGTTTTAAATGGAAAACTGAAGGAAGAGAATCAAGATTTGTCAGAGTGCACATGGGAAGAAGATGCGATGCAGTAAAAGAAATCAGCAAGACTCTGGCGGAGATAAATTCCCAAGGAACTCAGAGTTCTGTAGAAAGGATAGGTGGGAGTGATTCTCTGCTCCTTTCAGTCCTCTGACAATCTGTTGACTGCTAACCTGTTGGGGAGCCCCTCTGCCCTCATGACCCTGGGCAAAACTATCAGTGATGACTTGAGCATCTCCTGTGACAGAGTATTGCATGGCCAGTTCTCACAGGTGTTCCCACATTCCCCTCTTATCTGAACTGAGATGGCAGGTAACATACTGGTTGTGCACCACAGGTTGGTAACAGTTCTTCTAAGAGATTCTCAACCCTTGAGCCACATCATCACCAGATACCCTGCAAACATACCTCATAAACTGCAGTGACTTCTGCAAGCACACGAGACTAGCAGGTCCCTGGGAAGTCGTAAAACACCTGGAGATATAACCCTCAGTGAGAGCCATTGCTCAGTGAGGGGGTTGCACAGCCAAAAAAAAACCCAGTGGTAAAAGGAAAACATGGATGCAGAGCCAACTGCTGAAGGCAGTAACACTGACACCAAGGAACAAACATAAAAAGGAGGTCATTTCCCACCTCCTCCCGTACAGAGTTGAGGACGCATCAGTGGTCCTTCTCACCAGGTGATGCCTCAAAAAACGTTTTTTTGTTTTGTTTTGTTTTTGTTGTTTGTTTTTTTTTCCACACTTAACTGTGGCAGCTTCAACCCCAGTGAAAGTAAGTACATGCCTGCCTAGGCTTTTACTTTGGCAGAGCGCATCTCCCCTTCCATACAGAGAGAGGCAGCACCCTGCCAATGAAGGACAAACCATGGAGTGGCCTGCGCTAGACTGGGGAAAGAGGCACTTCATAGAGCTCCATCTTAGTGATAGCGATCAGAGAAGCTTATCTGTGTCCCACAGACACACTGTAGCTGGGAACCAAAAGATGAAGCCTTTATACACTGAAGGTAGGCAGGATGCAGTGGCTCATGCCTGTAATCCTAGCACTTTGAGAGGCCGAGGTGGGCAGTTCACTTGAGGTCAGGAGATCGAGACCAGCCTAGTCAACGTGGTGAAACTCCATCTCTACTAAAAATACAAAACTTAGCCGCACGTGGTGGCGGGCACCTCTAATCCCTGCTACTCTGGAGGCTGAGGCACAAGAATCACTTGAACCCAGGGGGCGGAGCTTGCAGTGAGCCGAGGTCGCGCCACTGCACTCCAGCCTGGGTGACAGAGCAAGACTTTGATTCAAAAACAGAAAAAAGATGAAAAACAAAAAACCAAAGGTAGTGAGCCCTGTGACAGAGGCATGATAGGGAAGTGGATCGTGTTTCTGCTGGCTCAGGACAAGGAGCTGGTGCACCAACTTCCACCCCTGCTGCTTCCCTAGAAACCTCAGCACACTCCATCACAATCTCTTCCTGCCACTCCAGTCAGGACAGATGTGTCCACTTGGCACCAGCCTAACTGAAAGCTCTGACTCTTAAGTACCATCTCTTGGGTTTCAGCCTGAAATGTACCAGGAAGTAAAACACCTTATACCAGAAAGGCGTAGTGCTGCTGCATGAGATAAGCTCCCTGAGACCTCCACACCATCAGACCTAGAAGAGAGAGTGTGTCAGCCCTCATAGCTAATACATTGCAAAAACAAGCAACATATGACAAAGCCACTGCACAAAAACTATCCGTAACCAAAGTATCCATACAGGGCTTCAGCTTCCTGAAAGCACTCAGAAACAAAGCCAAACCATCATACACAACATACACCACAGTCAAACACTCAAAAGAAAGAAGAATTTAAAAATTAGACAGCCCATGTAAATGATAGCAAATGTAAAATAAGAAGTGACCGCTACTTTAGATTAGAAGGAATCAGCACAAGAATTTCAGTACTACAAAAAGCCAAAGTGCTCTGACACTTCTAAAGGATCACACTAGCTCTCTAGCAATGAATCCTAATCAGATAGGAACGACTGAAATGACAGATAAAAAAATTCCATATATAGATTGCAATAGAACTTAATGAAATCCAGGAGAAAGTTGACATCCAATATAAATAAGCAGAAAAAAAATCAGAATATGAGATTTGAGATAGCTATATTGAGAAAAAAACAAATAGAACTACCCGAATTGAAATACTCACTATAAGAATTACAAAATATACGTGGAAGTTTTAAAAATAGACTAGAAAAAGCAGAAGACAGAATTGCAGAGCAAAAGTCAAGTCTTTTAAATTAACCCACTCAAAAAAAAAATTTAGAAAATGAATTTAAATAAATGAACAAAGCCTTTGGGAAATATGAGAGTATGTAAAGCAAACAAGCCTATGACTTACTGGTGTTCCTCAGAAAGAAAAAAAAATAAGCAACTTGAAAAGCATATTTGAGGGAATATTTTATTAATTTGTTTAAAATTTTGCCAAAGAAGTCAATATCTAGATACAAAAATTAAAATAACTCTTCCAAGATACTACACAAGACGACCATCACTAAGACATATAGTTAGCAGAGTGTCCGAGGTCAATATGAAAGAAAAAATCTTAAAGGCAGCTACAGAAAAGGGCCAAATTATCCGTAAAGAAAATCCCATAAGATTAACAGCAGACTACTCAGCTCAAATTTTATAAACAAGAAGAGGTTAAGAGCTTATTTTTAGCTTCCCTAAAGAAAAAAAAAGTGAGGCAAGAATTTCATATCCTGCCAAACTAAGCTTTATAAATGAAAGAGAAATTGTCTTTCCCAGACAAACAAATACTAAGGGGATACTCCACCACAAGACCAGACTTACAGGAAATGCTCAAAGGACTCCTAAACATGAAAAATGAAAGAATGATACTTGCTACCACAAAAGCACAAAGTGCAAAGTTAACAGATTCTAAAAATCAATTACATAATTGAGATTAGAAAGAAACATATTAACAATATGTCAGGAATGAGACCCTTGAACATCAGAAGCTTAAATGCTCCACTTAAGAGACATAGACAGCAAATTGATTAAGAAAACAAGGCTGAAACTTCTGCTTACTTTCAGAAACCTAGCTCATGTGTAAGGATACCCCAGACACTCAAAGTAAAGCGATAGAAAAATATCTATTATGAAAATGGAAACAAAAAAGAGTCAGGGGTTGCTATTTTTGTATGAGATTAAACAGACTTTATACCTAAAATGATAAAAAGAAACAAAGAAGGGCATTGTATAATGATACAGGGTTCAATTCAGCAAGAATATTTATCTATCCTAAGCATATACTTACCCAACATGACAGCACCTAGATTTAGGAAACAAATACTCCAAGAACTAAGAAAAGAGATAGACAGTCAAACAATAATAATTGTGACAGACTTCAATACCCTACTGAAGTCAATAGACAGATCACTGAGGCAGAAAACTAACAAACAAGATTTGGACTTAAATTGAGTTATTCATCAAATAAATACTCCACTCAACAATCAGAGTACACATTCTTCTCATCTGCCTAATACGTTCTCTAAGATTGACCACATGCTCAGTTATAAAGCAAGTCTCAATAAATACAAAAAAATATTGAAATCATATCAAGCATATTCTTGGACTACAGTGGAATAAGATTAGAACTGAATATCACAAGGAACTCTCAAAAACACACAAAATACATGGAGACTAAACAATTAGTTCCTAAATGACTTTTGGATAAACACAAAATTAAGACAGATATCAAAAAAATCTTGGAAAAAAGAACACAGAGACACAAATTATCAAAACTTCCTAAATATAGCAAAAGCACTGTAAGAGGAACGTTTATAGCGCTAAATACATACATCAAGAAGATAGAAAAGACTTAACAACAACCCAACATCACACCTAAAGGAACTGGAAAAAAAACCGAAAACAAACTAAATGAAAAGCTAGCTGAAGAAAATAAAGAACTGATATCAGAGAAGAACTAAATAAAGTCAATATGAACGAAATCATACAAAGGATCAATAAAAAATGGTTTTTGAAAGGATAAACAAGATTGATACACTGCTAGATAGACTAATTAAGAACAAAAGAGAAAATCCAAGTAAGTACAATCAGAAATGACAGAGGTGACACTAAAATTGATACCACAGAAATAAAAAGATCCTCAGAGACTATTAGGAATATTTCTATGGGCACAAAGTAGATATCCTAGAGGAAATGGATAAATTACTGGAGATGCACAACCTCCCAAGAGTGAACCAGGAAGAAATTAAAATACTGAACAGACCAATAATAAGTTACAAAACTGAATCAGTAACAAAAAAATATATCCACCAAAAGAATCCCTGAATCAGACAGATTCAAGGAGAGGGGATTCCTCTCTAAATTATCCTATAAAACCATTTTCTTCTAGATACCAAATCTGGCAAGGACAAAACAAAAATTGGACACTACAGGTCAATATTCCTGATGAACCTAGTCACAAAAGTCCTCACAAAAATACTAGCAAACTGAATATAGCAGCATAAATTGGGTTTTATTCCAGAAATGCAAGGATGCTTTAACATATGCAAATCAACATATGTGAGTCACTGCATAAATAGAATTAAAAATACAAACATATTATCTCAATAGATGCTGAAAGAACATTTGATAAAATCCAACATCCCTTCATGATAAAAAAAAAAGAACCTTTCAACAAACTAGGCATACAGGGAACATATCTCAAAATGATAAGAGTCATGTATGACAAACCCACAGCCAACATCATACTGAATAGGCAAAAGTTGGAGGTATTCCCCCTAAAAAAAACAAAAAAACAAAAAAACAAAACAAAACAAAAAAAAGACAGGAAAAGACAAGTATGTCCATTTTCACCAGTCCTATTCAGCATAGTACTGGAATTCCTAGCCAGAGCAATCAGACAAGAGGGGGAAAAAAAAGACATCCATATAGGAAAAGAGGAAGTCACATTATCTAAGCATCATCAAATGACATGATCCCATACCTAGAACACCCTAAAGATTCCTGAAAAAGAATCCTAGACCTAATAAGAAACTTCAGTAAAGGTTTAGAGTACAAAATCAATATACAAACATTAATAGCAATATACAACAATGACATTCAAGTTGAGAACCAAATCAAGAATGCAATGCCATTTACAATAGCCACCAAAAAATAATACTTAGGAATACATTTAACCAAGTAGGTGAAAAACCTCCAAAAGGGGAACCACAAAGCATTGCTGAAATAAACCACAGATGATATAAACAAATGAAAAGAAAAGTTTCATGTTCAAGGACTGGATGAATCAATATTGATAAAATGAACATACTGCCAAGAGCAATCTACAGAGTCAATGCAATTTTTATCAAATTACCGTCATTCATAGAATTAGAAAAAAAAAATTCTAAAATTCATATGGAACCAAAAAAGGAGCCCAAATAGGCAAAGCAATCCTAACCAAACAGAATAAAGCAGGAGATACCACATCACCCAAATTTATACTATTCTACAAGGTTATAGTAACCAGAAGAGCATGGTACAAGTACAAAATCAGACACACATACCAATGGAAAAGACTTGAGAACCCAGAAATAAAGCCACACAGCTACATCTTATTGATGGTTGACAATGTCAACAAAAATAAACAATGTTGAAAGAAAGTGTAACCTATTCAATAAATGATGCTGGGAAAACTGGCTAGCCATATGCAAAAGAGTAGAACTGGACCCCTATCTCTCACTGTATACAAAAATCAACTAAAGATTAAAGACTTGAATATGAGACTTGAACTACAAAAATCCTAGAAGAAACCTAGGAAAAACTCTTCTGGACATTGGCCTAGGAAAATAATTTATGACTAAGACCTCAATAGCAAGTGCAACAAAATAAAAATTGACAAATGGAACTTAAACTAAAGAGCTTCTTCACACCAAAATAAACTATCAACAGAGTACACAGACAACCTACAGAATGAAAGAAAGTATTCACAAACTATACATCCTATGAGGACTAAAATAAAGAATTTATAAGAAACAAACAAATCAACAAAAAATAAAAAACAACTCTATTAAAAAGTGGGAAAAGGACATAAAATGACACTTCTCAAAAGAAAGCATACAAGCAGTCAAGAAACATATGAAAAAAATGCTCAACATCACTAATCATCAGAGAAATGCAAATCAAAACCACAATTAGATACCATCTCATATCACTCAAAGCGACTATTATTTAAAAGTAAAAAAAAAAAAAAAAAAGAAGATTTTTTTGTGGATACAGGAAAAAGGGGATGCTTATTCACTGTTAGTGGGTATGCATATTAGTACAACCTTCATGGAAAACAGTATGGAAATTTCTCAGAGAACTAAAAAATAGAGCTACCGTTTGATCAAGCAATCCCACTATTAGGTGTCTCCCCAAAGAAAAACAAACTTGTATGTTTATCACAACACTGTTTACAATAGCAAAGACATGAAATCAACCTACATGTTCATCAATGGAAAAATGGATAATGAAAATTCGGCACATACACATGAAGGAATGCTACACAGCCATTAAAAAGAATGAAATTATGTCCTTTCCAGAAACATGGATGCAGCTGGGGGACATTTTCTTAAGTGAAATAATACAGAAACAGAAAATCAAATAACACATGTTTTCACTTATGAGTGAGAGGGAAACAATAAATACACATGGACATAAAGATGGAAACAATAGACACTGGAGCCTGCAAAGTGGGGAGGAGCCTGGCACAGTGGCTCATGCCTGTAATCCCAGCACTTTGGGAGGCTGAGTTGGGCAGATCACTTGAGCTCAAGAGTTCAAGCCTGGGTCAATCCTTTAAGTAGAAATAACAATCCATAAAATGCATGTGCCTAACGACAAAGTATCATAATATATGAGGATCTGCAAGGAGGAATAGCATTAGAGTTGAACATTTCAACACTTCTCTATCAGTAATTGCCAGATCTAGCAGGCAGAAAAATAGTAATGATACAGTTGAACAGAGCAGAACTACCATTAAACTATATGTAATTGATATTTATAGAAAATTTTATCCAGAAGCAGCATAATACACATGCTTCCTAATTTCACACAGAGCATTCACCAGGATACAACACAGTTTTGAGCATAAAGCACACTCTAACAAATTTATTTTTTATTCTGTTTTATTTTTAATCTACAGTAATTATATGCTTATGGAGTACAGTGTGATGTTTTGATAAACCATTGTAGAATAATTAAATCAAGCTAATTAACTTATCTTTCACCTTGCCTAATTTTCAATTTTGTGTGTGGAGAACTTTTAACATTGACTCTTCTAGGAATTTTGAAAAATAAATTATTATTAACTGTAGTCATCATGCTTTGAAACTGGTCACTAAAATGTATTCCTCCTGTCTAAAACTTTGTACCCTTTGACCAGTATTTTCCCTTTCCCCACCCCCATTCCAAGCCTCTGGTAATCACCATTCTACTGTCTACTTCCATGAGTTGACATGTTTTTAGATTCAACATATGTAAGTGAGATTATGCAGTATTTATCTTTCTGTGTCTGGCTTATTTCACTTAGCACAATTTCCTCCAGGTTCACTAATGTTGTTGAAAATGACAGAATTCCCCTTTTCATCCCATTATGTATATATACCACATTTTCTTTATCCATTTATCCATTAATGGACATTTAAGTTGTTTCCATATCTTAGATATTGGGAATAATGCTACAATGAAAATGGGAGTGCAGACTTATCTTCAGTATACTGGTGTCAATTTCTTTCTATATATACTCAGAAGAGGTATTGCTGAGCCATATGATAAGTCTATTTTTAGCTTTTAGAGAAATTTCATAATCCTTATCATAGTGGCTGTACTAATTTACATTCCAACTGACAGTATACCAGGGTTTCCTTTTCTCTGCATCCTGGCCAATACTTGTTATCTTTCATCTTTGGGATACTACTTATTCTGACAGATATGAGGTTTTAATAATTGGGGTTTTAATAAGTTTTTAGGATACAAAGTTAATATACAAAAGTCAATTGATGCCTCATGTACCAGCAATGAACAATGAAATTTGAAACTAAAACTCAATACCATGTATTCTACCATCTAAAAAATCCTGAAATAGTCACAAAGCTAACAAAATATGGACAAGATTTTATTATTTCTATATGAAAAATTTACAAAACTGTGATTAAAGAGACAACTGAGTATCTAACTGAAAGGAAAGATATCTCATATACACGGACTCAGTATTGTCAAGATGGCTGTTTTCCTAACTTGATTTCAAGATTCAATGCAATCACAATAAAAACGAAAATAAGGTATTTTGTGAACATTGACAAATATTCTAAAGTTCATATGGAACGACAAAAGATATAGGATAGCTGACACAATTTTGAACAAGAACAAAGTTGGATGACAGACATTATATAACTTCAATACTCATTATAAAGCTGCATTAATAAAATAGTGTGACATTAACAATGGACAAGTAGATTCAATAGAACGGCATAGAGAGTCCCAAAATAGGTCCATACTAATATTATCAACTGATTTTTGATAAAAGGATGAAAGCAGTTCATGGGAAAACAATATTCTTTTCAAGAAGTGGTGCTGGAAAACTGGATATATGTGTTCAAAAATAATAATAATCTTCCTTCTTTCACAAAAATTAACTAAAAATAAATGATAGAACTAAATGTAAAATGTAAAACTATATGATCTGTACCTCCAAAATCCATGACACACAAATTACTTATACAACAATCCTGCACATGTACCCCTAATCTTAAAATAAAAGTTAAAAAAAAAGTTGACATGACCACAAAACAAAAAACTAAAAAACCTCTTGGCAAAAATGTAGGAGGAAATCTAAATGATCTTGAATTTGGTGGTGCCTTATTAGATATAAGACAAAAAGCCTGATTCATGAAATAAAATGTAGGTAAACTGGACTTAATTAAATTTAAAAGCTTATTCTCTATCAAAAATACTGTTAAGAGAATGAGAAGAAAAGACACTAAAAGAACATATTTGCAAAACACATTGATAAATGACTGATACTTGAAATATGCCAAAAAAACACTTAGGTCTCAAGAAAAAAAAACAATTAAAAATAATCTAAAAATATGAATAGAAAGCTTCCCTAAGAAGGCATACAGATGGCATAATTGCATATCAGCATATAAAAATATATCATTAGAGAATTGCAGATTAAAACAATAACTATATATCTATTAGAACGGGCAAAATTTAAAACACTGAGAACATCAAATGATAAAGAGGATATGTAAGAACAGGTACTCTCATTTATTGCTGGTAAAAATACAAAATTATACAGATATTTGGGAAAAAGAGTGGCAGTTTCTTGTATAACTAAACATGCTCTTACCATATGACCCAGAAATTCTGCTCCTTAGTATTTACCCATAGAAGTGGAAAACTTACGTTTACACTAAAATCTGCACATAAGTGTTCATAGCAGTTTTTTTTCATAAAGGAATAAATTTAAAAGCAACCAAAATGTTTTTAATAGGTGTATAGGTAACCAAACTATCATATATGCATGCAATGGAATATTCAGTGGTTTTTAAAAAACTATTGAAAAAAATAGAAAAACTTTAAGTGTATATTTCTAAGTGAAATAAGCTAATCTGAGAAGGCAACATAACTGTATAATTTTAAGGATATGACCTTCTGGAAAAAGCAAAACTATTCTGAGAATAAAAATATTAGTGATTGGTAGAAATTTCTGGAATACATGGAGCACACAGGCTTTTTACGGCACTGAAACTATTCTGCATGATAATATAATGGTAGATATATGTCATTATACATTTGTCCAAAGCCATAGAATGTAAAACACAAAGTGAGACTTCTAATGTAAAATGAGGACTTCAGTTAATAATACATCAATATTGGCTCATCAATTGTAACAAACATACTTCTGCTCTTTTTCTATTAGCCTTAAACTGCTGAAAAATATTGTACATGTTTTTTTAAAAGTTAACCAAGAAAAAATAATAGTGGAGTACCAATAAATGTTACAGATCATGAAAGAACATCAAAAGATGTGCTAAGCAAAATAATACTCTCACAAAGGACCACGTTTTTATGATTCAATTCAAAGGCAAATCCGTAGAGGCAAAAAGTAAATTAACGATTGTTTAAGACTTGGTTGAAGAAGGAATGGGGTATTGAGGCCATTGGGTACAGAGTTTCTTTTTGAAGTAATAATAATTTTCTAAAATTAGGTAGTGGTAATGACTGCATAATTTTCTGACTATACTAAAGACTTCTAATTTGTACATTTTAAAGGGACAAATTTCATGGTATGTGATTTATATCTCAAAGAGGTAATAGTTATAAAAGCAAATGAAAAAGCTGTAAGACTGGAAAACCAAAAGGAAATATCCACATACACTGTATTCTAATTGATAAAGTTGTTTTCCATTGGCACATGGTTTAACACTACTGAAACCGCTATACACTTGTACTGGAAGTGAACAAATAAGTTAATTGATATTGACTGACATGAGCCAGCTTTTTCATTGTTGTAGTTGGGGGTTACAGATATGCAAAGAAAGTGGACTAGAATAATCCACGTGATAATAGAGTTGAAGACTATAGTATTAATTTATGATTAGCTTAAGTGCAATGATGGCTTTTAAAGTGTCAGTCATACCTCAATAAAATAAAGTTTTAATGATCAGCTTGACATAAACATAGTTGGTTATATGCAGAAATAAAGGTATATGTATATACATGAGTGAGTATATGTAAAAAATTGTTTTATGGCCGGGCGCGGTGGCTCAAGCCTGTAATCCCAGCAATTTGGGAGGCGGAGACCGGAGGATCACAAGGTCAGGAGATAGAGACCATCCTGGCTAACCCGGTGAAACCCCATCTCTACTAAAAAAATACAAAAAAAAAAAAAAAAAAACTAGCCGGGCGAGGTGGCGGGCGCCTGTAGTCCCAGCTATTTGGGAGACTGAGGCAGGAGAATGGCGTAAACCCGGGAAGCAGAGGTTGCAGTGAGCTGAGATCCAGCCACTGCACTCCAGCCTGCGCGACAGAGCGAGACTCCGTCTCAAAAAAAAAAAAAAAAAAAGTTTTTTTATTCCCCGATAGGGCCTAGAAACAAAAGCATCTCAGTAAGAACAGGCATGACTAGTGTTCTGATTTTAGTTTCTAATACAATTTTCCAATAAAAAAATCAGGAATACTTGTAGTAAAAGCTGATTTTAGAACGAGAATAAGAAATACACAAAAATTATCCTGAAGCAACTTATACTTCCAGAGAATACAAAAATGTATAAAACCCTTGATATGATGTAAAGAATGGCACTTTATATCTGTGGTCTTCTCCAAAATTCAGAGCCTCCGAGTACCAAACAAACAAAGCAAAAAAAAAAAAAAAAAAAAGAGCAATATTCTATAAAATGTCTGTAAAATTCTTAAAGTTATCAAAAGAAAATGTCTGAGAACTGTCACAGATCATATGGGACTAAGAAATGACTAAATGTAATGTCAATGCTGATTGAGATTCTTGAAAATGACATTAAGAAATAACTATTAAAATCGAAACAATGTGTAAAGTATACACATGTATATATAATATATAATATATAGTATAATATATAATATATAGTATATACACTTATATAATATATAATATATAGTATTAATATGTAGTATATTTTTTATTTTTATATATTTTATTACATATAATAATATATAGTATTATACTATATATTATATACTATAGTAGTTATATACTACTATATATAGTGTATATATAGTAGTATAGTTGTATATATATACTATACAGTATATATTAAATATATACCATATATTATATAGGATATATACTACATATATAGTATATAGTATATATACTACATATATAGCATATATACTATATATAGTATATAGTATATATACTACATATATAGCATATATACTATATATAGTATATAGTATATATAGTATAATAGCATATATTATTATATAATAAAATATATAATAAAATAAAAAATATACATTATACTATATGTTAATATTATATATTATATATTACACATATAATATATATTATTCTATATTATATATACATATTTATATATAAATATGTATTGTAACATATATAAATATATTATATATAATGTATGTATAATATATACATACATAAATATATTATATAATGTATGTGTGATATATGCATATATAAATATATTGTTATATATTAATATATTATTATTATATACTGTATACTATGGTATATATAATATATAGTACACATAATATATACTATATATGATAGCACATATACTATATACTATGATATATACTATAATATATTATAGTATATACAGTATATACTATATTATATAAAATATGTATATATTTTATATATATGTTGTATTTTGCTGATGTTGGTTCCTTCACTGTGAGAAATGCATCAAAGTCATATAAAACATTAACAATATGGGAGAAAGTATTAAGATATAGGAAACACGAATTTTCTATGTATTTAAAACTATTCTAAAATTGAAAGATTAAATTTTAAAAACATGATAAAACAAATGTTAATATAATGTTTCCAGTTTTGGTTTCTTTTCTTTTTTTTTAAACGGAGTCTCACTCTGTCACCAGGCTGGAGTGCAGTGCCGCGATCTCAGCTCACTGCAACCCCCAACTCCCTGGTTCAAGCAATTGTCTTGCCTCAGCCTCCCAGGTAGCTGGGATGACAGGCACACAGCACCACACCCAGCTAATTTTTGCACTTTTAGTAGAGATGGGGTTTCACCATGTTGGCCAGAATGATCTCAATCTCCTGACCTTGTGATCTGCCCACCTTGGCCTCCCAAAGTGCTGGGATTAGCATGAGCCATTGTGCTTGGCCTAATGTTGTCAATTTAAAAAAACAGTCGGTTAAAAACATTTGAAGTCCTAAAGAAAAACATGCATTTAAGCAGAAATAGATAATTTTAATCTTTTATTTCTTTAACTGATGCATGGAGTGGAATGCTTTTCATAAATGGATATTATGATTAATACCTACATATTGCATAAACCATACAGAAATTATTTTTTAAAACATTGGAAAATGTATGCCATGCATTTCATATTTTAAAATCTTTTAAAGATAATCAAATTTCTACTCTATAATATAGTGATGACTTCTAGATTTTATAATAGTTTGGGTCATTATTATTAGCCTAATAAAGTATCATATTCCATGGCTTCTATTATTTATGAACAAGAAAATAAATAAATGGCTTTAATAAAAAGCTGATTGCACACATTATAGTTATTGGCAGAGGACTATTGAGTTTAATATGTTTTTATTTTACTAATTTTTTCAGGAATATGTCATAAATTAAACAATATGTATTAATAAAGTATCTAAAATGAATAAATTTGACCATTGTCACTGATCATAACATGTGTTTTCTCAAATATTATACTAAAATTTAACCAGTACTTTGAAAGCCAAAATTACTGAAAATGTGAAAAAATATTCAAATACAGCATAACAAAGCAAAAGGAAATCAATGTTGTTGATAGACACTGATTTTATAAGTGATAGTTTGCCAGAAATCTAATTGTAAGGTAATTATTAATAGTTAAAATAACAATAATGTTCTATTATATATTTATTTACTCCACCAGCAGGGAAATCAACAATAAAAACGACAGGTTTTTAAAAATCTGCCACTTAGTAAATTTTTATGGTTCCATCATTACTATCTGAAATACAGCATATCTGCTGACAGAGTTCTAAAATAAATTTGGGTTTTAATTTCATTCAAGTTATTGCACACAATTTTCTAATTGCTTTTGTGAACATTTGAAGGTGTGTTTTCTAATCCTATTTTATCCACATGAGTGTATCTACAATTACATGAAGGCCTTTCTAAAAGTTGTATAAAAAATATTGCTTTATAGCAAATTACCATCCTAACCAGGAGAAGTAAAAATTTCAGATTTTTAGTATCTTTGGAATAAAACTTTTAATATGGTTACTTAAAATATTACTTTCTTTTTATGACCCTTCTTAACCTTTCTTGTGGATTTATAATGGTTCAAGATTCTTGTCTTTCTGTGTAGAATTACTTTACATATTCTTTCAAGGCGTCAAACACTTCAGTAGTAAGTTGAATTGTTTTCTTTTTTGGATTTCTTTCTAGTTTTTGCTTGTTTATTTTATTGTTACTGTTGTTTTAGTTTATAAACCAAGACCATAAAAAATCTGAGGAAAAGTGTGTGTTCATTGACTTATATTTTAAAATTACCTTATTATAGCCTTATCAGATATTTCCACTTCTGACCAACATGGAGTAACATAGGATATAACTTGCCATCTGAAACAAACAAAAAATCTAGATACAATATATGAAAGATGATTTTCAAGACACTGAACTTCAAGCAAAGGACAGTGATCCCAGAGAGTCAGTCAGGAAATAAACAAGGTGAGACCTATATCACCCCAGTTTCTTGCCTTAAGAAATTTTCTAGACCATGGCTCAGGTATGACAATCTAATAATAATAGTGGTGGACTCAGGGAGTAAAAGACAGGGAGTTAAGACACTGGGTAGACCAAGAGAACTAGAATTTGCATAACAGCATAGCAGAGAGAAGAGAGCTGCACACTGAGATAATTCCATAGTTCTGCAGATGGACTGACTTCAAATATTTCATAAAAGTAGTGATCAGTGCAGATGTGTGAGGCAACTAACCAATACTAGGGAACAACTATTTTAAAGGAATAGTGTCTTGTGTTTACACAGGGCTGGAAAATATGCATGTTCCCACAAGCTACAGAGGAAAAAACACATAATTCACAGGAAAATGGATACTGCAATCAGGAAAGTCTTGCCTCAGTAATGGAGAATAATTAGGACAAAATAGAGCAAAAGAGAACAACAACAAAAAAAACTTTAGTGTGTATTAGAAGTGGAGGTATAATTTACTCAATCTATATTAAAAATAGTTTTACAAACTTTATTTCTGAAACAGATGATATAATATATGGCATGCTTTCTCTGAGAACAGGTAGAAAAACCAGATATATTACAAAACCTGTATTTTAAGGCATTGGAAAACTTTGGAAATGAAACTAGGGAAATGAATTTCCAGGAAGGGACAAGCTTTCAGAGATGAGCTGAGGATCCGTAACTGATATTTCTATGAAAGCATTTGCCTAATGCCTCAGAATGATAGCACTAGCTGTATGTGGGAAACACAGTGTATGTACAAATTAACAAAAATTAAATAAACATTGAATTCTATAGTCACACCAGTCATACAACAAGCACTTGATAGCTACATGTGACTAACAAATATCCTTTTGTGTACCATAGACATGTACATAAAATTTCCATCATAAGATGAAAATATGAAAAAAATTACATGATCATTTCAATGAATGCAGAATAATTTAAAAATAAATTTTAATATACATTAATTCTTCTTAAAAAATTTCCAACAAACTTTATCAGTCAGATTTCTTCAGAAAGAGTTTTAAGAGAAGGAGAGATAAAGACTTTAAGGAATGGGTTCACATGATTGTGGAGTTTAGTAAGTCTGAAATCAATAGGATACGCCTGCAGGCTGGAAGCTCAGGCAAGAGTTGATGTAGTCTTCACTCTAAAAATTTTAGAACACGCTTCCAGGATGGAATGTCAGGCAGGAATTTTGTTAGTCATGAGATAGGTTTTCTTCTATTCTGAGAAACCTCAATTTTTGAGCTTAAGGCCTTCAACCATTTAGAAAAAATCCGCCATATTATCCACAGTTATCTCCTTCAGTTAAAGTCAATTGAAAACAATGTTAATCACATCTAAAAAAAACACCTGCACAGAATGGTTTAGACTAGTGTTTAACCAAACAACTGGACATCATCGTCTAACTTATTTGACACAGACAGTTTAATAATCTAGTTCACCACTTGTCAACTTGGCACCCATCCACATCTCATTAACCCACACTTATCTCAAAATAAAGACAATGACAAAGTCATACTTCCACCTAACATGATATAACTACTCTGTGCTCAATGGAAAATTCACTAACTCTTTCTCCAACAACAGCAAAAATATTTGAAATCCTCAGCAATGTTAACTCCTATTCTTCATATCCTGTAATGTGATACTAAAATTTAAACTTAACAATACTTAAATAATATAAAGGAACATTAATATATGTTATATGATAATGAGATAACAGAGATAAAATAAAGATATTGAGTAAATACACATACAAACATATTCGTAAAAATTATGAAAGAAATAACGATAGGAATTATTCCTGCAATTGGTCGTGTGGTCAAACTTTTATTCAAAAACTACCTTCTTTGACTACCCATTCCATATTCCCTTTCCCATCGCAAGCACATAAGCTGACCATGGCACTTAGCTTTAGGAAATGACGAAGCCTTTATTTCTGAAGTATTTGGGCCCTTAGCAATCCTGCCTAACTTGAGTTGTCATAGTTTTCCATTGACTTGAATCATAGAACAAGGTAGGACTAAAAGGTGCCTTAATGGATCTGGTTCCACAGCTTCACTTTACATTACTCCAATGTATTTTCCAAGCTTAGGTACGGAGCCCTAAAACCAAAGCTAGATCTGAGGGATTCAGAGACAGTAGACAGCAGAAGGCTACGGTACAGTGCAGGTGAGCATGATTATCTCTGGCAGCTAGGCCTTCCTGCTTCATGGGTGAAGAACTTGCTTGCATCTGTGGCATAGATGAGGTCTAGGGAACCCAAAGGTTACCAACAGTGGAAGGCTGGGGCACAGAGTAGGTAAGGGTGACAATCCCTACTGACTAGGCTTTCCCACTTCATGGTTGGCGGTTGCACTTGTGTCCCTGGGTGGTGCACCTAGTGGCTTCCAGGACTCAGAGAAGGGAAGGAAGAAAGGGATGCCTTTCTCCTTTTCTTTCATATGGGTAACAAACTATCTGCAGCCTGCACTCCTCTTGAGTGCATCCTGAATCACTGGTACTCTTTGACCTTCAGACTCTGGGCAAAAAAATATATGCCTTATATTCTTTTGCACAAGGGCTTGGCTAGGTTATAAGCAGAAAAGGAAAAATCGGAAGGGACTAGGGTAGCAAATCTCAGAGGTGCCTTCGGCAGGGGAGTCATCTCCCTCTAGTCCTGCTCCTCCCGGTCCACGCCATCATCCCTATTCAGGTTCTCTCTCAAGTTTGCCTCATCCTAGAAATCCTCATTTTAGGCAAGTCCCAGTCTCGTTCCTACCCCTGCAAGAAATACCTGGTGAATATTTTCCCATTAAGGTCCATGTCCCCTTTTCTCTACAGGTCTTAAGGCAAATTAAACCACACATATCAATATTGACTTTGAACGTAAATGGTCTAAATTTCCCAATTAAAAGTTTCAGAGTGGCAAATTGGATTTTTAAAAAGACCCATCCATCTTTTACCTTCAAGAAACCCCTCTCACTTGTAATGACACTAATTGGTTCAAAGACAGGGTTGGAGGAGGATATATCATGTGAATGGAAGACAAAAAAAGGGTGAGTCATCATTATTATATCAAATAAAACAGACCTTAAAACAACAACAGTAATAAAGGACAAAGGAGGACATTACATAATGATAATGAATTCATTTCAACATGAAGATAAACTATCCTAAACATAAAAGCACCTAACACTGAAGCACCCAGATTAATAAACAGGTATTTCTAGACCTACAAAAAGACAGCCACACAATAATATTGGAGACTTCAACTCCTTACTGACAACACTAGACAGATGATCAAAGCAGAAAGCTAAAAAAGAAATTCTGGACTTAAATTTGACCCTTGACTAATTGGACATAATATACATCTACAGAATTCTTCACCCATCAAATACAGAATATACATGCTTCTCACATGCACATGGAACATATTGTAAGATTTCCAACATTCTTTGCCATAAAGCATGTCAGTCTCAGTACATTCAAAAAAATGAAATTATACCAATCATACTCTTAGAACACATTGGTGTAAAAAATAGAAATCAATACCAAAAAGTTCTCTCAAAACCACACAGTTACATGGAAACTAAACAACTTGCTCCTGAATTACTTTTGTGTAAACAACAAAATTAACACAGAAATAAAAAAATATCTTTGAAATAAGTGAAAACAGAGACATGAAATACCAACATTTCTTGGATGCAGCAAATGCAGTGTTAAGAGGAAAATTCAGAGGGCTAAATCCCTACATGAAGTTAGAAAGATCTCAAATTAACAACATAACATTGTACCCAGAGGGACTTAAAAACAGGAACGAACTAACCACATGGCTAGCAGAAGAAAAAAAATTAAAAACATGGCAGGATTGAATGAAATTGAAACCCAAATATTCATACAAAGGAGCAACAAAACCAGAAGATGGATCTTTGAAAGGATAAAAATGATCTATAGCCTGTTAGTTAGATTAACAAAGAAAAAAAGAGAGAAGTTCCAAATAAGTACATTCAGAAATGAAAAAGGTGATATTGCAAATGATCCCACAGAAATGCAAAAGATTCTTGGAGAGTAATATGAACATGGCTATGTAGACAAATTATAAAATCTAGAGGAAGTAAATTCCTGGAACATTCCATCTATAGATTAAATCAAGAAGAAACGGAAACCCTGAAGAGGCCAATATTGAATTCCAATGTTGAAACAATAGTAAAAATTCTACAATCCCAAAAGAGCCCTGGATTAAATAGATTTACAGCCAAATTTTACCATATATACAAAAAAGAGTTACTACCAATCCTATTGAAACTATTCCAAAAAATAGAGGAGGAAGGAGTCTCCTCCCTCATTTATTCTTTAAAGATAACATCATCCTGATACCAAAATCTGGCAAAGAAATAAAGAAAAAGAAAACCACAGGCCAATATTTCTGATGAACATAGACACACAAAAATCCTCAACACAATAATAGTAACCTGAATCCAGCAGCACATCAAAAAGTAAATTCACCGGGATCAAGAAGGCTTCATTCTTGGGATGCAAGCTTGTGTCAATATGTACAAATCAATAAATGCAATTCACCACATAAACAGAATGAAACACCAAAACCATATAATAATTTCAATATATGTAATAAAGGCATTCAATAAAGTTCAACATCCCTTCATGATAAAAACCCTCAACAAACAAGGCATTGAAGGAACATATCTTAAAATGATAAGAGCCATGTATGAAAAACCGGCAGCTAACATCATTCTGAATGGGCAAAACCTGGAATCATTCCATTTGAGAGCTGGAAAAAACACAGATGCCCACTCTCACCACTTTTATTCAAGGTAGTTTTGGAAGTCCTAGCCAGAGAAATCAGGCAAGAGAAAAAAATATAAGGCATCCAAATTGGAAAAAAGAAAGTCAATTATCCCTCCTCACTGATGATACTTTTCTATACCTAGAGACCCCTAAAGACTCTGCCAAAAGGCTCCCAGAACTGATTAACAACTTCAGTTAAGTTTCAGGATACAAAGTCAACGTAGAAAAATCAATAGCATTTATATGTTCCAATAATGTTCAAGCTAAGAGCCAAGGAAATAACATAATTGCTTTTACATTAACCGCAGAAAAATAAAATACCCAGGAATATATTTAACCTAGGAGGTGAAAGATCTCTGCAAAAAGAACTACAAAACACTGCTGAAATAAATCATAGATGATACAAACAAATGAGAATACATTCTGTGCTGATAGATTGGAAGAGTAACTATAATTAAAATGGCCACACTGTCCAAATAAATGTGCAGATTCAATGTTTGATACGATTTTGCTGTTTTGGCTTTTTCAAATCTCATGTTGAAATGTGATTCCCAATGTTGGAGGTGGAACTTAGTGGGAGGTGCTTGGGTCATGGAGGAGGATCCCTCATAAATGGCGTGGTGGTGTCTTTGAGGTAATGAGGGAGTTCTCATCCTATTAGTTCAAGCAAGATGTGATTATTTAAAAGAGAATAGCACCTCCACCTCTCTCCCTTTCTCCCTCTCTTTCCATGTGATACACCAGTTTCCCCTTTGCCTTCTGCTATAATTGTAAGCTTCCTGAGACCTCATCAGAAACAAGCCAGGACCATACTTCTTGTATAGTGCAGAAATGTCATCTAAAATAAACTTATTTTCTTTACAAATTACCCAGCCTCTGGTATTTCTTTATACCAACATAAGAACAGACTAACACAATGCTATCCCTATCAAACTACTGACATTATTTTATATAGAATTAAAAGACAGATTTTATAATTCTTATGGAACTAATAAAAGAGCCCTGATAGCCAAAGCAATCCTAAGCAGAAAGAGCAAAGCCACAGCCATTACATTATAAAAATCGAAACTATACTACACGGTTACAGTAATCAAAAGAGTAAGGTACTGGTAAAAAAAAAAAAAAAAAAAAAAAAAAAAAAAAAAAAAAAAAAAAAACAGATACATAGACCAATGTAACAGAATAAAGAGCCCAGAAGTCAAGCCACACACCTACAACCAACTGATTTTTAACAGAGTCAACAAAAATAAGCAATGGTGAAAGGACTCGCTATTCAATAAATTGTGCTTGGATAACTGACAAGCTATATGCAGAAGATTGAAGCTGAATGCCTACTGTTAACCATATATAAAAGTTAACCCCAAACAGATGAAAGATTTAAATTTAAGACCTTTCAAATTTGAGAACTATAAAAATCCTAGAAGACAATCAAGAAAATACTCTTCTTGCCACTGCCCTTGATAAAGAATTTTTGGCTAAGTCTCCAAAAGCAATTGCAATGAAAGCAAAAAATGACAATTGGGCCTAATTAAACTGCAGAGCTTCTGCACAGTAAAAAAAAAAACAAAAAAAAAAAAACAAAACAAAACAAAACAAAAAAACAACTATCAACAGAGTAAAAAGACAACTTATGAAATGAGAAAAGATATTTGCAAACTCTGCATGTGACAGAGGTCTAAAATCCAGAATCCATAGGGAATCTATGATGTTACTTTTTAAACCATATTCATCTCTTATATGTATTTATAAAATAAAATTTGTAGTTAAGTAAAGATCTTCCATTACCAACAAAATAGTTTCTTTTGCAACTAAAATGTGATAACTCTTTATATATTATAGAAATATTATGCTTTGGGAGTGACAATTTAGATATTTACTTAAAAATATACCAACTTCAACAAATATATCAGGACCACACAAGAATGAATATATTCATAAGCTTGATGTTTTCTATTACATGTATTTCCTTTTAGCTTTTATTTTGAAATATTGATGTATATTCTTAGTAGGTACCTTATCATATATATGTTTTATATTTTTTCCATTGATTTTTAACTAAGGAGAAATGCATTTTCAGCAGTCACATTATAAAAATTTGAAAGTCTTTCAGAGGAAGAGTGATAATGCATTTATGTTCTAGCCATTCTATATAAAACATTTCTTGGAGAAGAATGTGGATATTTTATGTACACATATTTGAACATCAAAAATTGAAGACGTGTGGTCAACTTAAAACAAATGAGAGAAGCTTGATGTACTTCATGGTACCTCAATTGACTTTCTACAGCAAACTGTGTACTTGCATGCTTGCTTTTATTTACAGGATTTTCAATTCTTAGAACTGTGGCAAACAAGATAGAGTGAGAAATATATATAGGCATGCCTTGGAGATATTGCTGGTTTGGTTCCAGATCACCTCAATAAAGTGAAGATTGCAATAAAGCAACTCACAGAATTTGTTTGGTTTCACAGTGCATACAAAAGTTATGCTTAGAGCATACTGCAGTCTATTAAATGTTAAATAGTATTTTGTCTAAAAAAAAAAAAAGGTACATACCTTAACTAAAAATACTTTATTGCCAGAAAATGCTAACAATGATCTTAACCTTCAACAAGTCATAATCTTTTTGCTGGAATCTTGCCTTGATGTTGATGGCTGCTGACTGATCAGAGTAGTGGCTGCTGAAGTTTGGGGTGGTTGCAGCAATTTTTAAAAATAAGAGATCAATAAAGCTTGCAGTGTGCATTGACTCATAGAAAAATTTCTCCGCAGCATGAAATGCTGTTGGATTGCATTGCTATTTGATACTGTTTAGTTGAACTTTTCTCAAAATTTGAGTTAATCCTCTCATACCCTGCCACTGCTTTATCAACTAAGTTTATCTAATATTCTAAATCCCCTATTGGCATTTCAACAATATTCACAGCATCTTCACCAAAACTACATTCCATATGAAGAAACTACTTTCTTTGTCTCATATACAAGAAGAAACTCCTCACCTATTCAAGTTTTATCATGAGATTGCAACAATTCAGTCACATTTTCAAGCTCCACTTCTAGTTTTCTTGCTATTTTCACCATATATAGGGTGACTTCCTCCAGTGAAGCCTTGAACACCTCAAAGTCAACCTATGAGGGTTGGAATAAGCTTCCTCCAAACCCTTGCCAATTTTAATATTTTGACCTACTCCATAAATCATGAATGTTCTTAATGGCATCTATAATGGTGAATTATTTTCAGAAGGTTTTCAATTTACTATTCCCAAGTTACTGAGAGAAATCACTATCTATGGCAGCTACAGCCTTACAAAATTTATTTCTTAAATAATAAGCCTTGGAGAGTCAAAATCGCTCCTTGATGTATAGGCTTCAGATTGGATATTGTGTTAGCAGGCATGAATACAACATTAATCTCCTTCCAAATCTTTATTAGAGCTTTTCAATAACCATGTTTATTACTGATGAGCAGAAATGTTTTCAGAGTTTTAGTTTTCAAGCCGTAGGTCTCAACAGTGGACTTAAAATATTCAGTAAACTTTGCCAGGCACGGTGGCTCATGCCTGTAATCGCAGCACTTTGGGAGGCCGAGGCAGGCAGATCACAAGGTCAGGAGATTGAGACCATCCTGGCTAACACTCTACTAAAAATGCAAAAAATTAGCTGGGTGTGGTAGCAGGCACCTGTAGTCCCAGCTACTTGGGAGGCTGAGGCAGGAGAGTGGCATGAACCCGGGAGGTGGAGCTTGCAGTGAGCTGAGATTGCGCCACTGCCCTCTAGCCTGGGTGACAGTGCGAGACTCTGTCTCAAAAAAAAAAAAAAAAAAAAATTCAGTAAACTATGCTGTAAACAGATGTGCTGTAATCCAGATTTGGCTGATATATTTCTAGAGCAAAGACAGAGTATATTTAGCATAATTCTTATAGCCATAAGATTTTGAAATGGTAAATGAGCATTGACTTCAACTTAAAGTCACCAGATAATGCTATTCCCTAACACTATAGTTAACCTGTTCTTTTGAAACCTTAAAACCAGCCATTGACTTTTCCTCCCTAGTTATGGAAGTCCTAGATGGCAGTAGGACTTTCCAATAGAAGACTGTTTCATTGACACTGAAAATTTGTTGTGTAGTATGGCCCCCTTCATCAATTATCTTAGCTGGATCTTCTAGATAACTTGCTGTAGCTTCTACATCATCATTTGCTGCTACACATTATGTTGTTATGTTATAGTTTCTTATTTAAAACCTCATGAATCAACTTCTGCTAGCTTCAAACTTTTATTCTGCAGCATCTCCAAATCTCTTAGCCTTCATAGAAGTGAAAGAGATTTAGGGTCTTGCTCTGGATTAGGCTTTGGCTTAAATGAATGAAGTGGCTGGTTTGATCTTCCACCTAGATCACTAAAACTTTCTCCATATGAGCAATAAGGCTCTTACACATTTTATCATTTGTGTGTTCACTGGAGCAACACTTTTAATTTTTATCAAGAACTTTTCCTTTGCATTCACAACTTGGTGAGGTGGTTTGGTACAAGGGCCTACATTTTGGTTTATCTGGGCTTTCAGCATGCCTTCCTCATTAAGCTTAATTATTTCTAGCTTTTGATTTAAAGTTAGAGACATCTGACTCTTCCTTTCACATGCGCACTTACGGGATATTGTAGGGGTCCTAATTGGCCTAATTTTAATATCATTAAGTCCCAGGGACTAGGGATGATCAAAGACAAAAAGAGAGAGAGATAGGACAAGGGCTTGTTGATGCGGCAATCAGAAAACACACAGCATTTGTTAAGTTTACCATCTTATATGGGTGGTGTTTGTGACACTCTAAAACAACTACAATAGTAACATCAAATATCAGTGATCACAGGTCACCATAACTGTCATAGTCAGGTTCCAGCCCCAGCTGAGGGCTGAGGGGAGTGGATGGTCGTGGGGTAGGGAGCTGGAAGAACAGTCAAGAGACAGCAGGTAGATAAGACATGGCTTTAATCAGCAGTCCCTCACAGGGTCAGTGTCACTTTTATACATTACACAAACAATAGTAGCTGAGAATTAAGTGGTCAGCTTCTCTATGTTATGGCTATGGAAGTGAGCTTTCTCCATGTTATGTCTACATGGCTATGGTTATATAAGACCTGGGACTGTGCGTGTGTGCCACAAACCCACTGCATCATCCAGGTTGTTTACCTCAGCCTATGCCTGCTGCCCTATGCCTTCTTAGCTGCAGCACAGCCATGTTCTTTACAGTAACAGCTATAATAATAATGAAAAGTTGGAAATGCTGGAAGTATAAATCAAAGATAAAATTCTAAGGCTCTCCAACTACCTGAGTGGACTTCTTTCTTGGTCAGGGCATTCTTAAATTTAATCTGAAAGACAGGTTTAAACCATGATGGGAAGTGGGGTTGGACATGACTCATTTTACACCTCCAGAATTAACATCAACACAGATCTTAAATCTGATAGGAAATATTTACAATCTATTCTTTCCAAAGCCTGCTACCCAGAGGCTTCATCATGCTACCCAGAGACTTTATCAAGGCATGATAAAACCTTGGTCTCCACAACTCTTTATCTTAACCCAGACATTCCTTTCTACCAATAACTTTTTCAACCAATAGCCAATCAGAAAATTTTTAAATCTACTATGACCTAGGATCCCCCTCTCCTTTGAATTGACCCACCCTTTCAGGTAGAACCAATGTAAATCTTATATGTATTGATTGATGTCTGATGTATCCCTAAAACGTATAAAAGCAAGCTGTACCCCTACTACCTTGGGCACATGTCTTCAAGACCTCCTGAGGCTGTGTCATGGGTTCATCCTTAACCTTAGGAAAATAAACATTCTAAATTGATTGAAATGTCTCTCAGATATTTTGGATTCACACAAGCATTTTCATAATGTGATACAAAGACACAAAGTGATCACACGCTTTTGGGAAAAGGGCACTGATAAACTTACTGGATGCGGAGTTGCCACAGACCTTCAGTTTCTAAAAAAACACAGTATCAGTGAAGGGCAGTAAAATGAAGCACAATGAAAAAAAGCCATGCCTGTACTTCAAGAAGTGCATCATCCTGTGGCTCTAGTTGTCTTGTAAATGGAAAGTTCAGCACCTTCTTCTTGGAAAAAAAAAAATTAAATTGTTTTGTTTTTATTTTATTTATTTATTTATTTGAGATGGAGTTTCGCTCTTTTGGCCCAGGCTGGAGTGCAATGGTGCCATCTCGGCTCACTGCAACCTCCACCTCCCAGGTTCAAGAGATTCTTCTTCTTCAGCCTCCTGAGTAGTTGGGATTACAGGTGTGCGCCACCAAGCCTGGCTAATTTTGTATTTTTAGTAGAGACAGGGTTTCACCATGTTGGCCAGGCTGGTCTGAAACTCCTGACCTCAGGTGATCACTCACCTCGGCCTCCCAAAGTGCTGGGAATACAGGCATGAGCCACAGCACCCAGTCTAATAAAATTGTTGTGTTAGTGGTTTTGGCTTTAATTTTGTATTCTGTATAATCATTCTGTTTGCAAATTTTTACTACCAAAAATAATACTGCTGTCTGTGACAAACATTGTTTTCTTTGATCTTAGCTACATAATAAAGAAAGTAAATGAAATTAATGCCAGAGCTACTATCCCTTAATTAAAATAAAGCTTATACAAAGCTTGCAATAGAAAGAGGTGCTGCTATGTTGTGTATTGAGTAATCTAATTCTTACCTTGAGGAATCTGAGGATTGACAGTATGTAAATAGGATGTGCAGTCTTATTACTTATTCATGAATGAACTATTTTGCTGTAGTCAGATATAAATGTTAGTGGGTATGGTAAAAGTATTGTGAAAATTATATTTATTTTTAACTTTGTAATATGGTCTTATTGTTTAAATGAATGCTTCCTGTAGATAAAACTATTCTATTTCTACAGCACTAGAAAGTGTACTAAGCTTAAAATGTAATGTATGAAAGGATACATTATCCATAGGTTTTCAAGGAAGTCTTTTTTATTGAAATCAGCACTTATATTTTTCGAGTGCACTCATTCCAGCTTTAATACATCTCAATCCATGCTAACTTTGAAAATTAGTTCATTTATAGTTTCTCAATTATTAATAGGAGTAAAAAACTAGTTCTAATAGCCATTTCTAAAATTATGGCTAGAGGTATAGAATTTTGTCCACTTCTTTGATACTACATCATGATAGATGGTCCTTGAAATTTTCCGGTTGTGAAATATGATGAAGTGTCTCTTTTCTTTTCAATAAAACAGTTCAACATAAAATTTTATCTGTACAATTCAGGTTCAATAGAAATATGTAAATCTAAAAAATTTTTTGCTTAAGCAAGTAATTTTGTGACTTGCAGCTAAATCTAAGTATTTTAGTGTTATATACACTATGGAGAAACCTTTATTAATTTGAAATAAATATAAGGAAATCAGTGTAAGTGCTATAAAAGGTCTAAATTATGGTCTCCTCTCAAGGCATACAAAATATTAGGTATAGGTCTTATGACTCTTTTTATCTCCAGCAACTAGTATAGTGCTTTGCATATGGGGAGTGTTCATAAATATTTGATGATGTTGAACTTAGTTTCAAAAGAAGTCATTAGTGATCTGCTTAAATTAATATGTAAGAAAAATTTCCAATTATATACACAAAAATATAACTCAGTAGAGGCTTCAAAGATTATATATATATACACACGTGTGTGTGTGTGTGTGTGTGTGTGTGTGTGTGTGTGTGTGTATCACCTGCAATCTCGGTTTCTCTACTGATTTATATGTTTGCAACTGAATGACTGTGTTATATAAAATTAATACATTTCCTGGGTAAATTAATACATGCTTTAAAATTTTTTATTCCCCATAATGAAATATTAAAGTCAAAATAAACCTTACAACATATGTGTGTATCTGTTTCAACACCATTTAAAATAGTCTGTAATATTATTATTATTAATTTTTGAGACAGAGTCTCACTTTGTTACCCAGGCTGGAGTGCAGTGGCATGCCATTATGGCTTACTGCAGCCTCAAACTTCTGAACTCAAGCAATTCTCCTGCCTCAGCCTCCCGAGTATCTAGGATTACAGGTGTTCTCCATCACGCTAATTTTTAAAAAATTTTTGCAGAGATAGAGTCTCACTTTGTTGCCCATGGTGGTCTCTAACTCGTGACCTCAAGTGATCCTCCAACATTGACCTCCCAAAGTGTTGGGAAGATAGGCATAAGCCACTACACCTGGCCTATATTACATATTTGTACTTTCTAAAGCAAGTGCAATGGAGGATGACTAACTAATAGGTCTTTTTCATTAGAATTTTAGTAAACATTGTAAATCTCTTCCTTGCTGATATAATAAATAGCATTAGTACTGTTTAATACTTTGATTAATAATGCTTGGAAAGATTTACACATTTTTGACAACATGTCTTTTTTTTTTTTTTTTTTTAATTAGTGGTCTTGCCTTTGATTTTGTATTCTGTATAATAACCCTATCTGTTTGCAAAGCTTTACTACCAAAAATAATACTGTCTGTGACACACGTAGCTTTCTGTATAAGACTGAAGTGCTGGGTAATTCAGGATCACTTTAGCTCATCACTGAATTTTTCCAGTAAATTTGGCATAGGTTTCTTTTTCTTTCTAGGTTATTTTTCTAAACATATCTGCAAAGCAAATTAAAATTAAATGATAGAGGTTTGGCATGACACTTTTTTTATCTTCATGTCTAAAAAATAATTCTTTTGCTTTTATTCGTATCAGTAAATATGGTATTTCAATAGAGAGTTTCTTTCTCTCTCATGGTGAAATAAGCTTTCTAAAAATATTAGCATTTTACTGTTTTTGGCACTAGTGATGTGTACTTCAGAGTAATAAAGACCAAAGTTCATATCCTTACTTCATCAGATTGTGTGAACTGAAACAAATCACTGTTCATTGTCTCTAGTTTTTGTTTTTTTTTTTGAGATGGAGTTTTGCTCTTGTTGCCCAGGTTGGAGTGCAATGGTGCGATCTCAGCTCACTGCAACCTTCGCCTCCCGGGTTCAAGTGATTCTCCTGCCTCAGCCTCCTGAGTAGCTGGGATTACAGGCTCCTGCCACACCACCCCCAGCTAATTTTTATACTTTTAGTAGAGACGGGGTTTCACCATGTTGGTCAGGCTGGTCTCGAACTCCTCACCTCAGGTGATCCAACAACCTTGGCCTCCCAAACTTTCTATTTTTTAATATATGTAAAGTGTAGTACAATTCATACAGTTATGTTGATGACTAAAGGAGATACAACACATATAAAGCAATAAATATTATGCCATACAAATTGTAAGCATTCATTAATAATTACAATGATTATTTTTGATAGGATACATTTAAATTTGTTTCGCAAAATGTCATCTGTAACTATAAAACATGAAGGTTGAGGGCAAAAAGTGAACAGGGAAATTAATTTAGATAAAAACATATTTTAGAGAAGTGATTACTAAGCTACTCTCATTGTTGATAAGTGACAAAGTCATTTATGGAACTTTCAGGTTGATTGATCAGAAATTTTGTGGTATTTATTCCTCAACTCTATATAATTATACTGCCAAGCTATTAAATTAGTGATATCTACGATGGGGTGATATTTGTAAAGGAAAATGTATGGAATAATATTTAATTAATAATAATACACATAGAAGAGTTATCTCTCCAAAATATTTATTCAAGATAGATAGCATGAATGAAATATAAGCAATTTAATTTATAAGTGGTTATAAGGAAGATCAGATTAATAACAATAGGTTTACAAGCCAACTACTCAGGGACCCATTTATTCTGGAGGCTCTAATTAACTGAGTTCTCAGTTGTCTAGGAATAACATACTTTGCACTATCGGTTTATCAAAAGCTTTTGAATGCATTCTGGTAAATTGCCATGAACTAACAGAGGCAGTCCTTTACCTGGGGAGCCTTAACAGCACATTATAAAACAATATTTTATAATTGTCATTGATATCCTTGGATCTCTTTTAATTATCATGCTTCTGTTTTTTGTTTGTTTGTTTTTAATCTGATGGTAGTGGTGCTGCATGCAAATTATCTGCTGGCCAGTGTAGCTCCATCAATCCTTTTCTGGAAATAGAGGAGACCTAACTCATTTCATTTATTTTCTATTTGACATGCTAAACCAAGTGAAATTTAGATTGTTTAATGTACCAAATGTCCATGTCATTACTAGTATTTGAATATATTTGAAGATGTAATCTCCTGGTTGTCAGATTGACCACCTTTAGGCTTATTAAAATTGTTAATACTTTTACAACATAATTTCTGGCCTTTTTATTTTTAATCTGTCACCAAGATAATATTTATGAGCATGCTAACCATGCTGCTATGATAACAACGAGTAATGCTTCAACTAGTTCTGCTCAGCTAAGTGTGTACAGAGGGAATAGCTGTCATGTTGTTAACACTACCCAGGACAGTCCAGAAAAAAGATTTTAATTTTTTTCTTATTATATAGTATGACATAAAACTACGATGTCATAATTATTTCTGACGTCTGAGGAGAACTCTGCATTAGTTATTCTGCTTCAGTTCCTAGGGTGCCTCTTGCTTTAGTGTCCTGGGAAAACTTCATGCCTCAAATAAATTGAACATGTGATAGACAATGATTACATTTGAAGCCTAGCTGACTGAAATAGACACAATAAAATAAACGCACACACACACACATGCAGAAAGAAGGGGGTTAGTGAAGAGATGGCATAGAAAAGAAAAAAGAGTACAATATTACGCTCTTAGAAAGTGTACATTTCTACAGTCCTCTGCCTCTCAAAGGCATAGCATAGCATTTTCCATAGTTGTGTGTACTTATAGTAAATATTTGGTACAAGAAAGAATGTAGATATAGTAGATTCAAGAATAAGTCACCTTCTTCCATGTATGATGTAAGATAGTTTGTTATTTTTATGAAAGAATACATTGGTCAGATACTAGGTATTGCTATATAATTCTTAGTCGCTTCTTTATTATTCCAAATGGACATTCATATCCCTGGGTAGAAGGCATTTCTGTTTAATGTTTTCTCTGAAGGACTTCAAGTTGCATATTTGGCATACTAATTTGTAGAGTACCAAGACACTCTGATTTATAAAAATCTGATGTTGATTTATTCCTGTTTTTGAGAAATTTAGCATTCTAATAGAAATGGTGGGTTGAAAAAGCTGTTAAATTATTTAAAAACAAGAAATAAATTTCATTTAGTGTTTATTGTCAATGAGACAGCATGTCCACAAATTTTAAAAATTCTTCTTTTACATAAATAAAAAGTCTTTTGAGTTTTCCTTCAGTTTATTATATAGTAATTATTTATAGAATTGTTTTCTGTCAATAGTTAACAATAATAAATGACTTGGTTATATCTCTATAAAAAGTTTTCGATCATTTACTCATTGTACATGTGGTTATTGAATGCTTTTTCTCTAGAAATCACATAGCAGAAAATGGCCTGGAACTAATACTTTGTTTTAAAAATAAACTTATAGCAACTTACAAAAAATGGATTGAACTATTTTTACTTAATGTCATCAGATATGGGGATATATCATAGATGAAGAGTTATCTATTATCATTGTATTAGTCTGTTCTCACACTGCTAAAAAGAAATATTTGAAACTGGGTAATTTATAAAGAAAAGAGGTTTAATTGACTCGCCGTTCCACAGACTGTATAGGAAGCATAACTGGGGAAGTTTCAGAAAACTTTCAGCTATGGCAGAAGGGAAAGCAGGAATGTCTTACATGGCCAGAGAAGGCGGAAGGTGGGAAAGAGGTGCTACAAGCTTTTAAACAACTAGATCTTATGAGAACTCACTCACTATCACAGAACAGCAAAGGTAAAAATCTGCCCCCATGATTGCATCACCTCCCATCAGGCCATTCCTCCAACATTGGGGATTACAATTTGACATGAGATTTGGGTGAGAACATAAATCTAAACCATATCAATTATAGATGGACAGATGAGAATGAATAAAATACGAATTAGTATTCCAGCAAAGGGATATTGCCTTGAAAACGCTTCTCAAAAAGGTACAAGTTACAAGAAAAAAACTTTTGGAAAAGTTTCAAAAAAGTGGCAGAAATATACTTACTGCAAAGATTCTTTCACAGTTTACTATAATCATTTTGCATCATATTTTTTTTTAAGTTTTGAATTTATTGTGAAATAGTCAAAGCCTATAGAAGACATAAATAATAATATAAAGAATACCATTATACATACAATTCAGCTTAAAAAATTAAATCTTGCAATGATGTTGAAATTTATAGCATAAATGATTTTCAGTTTATTACTTTCCCTTTTCTCTTGAACTGATCACTATAATTTGGTGATTGTCATTACCATAACTTTCTTAATATTTCACTACACTTGTAGGTGTACCTTGTGAACCCAATTTTGAGACAGGGCTCAGTTAATTTAGAAAGTTTATTTTGACACCTTACAGTATTTGGCAGGAATAAGTATGAAATTGCCTGATTAACAAATGCAAACAAAAAAATGTGTGCTGGCAATTCTTAAGACATTTCTAATATTACTTTACCAATCATTCTAAAGCTAGCTTATTTATTAAAGATTGTATTTAAGTTACATAAACTTAAAAAAATATTTGACTAGTCTTTTCTTTTTTCCTGATAAAATATTCCATTTAAACATTTTTATTTTTCTTTAAGCCAATTAATTAGAGGACTTTTATATATTTTCAGCAGTGAAACGTTGTGTAAACACCACATAAATACACAGACGTATGAAAGCACATATTATGGATTCATAAAGATCCTTTTTTCCTATGTTAGACTTTTAGATTTTTGATAACCTGTTTTATAATACTAGGTGGGTGTTAGCTAAATAGCCTTCAATTTGCATATTAAATGAAACAACTCAGGTGAAAGTTAAATAGCAAAATTTACATTATAAGGTACAGAGAAAAAAAGTCTGGTGGTGCTAGAGACGCTTTTACAGTGCAGTTAATTTTTTTTAACAAAGACATTTCTGAGTGTCTAAAGTACACTCTTCATTAAAAACCCAAGAGTAGCCCCTGTTGCAATAACTATTTTAGTCAAAAAATCAGGTGAAAACAGAATTCAGTCAAGTAAGAAGAAAAAAATCTTTTGTTCAAAAAAACCCAGAAAAACTAGGTCTTAAAAGAGAAAAACAAAAATAAAAACATGAAGGCCTTTTCAATACAAACACACCCATGCATACATATACACACACGTGGGATGCTACCTTTTAATTAAGCTGACTTTTAACCATTGGGCTCCTTTTAAAAACGTATTTTAAAATCTCAGTACTATATTTCAGCTAGGACAAATTGCTGCTATTTCAGAAGCATCAAGTATCAAAAAGACGGAAATAACAAAAACAGAAACAAACAAACAACAATAACAACAACAACAAAAACAGTTAAGCAATACAAATGTTCGCACAACTTACATGATTGCTGAGTGCTCTAATAGTAAGGAGAAATTAAGACCATCTGGTGGTCAATCTTACCTTTAGCCAAAACAAACCCTAATTCAGTTAACTTACCTAGGGATGGGTCTCAGGCTGTAGACTGCCAGACTGCTCTCCTGCTCGCTACCATCCTAGAAGCACACACACACACACACAAAAGAAACAAAACAAAACAAACGAACAAACAAAAACACCTCATCTTCCCTGTTGAAAGCAAGCTCAAACTCCATACAGGTGTTGCCCACTTTTCATCATCATGGAAGTGGAAAAACTTGCCCTCCTTGTGTTGGAAGCAAGTAAAACTCCCCAACAAAGAGAAGTTGTACAGCAAAATAAACTTTAGATCTTGACCAAATTTGGGGAGATCAGGGATTGTCTGGAGGGGTTGCTCTCAGATCTCAGCAATGTTTCCTGCTAGCTTGAGCCATAATGTTAGCTCATGCTGGTACCAAACAGCAATAAGAGATTTGTCAAAGGTCAGGGGCATCTCCACTCAGAATCCCCCCGTGGTCAACAAAATGTGAATGCAGAAAACCTGAGAGAGGTCTCAGTTAATTTAGAAAGTTTATTTTGCCAAGGTTGAGGATGCATGCCCGTGACACAGTCTCAGGAAGTCCTGTCGACGTGTGCCCAAGGTTGTTGGGCACAGTTTGGTTTTATACATTTTAGGGAGACAGGCGATATCAAGCAATATACGTAAGAAGTACATTGGTTCTGTCTGGAAAGGAGTGACAACTCGAAGCAAAACCAGGAAGACTTGAAATGGGGAGGGGGCTTCCAGGTTACAGATAGGTGAGAGAAAAACAGTTGCATTCTTTTGAGTTTCTGACTAGCCTTTCCAAAGGAAGCAATCAGATAGCATTTATCTCAGTGAGCAGCAGGATAACTTTGAATGGAATGGGAGGCAGGTTTGCCCTAAGCAGTTCTCAACTGCTTCCCTTTAGCTTAGTGAGTTTTGGGTCCCAAGATATTTTCCTTTCACGCTCTGAACAACAAGTGGCATGTTTTTATGCTTTAACTTTGAATGTGTAGAATGGTTTGTGAATTTTTCTGCAATATATTTTTACATAGCAATGTTTTTAAGAGTTATCTACATTTATAGTGGTAGCACTAGTTCCTTCATTTTTATTGTTAAATAGAATTCAATTTTATGACTGTTCCAGAATTTGTTGACTATGGTACATTCAGGCTACTCTTAATTGTTTGTCATTGTCAAAATGCTAATATGTACATTGTTGAATATGTATTCCTGAACACGTATATGAGGGCTCTCTAGGACTGAAATTGTGATGATATGTATATCTTACACTTAAATAGAATTTGCCAAATTATTTTCAAAATTTTTATAAATAATTTAATTCTCCTAATGAATTTCTAAGAACTCTGTTAGCACCATATTAGAGCCAATATTTGTATTTCAGACTTTCAAAAATAGGTATTATAATCACATAGTTAAAATATCAAAACAATATAAAATTATATATAATGAAATATTTGTTGTTAATAGTTTAAATGCAGATCTGGAGAATAGTCAATCACTGCAGGCCATTTATTATGGGAATTGACTTCATTAAACAAGAAGGAGGGTTAAGTGATAGCATTTTGGGGTAAGGATGATAAAAGAAAATAAATGGTACATTATTGTGCTGATAACTTATGTGGGAAGCTAGGGCTTATTTCTGCTGAAAATTCTATGACACACTATGTGGAATATGCCTCAGAATTTTTTGCTAATGACTGAGAGTTGCCCTTGAGGACATTAATTTCTCTGACTCTAAGCTAAGCAATCTTACAGGGCTTCATGTGAGACATGAAGTCAAAGGAGTTTATTTTAAAGCTTTAATATTTAATGACTGTCCTGATGGGTTTTGAACTTGCATGAGGCCTGTAACCCCTTTCTTTTCACTGATTTCTTCCTTTTGGAATGGAAATTTTTACCCAATGCCCATCCCTCCATTGTATCTTGGAAGTAACTAACTTGTTTTTATTTTAACAGGTTCATAGGTGAAAGGATTAGCCTTGTCTCAGATGAGACTTAAGACTCTGGAGTTAATGATGGAAGGAGTAAAGACTTTGGGGGGACTGTTAGGAAGGCATGACTGGATTTTGCAATGTTAAAAGGACATGAGATTTGGGAGGAGCTAGGGGTGGAATGTTACGGTTTGGATCTGTGTCCCCACCCAAAGTTCATGTGGAATAGTAACCTTCAATGTTGAAGGTGGGGCCTGATGGGAAGTGATTGGATTACGGGTTGAATTTTCCCTTTGGTGCTGTTCTTGTGATACAGTTCTCACGAGATATGCTTGTTTGAAAGTGTGTGGCACCTCCCGCCTTTCTTTTCCTCCTGCTCTGGCCATATGAAGTGACTCACTCCCACTTTGCCTTCCGCCACAATTGAAAACTCCCTGAGGCCTGCCCAGTTGAGCAGAAGCCTCCATGCTTTCTAGACAGCTTTTGGAACCATGAACCAATTAAAACTCTTTTCTTTGTAAATTACCCAGCCTCGGGTATTTCGTTATAGCAACTTGAGAACAAACTAATACAGGTAGCAACAAGTCTACTACTATGCTTCCTTCTTTTCCACATCTGAAATATTTCTCAATCCCTATAGATACCTGCTCTTAATAATGTTTTTGTATTTTCTTGTAACATTTTTTATAGAAGGCATGCACAAAATGAATACGCAATCTGTTCTTCCCCATTTCTCACATACATTTTGCTGTAGAACAACATATTTTGTATTTATCCCCAACAGTACACGGTAAGATTTGTTGTTTCCAGCAACTGCATTATATGGATGTACTGTAATTTTTAACCAGTATACTATAGATGTTCAGTTGTTTTTTTTCCCCGAATTTTCCCATTTTGCTATTACAGTAACTAACTGTGTTCGTATGTATTTTATAGACATACTTGTAGAATAGTTGGGGTAAATGCATTTGCAATTTTGAAAGTTCTTTTGAAATTGTTTCCTAGGGGATCATAACATTTTATGCCCCATAAAACAATGTGAACGATCCTATTTTTCTACAGCTTCAACAACATTGTGTATTGTCAAGTTGTGTGTTTTCGTTAATCTCATAGATAAGAGGGTTATTTCAATAAAGCTTTAAATTACCTTTCAATACCAGCAATAAAAAATTTCACATCTGTTTTATATGTTTAAGGAATGATTGCACATTTTTAATAATGGTTTATGCCATTTGCCTATATTTTTACTGGGCTGTGTCTGTTTTTTATTCCTCTGACATATCGACGGACAGATGGATGGATAGACGGATGGACAGATAGATAATAGATACGTACATAATTTATGGTATAAAATTTGCAAAGATTTTACCTTTTTACTGTGCTTTGGTGGGGTATTTATTTTTACCATAAAACAATTTTCATTATTTTTATGTGGTTAAATTTATGAAGTTTCTTTATGTATTGTGTCATAATTAGAAAGCCTTTTCCCACAAAAGATTATAAAAATTTTTCTCCTAGCCGGGCGCGGTGGCTCAAGCCTGTAATCCCAGCACTTTGGGAGGCCGAGACGGGCGGATCACGAGGTCAGGAGATCGAGACCATCCTGGCTAATATGGTGAAACCCCGTCTCTACTAAAAATACAAAAAACTAGCTGGGCGAGGTGGCGGGCGCCTGTAGTCCCAGCTACTCGGGAGGCTGAGGCAGGAGAATGGCATAAACCTGGGAGGCGGAGCTTGCAGTGAGCTGAGATCCGGCCACTGCACTCCAGCCTGGGTGACAGAGCGAGACTCCGTCTCAAAAAAAAAAAAAAAAAAAAAAAAAAAAAAAAAAAAATTTCTCCTAATATATGTATTGGATTTTTTTTGTTACATTCACATATTTCATCTAGTGGTATATTTCTTAATGTACAGAAGGTGTGAAGTCAACTAGCTGTCCAAACACCGTTTACTAATGTCCATATTATCCCATAGGAAAATGCAGGAATCACTTTTCTCATGACGGAGGTAAGTAGGTGTATTAGATTTATATTGCTGCATACAAAGTTACCAAAATCTTACTGGCTTAACATAAGAAAACTTTGTTTTGTCATAGTTCCCGTTTCAAAAATCCAGCATGTTTTCACTGGATTCTCTTCTTAGAGTCTTAAAAAACTGAAGTCAAAATTTTTGCTGGGCTATGTTCTTACCTGAAGGTTCAATTAACGAATATCTACTTGTAAGTACCATCAGACTTTTTGCAAAATTTGTTTTCTTGAAGTAGTAGGACAGAAGTTTTCACTTTTATGTTACCTGTTGACTGGAGATGACTGTCAGCAACTAGAGGCCTTTCTCAAGTCCTTGCCACATGGCCCTTCATCTTAGAAATAAAAAAACCTCCCATGCATCATATTCATCTCATGCTTTAAATATCTCTGACTTTCCCTTATGCAACCAACTAAAGAAGCAGATAATCATCCAATTGTAAGTTAAACCTTTTATTAATCTTAATTTTATTTGCAAACTACCATTTGCCATGTAATATAACATAATCATGGGTATAACACCAGTGAGTGGAGATCGCGAGAGACACATTAAGATTCTGCTTACCGTAAATATATACCTAGACCCCAGGCAGATATAAAAAAGTTTTACTGAAGACTTTCTTTGATGACAAACATATTATTCCTAGTTTACCATTTCATTGAGGATATAGGGCTTTAATGGTGCTTACTGCGTGTAAGGGCTGAGTTTTATCTTCCATTCTTCTCAGTTTCAAGCCCCTATCTCCTGGCCCCAAAATCCATCAAGGCACAATAATCTTATGTATTCATATGTGTTAGTGTGTTCTTGCATTGTTATAAATAAATACCAGAGACTGGATAATTTATAAAGAAAAAGGTTTATCTTGGCTCACAGTTCTACAGGCTGTAGAGGAAGCAGGGTTCCTGCATCTGCTCCGGGCGAGAGCCTCAGGAAACTTACAATCATTGCAGAAGGAAAAGGGAAATGAGCATATCACGTGGCAAAAGAGAGAGCGAGAGACAGAAAAGAGGGCTGTCTCAGAATCTTTTATTTTTATTTATTTATTTTTAAAATTTATTTTATTTTATTTTATTTATTAAGATAGAGTCTCACTCTGTCACCCAGGCTGGAGTGCAGTGGTCAGATCTCGGCTCACTGCAACCTCCGCCTCCCAGGTTCAAGCAATTTTCCTGTTTCAGCTTCCCAAGTAGCTGGGATTACAGGCATGAGCCACCATGCCTGGCCAATTTTTGTATTTTTACTAGAGACAGGGTTTTACCATTTTGTCCAGGCTGGTCTCGATCTCCCGGCCTCAGATGATCTGCCCGCCTTGGTCTCCCAAAGTGCTGGGATTATAGGTATGAATCACCGCGCCTGGCCCCAGAATCTTTTAAACAACCAGATCTTGTGTGAACTAACTGAACAAGAAGTCAGATATCACCAAGAGGATGGGGCTAAACCATTCATGAGGGATCTGCCCCCATGATCCAGTCACCTCCTACCAGGCCCTACCTACAACACTAGAAATCACATTTCAACATGAGATTTGGGGGGCACAAACATCCAGACAATATCACTCGTATCAGCACATGATATCAGAAAGGGTGAGTATTTCTTCTTGCTCTAGTTTCACGATTCTCTTTATTTTTCTATCATAGAAATTTTTCATTGATTTATTAAAAATGTATCTATGCATTTAATTATATGTTAACTGATATTTCTAGTTGTTTTAGAAAGCTTTTGTTCTGTTTATAGGGCTACTATGAGGCATAAAATGAGAGTCTTAGTTGTGTTATTATACTTCTTTTATTACCTACATTATGTACGTTTCTGCAGGTATTATTTATTTATTGCATTTGTTAAAGAAAAAGGTAAGTAAATTAAGATATACAATTTTATTAAAGCATAAAGCACAAGAAGAGCAATTTCATGAAACCCATGTTTGTAATAATATGTTTCAGTTGCTAAAAATCTGAAATTCCAAATGGAGATAACTGCATATTTGTTTTCAAATCAGCAATTCAAGACAGCATTTTTATTTTCATATAGTAATGCAATATGTATACCTATCCACCTATCTATATGTAATCTGGGGTTATTAAAATAATCACATATAGGGATTATTCACAGATAGTAGCAGATAGTTATTTTGCTATTGCAAAACACATTCAGAGGCTGGTTGTCAGTCATATACAAAATGGTTAACAATCCTAACTCTAGTTTTTATACAAGTCTGCTCTTAAGACTAAAGACTGCGACCTGAAGCCCAGACTTTCTATGATGTTTGTTTGTGTTTAGAGGATAATATTTTCCTCTAATATTTCTTATTTTCTAATCATAGTTCTGCATGTCTGTGGAAACCATGTCTGTGGAAACCACTCTGTTTTTTACACCATCAATAAAGTGAATTACTGGACAGGTTTATACTTCATGTCTACCAATTCTCACATTCTGCTAGTACTCTGTTATTTCTAGCACTTATGTCATGCCTGGAAGATAATAGTTGGGTCATATATCCTAACGTATATCAAAGCTACGGATTCTTCAAGTTCCAGAGTATAACTAAGCACCCTTAATTCTCTCTAAGTCTATTATCCTCACAATAAGCTCCTTCAGCTTCTAACTCTAAAATAAAGCTTTCATGCATGTAAAATTATGCTACTAGACATGCGAGGAGATCATAAGTCCAGAAATTCTGTCAAAAATCGGGCTACTATTATGTGATTATTGTAAGCTTTTATAATAGGACTGTATAACACCTTATATTTCTCCTGCTTAAGGCTTTAATTCTTTTTATAAATTAATTATTTGATGGCTATCTTTGAGATGTCTGTTCATATGTAAAATCTTTATATAAATTAGAAACTGCCTGTATAGGAATTGTATATTTGTAATTTATTCTGCTGATTAACACAGATAGATTGTATATTGGGCAACCAAACACATACAATTACATAAATTAGCCGGAAATATGTGCTTATTTATTATTCAGTGAAATATTTTCTCTTTAAAAAAGTTAATTGAAAAAATTCATATTCACCATATGTAGTTAAATTTTAAAATTGCATACTTAGAATTAAATAAAATCAAGATGGCATTTAAAAAAATAGAGTATTAGACTTTTTGTTCTCAGTTGCACCTTGGATAATATTACAAAAGAGCAGATGAACTTCTATTCTTTGTATTTCACTTTCCCCTTAATTAAAATCATTACTTGAAATAGAAAAATTAAATTACCAGTGTTTGCAAGAGAAATAATATGTTTTACGGTATCTTAAGGTATACAGTTGTCTCCCATATGCTTTCAAGATAGTTATTTAAATAGCATTATTATCAAGCAAATTTGAAAGAATCATTATTACATTTTATCATCATTAATAATAAAGAGTAGTCATATACCCTGTTCCCTCAGAGCCTAGGTCTGCACAGCCAAGGTTGCACTGAACATGCTCCTGTACTTTTATGCCACACGCCCTGTAAAATTTTTTTTTTTTTTTGAGACGGAATCTTGCTCTGTCGCCGGGGCTGGAGTACAGTGGCCGGATCTCAGCTCACTGCAAGCTCCACCTCCCGGGTTTACGCCATTCTCCTGCCTCAGCCTCCCAAGTAGCTGGGACTACAGGCGCCCGGCACCTCGCCCGGCTAGTTTTTTGTATTTTTTAGTAGAGACGGGGTTTCACCGTGTAAGCCAGGATGGTCTCGATCTCCTGACCTCGTGATCCGCCCGTCTCGGCCTCCCAAAGTGCTGGGATTACAGGCTTGAGCCACCGCGCCCGGCCTAATGCCCTGTAAAAATTATGTTGGGACTGATAGCATTATTAAAAATTAAAAAAACTGATAGCATTATTCCATAAAATATATATTGGAAATGTCGTCTGAGAAAATAATGCCAGAACTGGAAATAAATTTAAAGATGAAGATGATTTTTGTAAATAATATTCTCTTTCTGTCTGAAAAGTAACTAATCTGAAACTATATTCCCTCAGGCTAAAATATGAAATATTGTAAGCATAAAATATGGAAGAAGACACATTTTTAAGGATGATAAAGGTAGACTAAGGGTAAACATCGCTCCTTAATTGGCACTAACAATTGTGTTTGATTCTTATTTCATACATACTAAGCAATGTAAAAGTGAAAGTGGATAAACTACCTAATAGTTGTTAATATCATGAGTGAAACATATGGGCAAAATTTACAACATTAGTATTCTATGTCATGTACATAATTAGTATACATAATACTGTATATAGAGTGATAACATATTTTGTTCAACTATATAGAATGAAGGACACATGAAATCACTGCTAACCTGAATAATTAGCTTGATTTTCTGTACATTAATCAATAAGATTAGAAAGGAAGGTCTAACATCTCTTTAGGAGTCTGGGCTCTGAAGTTAGACTATCTGATTATAAATTTCAAAAACCATCTTATGGCACTTACCAATGTCTCACAGTAAATACTAGCTATTGTTTTCCTGTCTGTGTAAACATCTAAATTGGTGCATTTCAGTTAAAGAATGGGAGGAAAAAGAAAAGAAAGGCACAGAGACTAATGTTAGTTGATGTTCATTAAAATGTTCCAAAGAAAGATTTGGGACCATTAGTAGATGCTAAGTATGATTTTTTGTGTGGGTCCTGTGGGCAAGGAGAGTTGTGTAGATAAATCAGGCAATTTTAACCTAATGACATTACATGTTTAAGTCTTTTGTGGCTGAATGAACTTAAAAACCCCGAGAGGCAAATCTGAGAAATAAGACAAGATCTGACTGCAGGAGCAATAACTGGGCTTTTGTTTTGCTGAGTATACAAGCTAAAGGAAGGATCAATATTACTTTGAAATATAAGCTAATATTTTAGAAGCTACATGAAAGATAAAAAGATGAGGAGAAATAAGACACCGTAACTTTGGGGGAAAAGAAAACCAACAACAGAGATTTTCTTAAATGGAATTTTGTAAATCTTTACCACTCTGCTTATGACATAAACCTTTAATTTCAAAACTCTCTCCTCATAAAATATTCTTTAAATATCTAGCTCTTGTTAATGCAATGGAAAGATGGATCTTCTTTGGGTATGTATCAAAGTGCTAAATCCATCAAAGTGGGAGAAGGGTGAGAACCAATTATGCCTATGTAGACATACCACTTCTAGATCACACTTAGATCTAACTTGTCTTGTTCAAAGTTGAAGCTCCCAAAAAAGCAACAATCTAATTAACATTGCCTTTTCATGTGGGTACCTCTACAACAAGAATATGTGCTGTTCACACAATATGACTATTCTGGTATGTGTTATATTCTTAATTTTAAAAGGATAAAACATAATCTTAATGTGACAAATGAATCTTCACATATTAAGTAATACAATTTTACTCAGAAAGATGGATTTACTCTTTGTACTCTGAAAACAAAATGAAGAAAAGAGTCTTTCATGTTGAAAAAGATGTTCTGGCCAATGTCAAATGTATGACTGTAAATTCTAGGAAGGAGGGCTTTTGGTAGCTATCCAAAAAATAAAGCCTGAAGCTCACAATGAACTTTTCCACCCATATTTCACTTTGGGAAATACATGATTAATATAGTTTGCAAAAAATAGAGAATATTTAAAGAAAATAGTCCATAATGTCTGCAAATATGATAGTAGACTAATAGGAAATAATGTTATGAAATGAGCAGAAATGTAATATATTATTTTATCATGCCTGTATTCATCATGTTTAACTTATGCCACTTTATCTCCTACTGCTAAATCCGATATATATAATGGGAGAATTCCCTGATTTCCCCTCACAGGGCATATGACAGGTGTGTAGCTCACCTGTTTGGTTGCCCTGCAGCTCAAACCCCTGAGGGGAGCATGCAGCCTGGCAGGTGCAGAGTCTGGGGCCAGTGTCTAGGGGTGGGTGCCTGCAACCCCAGTGTTACAAAGGTCTTTCAGTTTTGCCATCTGCAGATTGCTTGATGGTAAATCAGCTCAATGGACCCTCTGCCTTATCGCAAGGGCAGAGGGCCAGTGTGATAGCCTTCTGTATCCGGAGCACTTGCCCGTGTCCCAGAAGGATCGGATCACACGTGGGCTCAAAGGATGAGTGCAAGGTTTTTTTGAATGGTGGAGCTGGAGCTCAGAGAGATGAATGGACAGCCAGAAGGTGGAGGGATGGGGGAGTTCTCTGATGAACTTCTCTCGATGTTCAGACGCTTCTTCCTTCCCTCTCTTCTGCGCCGCCCTGCTGCTCTCTGCTGCTCTCTGCCACTCTCTGGCGCTCTGTTCCTCTGCTCCTCTTGACATTCAGCCACTTGTATTGTGTGCCCCCTAAGGTCTCGGGTTTCTATGGGCACAGGATGGGGGTCATGGCAGGCCAGAGTGATCTTGAAAAATGCAACATTGGAGAGTGAAAACAGGAGTGCCTGTTTTCACTTAAGTCCACTGATACAGGCCCAAGGGTGGAGGTGGAGCCCTGGCCAGGGACCCCACCCTCTCTACCCAGCACTTTCTTGACCCCTCCCGTATTATATCATTTTATATGTATATATATACACACACACACACACATATATACACACACACATATATACACACACATACACATACATTTACATAAAAATATCAGTAGTAGCAAATCATAGAGCAGAAGTGTATCCCAAAAGAGTTTCTTCAAACTTACAATGAGACCTTCCCTCAAACACATGAAAGTGTAAGAAACTGTCAGAAGAGCAAGATACTGTCTCTATTAAATGTTATTCCATGGACACTTTGTGAGAAGAATTAAGTTTGAGGAGAGCCACATTGTATATAAATAAGTGATCACCAAGAAATATTTTTTAATCATATGATATCATAAAACTAATTGTCCTTTATGCTGTTTTACTTAAAATTTTTCTTCTCCACCAACTCTTCTGCTGTATAAGTGATCCTCTAATTAATTAGTATTTCAGTGACACATACTGGAAACTAGATTGTCTTCCCAGGAAAATGTCTATAGAATTAATCTTTTTATTATAAAAAAAAAAACTAAGCTTCCAGAAATCCAAGAAAAAAATATATGATTGTGAAATTTTGTACTCCAATACAATATCCCAGATCATCTTATGGTACTTCAGAATGTTACTCCAGGACATCAGTTTATCCAAGCTTTTATATTAGGCAAAAGTATTTTCCTAACTTCATCCTCATATTCTCTTTTTACTAATAGTTATATATATACACATATATACACATATATATACATATATATACACATATATATACACATATATACATATATATGTGTGTATATATATAACATTAGAGAATAAAGATGTAGTGGTGTCATAAATGATAACTCGGACTAAATGTCTCAGCTTTTAAACATTAGAGTTTGTCAGATGGTGGGGTCAAAGACAAGGTGTTCAATACTTGGCTTTTAAATATAATATATTTCCTTATATGTGCAAAGAACAAAGGGAATTACACAAAAATGACTTAAAACAAGGGTTTGAGATAGAGGCTTTGTGTGTTTATGTGTTTGTGTATTAAGCTCGGTATTATGATTAAAGCTATAATGAGCAAGAAGTCTTCTAAGACATGAACATCCATTGGCGGAATTGTTTCCACCCTTAATATCTTCACTTAACCCCCATATAAAAATGATACCAGCTATCTGAAAAGCACATGGCAAAGGAGTGTTACTCTCCAGCAAGAGAATAATCTTGTAAAAATCATGATATTCAAATGATAAAAAATTAAGATGCTTATTTTTTATAGAAAAACTCAATGAGAGATTTAATAAGTGAACAGATTCCAAAAATATTTAAATTCTAGTTAGGCAAGCATTCATTTGTTTACCTCTTTGTGTTTTAAAACTAAAACATTAACAGCATTAAATTTTAGAAATCCAAGGGAATCTGTGTATTTGAAAGCATATACTAAGAACAGAAAAAGAAATATATATATTACAAAAATTATTATTATTATTATTATTATTATTATTATTTATTTATTTTTTTTTTTTTGAGACCGAGTCTCGCTCTGTAGCCCAGGCTGGAGTGCAGTGGCCGGATCTCAGCTCACTGCAAGCTCCGCCTCCCGGGTTCACGCCATTCTCCGGCCTCAGCCTCCCCAGTAGCTGGGACTACAGGCGCCCGCCACCTCGCCCGGCTAGTTTTTTGTATTTCTTAGTAGAGACGGGGTTTCACCGTGTTAGCCAGGATGGTCTCGATCTCCTGACCTCGTGATCCACCCGTCTCGGCCTCCCAAAGTGCTGGGATTACAGGCTTGAGCCACCGCGCCCGGCCCTACAAAAACTATTTTTAAAGGCATTTTTTTCTTTAATGAGAATTCTAAAATAAACAGAAATTGAATTAAATCATCTTACCTTTAAAGGCTTAATTCAAAATTTTATCTCTGCATATTTTAGAAATACTTGCATAAAATATGTCCAGTTGCCTTCTCAGGGATGGTATTCTAAAACTACTTTTCTACTTTCATCTAAATATTGAAACAGATGTCAAATAATGTCAAAAACAATGAATTGTCTAGCAAGCTCAAGAACAGTCAGAGTTAGAATATAAATATATTTTCTGATGTTGAGTAAGATGTTTTCTGATGCTGCTTTGTTGAAAAGTTTCCTGAAGCCTTTGAGCTCAAAAAAATTTTCATACATTTTTTTAAAAAATGTATTCAGTAGGACTTCATCTTTAAGGAACCAGTCCAGGGAGATATTTGTCAGGACAGAGTGAGACAGATAAATAGCAAGAACCGACTTTCTATGCTTTAATGGAATATGTATTTTATAACATACAATGGCTAAGAATTTATGCAAGAAATAAATTTGCATTCATTGGTTTAATAGAATTAGAAACACACACACATACACACACACACCATCAGCATCATCATCTTTCATTAAACTGTATATGGTTTACGGAAATTTTTTGTTGATATAGTTTTCTCTTTTCATAGAATATATTACGTTTATAATAATTATTTCAAAATTCAGATGTGTGAACACCATGGGATACCCCAAACAGTGCATTGGGGAGTGGGAAAATTTTAGAGTGGCTTGTGTTTGCCACTTCTCTAACTTTAATTTTTATTTGTGTTCACTTCATAATATGTATAGGATATAAATATGCCTGTGTAAAATTTAGGGATACATCTGGATGCTTTTATTGGTAGCACTTTCTCAAAAATGCATGGGATGCTGGTTCAACAAAGTTTGTAGAGTATGTGTTTACAGAACTAGAAAATTGGACATAGTTTTCACAAAATGTAACTGTATAACTGTTTCTATCCCTCTTAGTCTCCTCTGACTTAATGGATGATCTGATAACTCCCAGCAATATGTTTAAATCTTATTGTTATTTCTTGTTTCCATAGGGATAATCATTTTGGGGATGGGTTCCTTGTAGGGATAGAGGTACAATTACTGAAATGCTCTATTGCCACTGAAAGTTAAGTGATGAAAAATAGTAAACATCTAGCCCTCAATTTTATTCACGACTTACCTCATTCTCCGTTTTTTTTTTTTTTTTTTTTTTTTTTTTTAATTCAAGACACTGTATATTTCCACACAGTTTATCCCATTGAGATAAATGCAAGTTGAATGAAAAGTTTGAAGGCAAGAACTCTGTTTGGTTATCTTTGATAACTCCTTGGAACATAGTAAGAATTATGTGTTGACTGAAAAAAGGCTAATTCTACCAATCTCAACTCTAGTATTCTCTGAGCTTTTCATGGGGTGATTAGCATAAAGGGAGGTAAGTAAAATTTATAAAAATTAATAAATTCCAATTATGCTATAGCAGAATAAGCCCACTATAGCCTGGTTTTTTTGCTGTTTATAATTATAAATCCTGGACAAATTACAAAAAGCAAATACCAAAGACTGAAATGAAGTCACTGGGTTTCTACTGTTAGAAAAAGAAACACCTTCTTTAGATGTTTACACAGACAGAAAAATAATAACTCATTTATTGTGAGACACTGGTAAGTGCCACAACATAGGTTTTGAAACTTAAAATCCAGATAGCCTAATTTCAGAGCCCAGACTCTTAAATAGCAGTTAGATCTTCCTTTCTAGTCTTGTGGATCAAACAAAGAAAAAAGTAAAATGCACTTCATTTCTGCATCAAAAAACACAGAAAAAGAAAAGCAAGCTAGAATATTGTGAATGGCGAAGATTTTGCTTGTTTTGGTTTTTGGTTGGTGTTTGGTTCTTTTTCTCTCATGACTTTGCCCTGAGGGAATACTCTGGTCATTTATGCATTGGAGAAATAGTGCAGATGGCAAAAACTTTAAAAACAAATTTTCTTTTTTGTCATAATAACTTGGAAGAGGCCCCCCGAATGACCAGAGAGCCCCCGCACAGAGTTCCCACTGGGACACTGCCTAGTGGAGCTGTGGGAATGCAGACATCACCCTCTAGACCCAAGAATTCGGCAGAACCACTGGCAGTTTGCAATTCCAGCCTGGAAAGGACACAGACATTTAACTCTAACTCATGAGAGCAGCTACAGGGTCACCCTGCAAAGCCATAGGGGCAGAGCTGCCCAAGGTCTAGGGAGCCCACCCCTTGCACTAGTGTGCCCTGGATGTGGCCATGGAGTCTGGGATTATTCTGGAGCTTTAAGATTTAATGACTGCCCTGCAGGGGTTTCAGACTTGCATGGGGTTTGTTGCCCTTTTCTTTTTTATTTTATTTTATTTTACTTTACTTTATCTTATTTTTTTTTATTATACTTTAAGTTCTAGGGTACATGTGCACAACGTGCAGGTTTGTTACATATGTATACATGTGCCACGTTGGTGTACTGCACCCATTAACTCGTCATTTACATTAGGTATATCTCCTAATGCTATCTTTCCTCCCTTCCCCCTCCCCAAAATAGGATGTTTCCCTTCCTGTGTCCAAGTGATCTCATTGTTCAATTCCCACCTATGAGTGAGAACATGCAGTATTTGGTTTTCTGTTCTTGCGATAGTTTGCTGAGAATAATGGTTTCCAGCTGCATCCATGTCCCTACAAAGGACACAAACTCATCCTTTTTTATGGCTGCATTGTATTCCATGGTATATATGTGCCACATTTTCTTAATCCAGTCTGTCACTGATGGACATTTGGGTTGATTCCAAGTCTTTGCTATTGTGAATAGTGGCGTGATAAACATACGTGTGCATGTGTCTTTATAGCAGCATGACTTATAATCCTTTGGTATATCCCCAGTAACGGGATGGTTGGGTCAAATGGTATTTCTAGTTCTAGATCCTTGAGGAATTGCCACATTGTTTTCCACAATGGTTGAACTAATTTACAGTCCCACCAACAGTGTAAAAGTATTCCTATTTCTCCACATCCTCTCCAGCACCTGTTGTTTCCTGACATTTTAATGATTGCCATTGTAACTGGTGTGAGATGGTATCTCATTGTGGTTTTGATTTCCATTTCTCTGATGGTGAGTGATGATGAGCATTTTTTCATGTGTCTGTTGGCTGTATGAATGTCTTCTTTTGAGAAGTGTCTGTTCATACCCTTTGCCCTTTTCTTTTGGATGATTTATCCCTTTTGGAATGGGAATGTTTACTCAATGCTTGTACCACCATTGTGTCTGGGAAATAAATAACTAGGTTTTATGTGAAAGAATTGATGAGGTCGCTATGAAGACTGTTAAATTCCACCTTAGAAGTCAGTATCAGTTTCCAGATACATATGTGTATGGCCGTTCAAATAATTTAATAGTAGGTATTCCTTGGCTTCAAAGAGTGAGATAACTATTATATGCTTTTGCTCTCAAAATCATGTAGTGTATTGTCTGTAAGCTAGGAAGATCATACACTCAGGTTTACATGTAATATTTCTGATTTATGTCTTTTTTCCCAGCATGTTGTTTCGTTTTACTTTTGTTTTATACATTTTCATTTTTAATGAAGTATTATATTAAAAGTTGCATTAAAATAGTCTACAATGGATTCATTCGTTGTTTTTATTTATTTATTTATTTACTTGAAGACAGTCTTGCTCTTGCTCTGTCATCCAGCCTGGAGTGCAGTGGTGCGATCTTGCTCACTGTAGCCTCAACCTCCCAGGCTCAAGCTATCCTCTCACCTCAGCCTCCTGAGTAGCTGGGACTATAGGCATGTGCCATAACGTCTGGCTGATTTTTTTTTTTTTTTTTTTTTTTTTGTAGACATGAGGTGTCACCATTCCTCATTTAACAATGGAGTAAACAGACATTCAAGATGGCCGAATGGGAACAGCACTGGTCTGCAGCTCCCAGCGAGATTGACGCAGAAGGTGGGTGATTTCTGCATTTCCAACTGAGGTACCCGGTTTATCTCACTGGGCCTGGTTGGACAGTGGGTGTAGCCCAAAAGGGCGAGCTGAAGCAGGGTGGGGCATCACCTCTCCTGGGAAGTGCAAGGGTTCAGGGAATTTTTCCCCCTACCCAAGGGAAGCCGTGAGGGTCTGAGCCTAAGGAACTCTGGCATGGATGCTGCACTTGTCCCACGGTCTTTGCAACCCGCAAACCGGGCTATTCCCTTCAGTGACTACTCCACCAGGGCCCTGGGTTTCAAGCACAACACTGGGTGGCCAATTGGGCAGACACCGAACTAGCTGCAGGACTTTTTTTTCTTTTTTCCCCATACCACAGTGGCGCCTGGAATGCCAGTGAGACAGAACCTTTCACTCTCCTGGAAAGGAGGGCTGAAGCCAGGGAGCCAAGTGGTCTGGTTCAGCAGGTCCCACCTGCCAAAACTAAGATCCACTGGCTTGAAATTCTTGCTACCAGCACAGCAGAAATCTGAGATCCGCCCGGGATGGTCGAGCTTGGTGGTGGGGAGGGGTGTCCGCCATTGCTGAGGCTTGAGTAGGCAGTTTTAGGGCCACAGTGTAAACAAAGCTGCTGGGAAGTTCGAACTGGGCGGATCCCACTGCAGCTCAGCAACAATGCTGTGGCCAGACTGTCAGATTGCTCCTCTCTGGACAGGGCATCTCTGTAAAAAAGGCAGCAGCCCCAGTCAGGGGCTTAAAAGTCCCTGCCTGATGGCTCTGAAGACAGCAGCAGACCTCCCAGCAGAGTGTCTGATCTTTGCTAAGGGTCAGTCTGTCTCCTCAAGTGGGTCCCTGACCCCCGTGTGTACTGACTGGGAGACACCTCCCAGTTGGGACTGACAGACACCTCATACAGGAGAGCTCTGGTTAGCATCCGGCATATGCCCCACTGGGTCAAAGCTTCCAGAGGAAAGAACATGCAGCAATCTTTGCTGCTCTGCAGCCTCCACTGGTGATACCCAGGCAAACAGGGTCAGGAGTGGACCTCCAGCAAACTCCAGCAGACTGGCAGCAGAGGGACCTGACTGTTAGAAGGAAAAGAAACAAACAGAAAGGATTAGCACGTCCACTCAAAGACCCCATCCGAAGGTCACCAACATCAAAGACCAAAGGTAGATAAACCCACAAAGATGGGGAAAAACCAGTGCAAAAAGGCTGAAAATTCCAAAAGCCAGAATGCCTCTCCTCCTCCAAAGGCTCACAACTCATCTTCAGCAAGGGAACAAAACTGGACAGAGAATGAGTTTGACGACTGACAGAAGTAGACTTCAGAAGGTGGGTAATAACAAACAACTCCGAGCTAAAGGAGCATGTTCTAACTCAATGCAAGGAAACTAAGAACCTTGAAAAAGGTTAGTTGAATTGCTAACTAGAATAACCGATGTAGAGAAGAACATAAACGACCTGATGGAGCTGAAAAATACAGCACGAGAACTTTGTGAAGAACAAGTGTCAAGAGCCAAATCGATCAAGCAGAAGAAAGGATACCAGCAATTGAAGGTCAACTTAATGAAATAAAATGAGAAGACAAGATTAGAGAAAAAAAGAATAAAAAGGAATGAACAAAACCTCCAAGAAATATGGGACTATGTGAAAAGACCAAATATAAGTTTGATTGGTGTACCTGAAAGTGATGGGGAGAATGGAACCAAGTTAGAAAACATTCTTCAGGGTATTATCCAGGAGAACTTCCCCAACCTAGCAAGACAGGCCAACATTCAAATTCGAGAAATACAGAGAACACCACAAAGATAATCCTCGAGAAAGCAACCCCAAGACACATAATTGTCAGATTCACCAAGGTTGAAATGAAGGAAAAAAATGTTAAGGACAGTCAGAGAGAAAGGTTGGGTTGCTCACAAAGGGAAGCCCATCACACTAACAGCAGATCTCTCTGCAGAAACCCTACAAGCCAGAAGAGTGCGGGGGCCAATATTCAATGTTCCTAAAGAATTTTCAACCCAGAATTTCATATATAGGCAAACTAAGCTTCATAAGCAAAGAGGAAATAAAATTATTCACAGACAAGCAAATGCTGAGGCATTCTGCAACCACCAGACCTACTTTATAAGAGCTCCTGAAAGAAGCAGTAAACATGGAAAGGAACAACCATTACTAGCTACTGCAAAAACATGCCAAATTGTAAAGAACATTGACACTATGAAGAAATTGCATTAACTAATGGGCAAAACAACCAACTAGCATCATAATGACAGGATCAAATTCACACATAACAATATTAACCTTATATGTAAATGTGCTAAATGCCCCAATTAAAAGGCACAGACTAGCAAACTGTATAAAGAGTCAAGACCCATTGGTGTGCTGTACTCAGGAGACCCATCTCACGTGCAAAGACACACATAGGCTCAAAATAAAGGGATGGAGGAATATTTACCAAGCAAATGGAAAGCAAAAAAAAAGCAGGAGTTGCCATCCTAATCTCTGATAAAACAGATTTAAATGAAAAAAAAGATCAAAAGAGACAAAGAAGGGTGTTACATGATAGTAAAGGGAACAATGCAGCAAGAAGAGCTAACTATCCTAAATATATATGCACCCAATACAGGAGGACCAAGATTCATAAAGCAAGTTCTTAGAGACATACAAAGAGACTTAGACTCCCACACAATAACAGTGGGAGACTTTAACACCACACTGTCAATATTAGACAGATCAACAATACAGAAAATTAACAATGATATTCATGATTTGAACTCAGCTCTGGACCAAGTGGACCTAATAGACCTCTACAGAACTCTCCACCCTAAGTCAACAGAATAAACATTCTCCTCAGTACTTCATTGCACTTATTCTAAAATTGACCACATAATTGGAAGTAAAACACTTCTCAGCAAATGCAAAAGAATGGAAATCATAACAAACGGTCTCTCAGATCACAGTGCAATCAAATTAGAACTCAGGATTAAGAAACTCACTCAAAACCACACAAATACATGGAAACTGAACAACCTGCTCCTGAATGACTACTGTGTAAATAACAAAATTAAGGCAGAAATAAATAAGTTCTTTTAAGCCAATGAGAATGGAGATACAACGTACCAGAATCTCTGGGACACATTTAAAGCAGTGTTTAGAGGAAAATTTATAGCACTAAATGCCTACAAGAGAAAGCAGAAAAGATCTAAAATTGATACCCTAACATCAAAATTAAAAGAACTAGAGAAGCAACAGCAAACAAATTCCAAAGCTAGCAGAAGACATGAAATAACTAAGATCAGAGCTGAACTGAAGGAGATAGAGACACAAATAACCCTTCAACAAATCAATGAATCCAGGAGCTGCTTTTCTGAAAAAATCAACAAAATACATAGACCACTAGCCAGACTAATAAGAGAGAAGAATCAAATAGATGCAATAAAAAATGATATAGGGGATATCACCACTGATCCCACAGAAATAAAAACTACGATCAAAGAATACTATAAACACCTCTATGCAAATAAACTAGAAAATGTAGAAGAAACGGATAAATTCCTGGACACATACACCCTCCCAATTCTAAGTCAGGAAGAAGTCGAATCCCTGAATAGACCAATAACAAGTTCTGAAATTGAGGCAGTAATTAATAGCCTACCAACCAAAAAAGGTCCAGGATGAGATAGATTCACAGCTGAATTCTACCAGAGGAACAAAGAGGAGCTGGTGCCATTCCTTCTGAAAGTATTCCAAACAATAGAAAAAGAAGGAATCCTCCCTAACTCATTTTATGAGGCCATCATCATCCTGATACCAAAACCTGGCAAAGACAAAACAAAAAAAGAAAATTTCAGGCCAATATCCCTGATGTACATCGATGTGAAAATTGTGAAAAGAATACTGGCAGGCTGGGCGTGGTGGCTCATGCCTGTAATTCCAGCACTTTGGGAGGCTGAGGCAGGCAGATCGCGAGGTCAGGAGATTGAGACCATCCTGGCTAACATGGTGAAACACTGTCTATACTAAAAAAATAATAAAATAAAATAAAATATTAGCCAAGCATGGTGGTGGGCACCTGTAGTCCCAGCTACTCGGGAGGCTGAGGCAAGAGAATGGTGTGAACCCAGGAGGCAGAATTTGCAGTGAGCCGAGATCACGTGACTGCACTTGAGACTGGGCAACAGAGCGACATTCGGTCTAAAAAAACAAACAAACAAAAAAGGAATACTAGCAAACCGAATCCAGCAGCACATCAAAAAGCTTATCCACCACAATCAAGTTGGCTTCGTCCCTGGGAAACAAGGTTGGTTCAACATGAGCAAATCAATAAATGTAATCCATCATATAAACAGAACCAATGACAAAAACCACATGATTATCTCAATAGATGCAGAGAAGGCCTTCAATAAAATTCAACACTCCTTCATGCTAAAAACTCTCAATAAATTCCGTATCGATGGAATGTATCTCAAAATAGTAAGAGCTATTTATGACAAACCCACAGCCAATATCATACTGAATGGGCAAAAACTGGAAGCATTCCCTTTGAAAACTGGCACAAGACAAGGATGCCCTCTCTCACCACTCCTACTCAACATAGTATTGGAAGTTCTGGCCAGGACAATCAAGCAAGAGAAAGAAATAAAGGGTATTCAAATAGGAAGAGAGGAAGTGAAATAGTCTCTGTTTGCAGATGACATGATTGTGTATTTCAAAAACCCCATCATCTCAGCCCCAAACCTCCTTAAGCTGATAAGCAATTTCAGCAAAGTCTCAGGATACAAAATCGATGTGCAAAAATCACAAGCATTCCTATACATCAATAACAGACAGCCAAATCATGAGTGAACTCCCATTCACAATTGCTACACAGAGAAAAAAATACCTAGGAATACAACTTACAAAGGATGTGACGGACCTCTTCAAGGAGAACTACAAACCACTGCTCAAGGAAATAAGAGAGGACACAAGCAAATGAAAAAAAAAAAAAAAAACTCATCAGCACCCATCAACTCGTCATTTACATCAGGTATAACTCCCAATGCAATCCCTCCCCCCTCCCCCCTCCCCCCTCCCCCCTCCCCATGATAGGCCCCAGTGTGTGATGTTCCCCTTCCCGAGTCCAAGTGATCTCATTGTTCAGTTCCCACCTATGAGTGAGAACATGCGGTGTTTGGTTTTCTGTTCTTGTGATAGTTTGCTAAGAATGATGGTTTCCAGCTGCATCCATGTCCCTACAAAGGACACAAATTCATCCTTTTTTATGGCTGCATAGTATTCCATGGTGTATATGTGCCACATTTTCTTAATCCAGTCTGTCACTGATGGACATTTGGGTTGATTCCAAGTCTTTGCTATTGTGAATAGTGCCGCAATAAACATACGTGTGCATGTGTCTTTATAGCAGCATGATTTATAATCCTTTGGGTATATACCCAGTAATGGGATGGCTGGGTCATGGCACAAGTATACATATGTAACAAACCTGCACATTATGCACATGTACCCTAGAAATCAAAGTATAATAATAAAAAAAAAAAAAAGAAAACACACACACACACACACACACACACACACACAAAAGAAAGATACCAGTTTTCCTGTGGACCAAAAACCCAATCTCCTTTGAACTCTATCCTGGATGACCCCGGACAGTATCTTCTTACTTGCAGTACAGCCAGGAATCTGCCTCAAGACCTCTTCAAAATGATGTAAGGCACAAAGAAACATGCTCAGGGGATGCCTCTCCAGAGGCCAGAGGGCTGGACAGGCTTATCTTCGAAGTACATCTAGTCCCCTCTCTTGGGTTCTTCACAGTTAGATATCTTGCGACACCTAATACTTAGCTAATTGTAAACAGAGATCATTATCATATTATTAACCTAGCCTTTCACAAATAGCTGTGATAACTAAAACAGTTTATATGATATATTAAACTTTAATAAAATATATATAGCCCATCAAAAAAAAAAAAAAAAAACATTCCACGCTCATGGATAGGAAGAATCAATATCGTGAAAATGGCCATACTGCCCAAAATAATGTATAGGTTCAATGCTATTCCCATCACGCTACCACTGAGTTTCTTCACAGAATTTGAAAAAACTACTTTAAACTTCATATGGAATCAAAAGAGAGCCCACATAGCCAAGACAATCCTGGGCAAGAAGAAAAAAGCTGGAGGCATCACACTACCTGACTTCAAACTATACTACAGGGCTACAGTAACCATAACTGGTTATGGTACCAAACATGGTACTGGTACCAAAACAGATATATAGACCAATGGAACCGACTGGAGGCCTCAAAAATAATGCCACACAGATATAACCATTTGATCTTTGACAAACCTGACACACATAAGCAATGGGGAAAAGATTCCCTATTTAATAAATGGTGTGGGGAAAACTGGCTAGCCACATGCAGAAAACAGAAACTGGACCCCTTCCTTATACCTTTTACAAAAATCAACTCAAGATAGATCAAAGACTTAAATGTAAGACTTAGGACCATAAAAATCCTAGAACAAAACCTGAACAATACCATTCAAGACATAGGCATGGGCAAAGACTTCATGTCTAAAACACCAAAAGCCAAAATAGACGAATGGCATCTAATTAAACCAGAAAGCTTCTGCACAGCAAAAGAAACTATCATCAGAGTGAACAGGCAACCTACAGAATGGGAGAAAATTTTTGCAACCTATCCATCTGACAAAGGGCTAATATCCAGAATCTACAAAGAACTTAAACAAATTTAGAAGAAAAAAAAAAAACATCAAAAAGTGGGCAAAGGATATGAACAGACACTTCTCAAAAGAAGACATTTATGCAGCCAACACATACATGAAAAAATGCTCATCATCACTCGCCATCAGAAAAATGCAAATCAAAACCACAATGAGATACCATCTCACACCAGTTAGAATGGCGATCATTAAAAACTCAGGAAACAACAGGTGCTGGAGAGGATGTGGAGAAATAGGAACACTTTTACACTGTTGGTGGGACTGCAAACTAGTTCAACCATTGTGGAAGACAGTGTGGTGATTCCTCAAGGATCTAGAACTGGAAATACCACCATTTGACCCAGTTATCACACCATTTGACCCAGTTATCACATTACTGGGTATATACCCAAAGTATTATAAATCATTCTATGATAAAGACACATGCACACATATGTTTACTGCAGCACTATTCACAATAGCAAAGACTTGGTACCAACCCAACTGTCCATCAATGATAGACTAGATTAAGAAAATGTGGCACATATACACCATGGAATACTATGCAGCCATAAAAAGGGATGAGTTCATGTCCTTTGTAGGGACATGGATGCAGCTGGAAACCATCATTCTCAGCAAACTATCACAAGATCAGAAAACCAAGCACCACATGTTCTCACTCATAATTGGGAATGGAACAATGAGAACACATGGACACAGGGAGGGGAACATCACACACCAGGGCCTGTTGTGAGGTGGGGTCTTAGGGGAAGGATAACATTAGGAGAAATACCCAATGTAGGTGATGGGTTGATGGATGCAGCAAACCACCAGGGCATGTGTATACCTATGTAACAAAACTGCATGTTCTGCACATGTAATTCAGAACTTAAAAGTATAATTAAAAAATTGGAGTAAACAATAAATATATACAAACTGCATTAGATTGAATTGATTATATTATTCAACTCGATACATATTAAAACTGCTTTTTGATTGGAGAAGTTCATACATGTCAAAATTTTCAATAATCTGATATCAGAAAGTTTTATTATAACATCTTGTTTTTGATATATAAAACAAAAAGACTGTATCAAAGGGTTACAATAACTATAACAAGATTCCTATGCTCTCTATTTTTTATTTATTTTCATTTTTAGATTAGTGGCACAATGGAGAAATATTATGTCCAAGGTTTTTGTTACTGTTTATTATATAATTAGAAATAATTGTTACATTGAACAGTAGTATTGCTCAGTTTAGCTAGTACCAAGTTTGTAAAATCCTTCAACAACATAAATATACCATGTTGATGGTGCTGGTATATTAATAATATGTCATTGATTAGTTATTACAAAGAAACAAAGTCATTTTAAAATACCCCAAAGGTTACAAGTTAAATCCTATTCATTTCTCATACTCTTAAGAATTCCGGTCAATCATTGATCTGAAGACATTGTGAAACTTTGGGTTACTACAGTTGGCAAGGAGACAGTTAGGTCTAGAATTTAGACGCTTGGCAGGGTTCAGAAACTAATTTTTGTGAACTGAAATTGCCATTTAAAAATGTTCTTTATTCATTTGAATGCATTTAGAGATGCCCTTTCTCACTGCTTCTCATTCCTATGATAAATGATATGTTGGCTTCCTCTAGAATATATGGAAGTTTCTATTATTACATTTGTTTATTTAACCTACTAAAGCAATAAGGCATGAAAAGGTCTTCTGTCCTATGCTTCAGTGGCATTATTATTTATAAGCACATCTCTAGTGGTGTGATGTCAATGAAATCATTATTTGGCTATTACTGTTCTCCAATAATTAGTTCACAGCAAAATAAGTATAATTTAAAATATATAGTTTTGGCCGGGCGCGGTGGCTCAAGCCTGTAATCCCAGCACTTTGGGAGGCCGAGGCGGGCGGATCACAAGGTCAGGAGATCGAGACCACAGTGAAACCCCGTCTCTACTAAAAATACAAAAAATTAGCCGGGCGCGGTGGCGGGCGCCTGTAGTCCCAGCTACTCAGGAGGCTGAGGCAGGAGAATGGCAGGAACCCGGGAGGCGGAGCTTGCAGTGAGCCGAGATCGCGCCACTGCACTCCAGCCTGGGCAACAGCGTGAGACTCCGTCTCAAAAAAAAAAATAAATAAATAAATAAAAATAAAATATATAGTTTTAAAATACAAGGAAAAAAGAATAAATTCTCGATACATCTCTTGCCTAAAATACTTTTAAAATGTTCTTCTTTTAAAATGTTCTTTCTTTCTTTTGAGAATTTAGGCTTAAAAAGATGTTTCATTCTAAATCCCAGCATAAGCTGGCTATAATGATTAGGGTACACATGTAAAATCTGGATTTTTCTAAGGATTGCAATGGGACCCTCCTCTAACTTGAAACAGTATGTATGTATGTTGGAATTTCTAGCTTTGGCAAAACTTTATCTTGGAATACCACAAACTTTGTCGGTACAAGATTCCTGTAGACAAAGAAGAAAATGGGCAGGACATAGACACATATCATCGATAATCTAACCTGTCACAGAAGGAGCTCTTTGGCACAATATACGGCAACAGAATTACCTTTGTACCATCCCACTGAGGGATATAATTTCCTGTCTGAGGAACTGCTGTGAGAGGTGATACATTCAATGTTGCAGATGTTCCACATTCAAACATACAGGGTAGATTTCACAAAAGCTAACTCTAACAATGAATCTGTTATTATAAATGAAGGATCACGATATGTTCATTTCATGCCAAAAATATCATTTTTGATTGCCATCTCAAATAACTAAGAAAAAAGTGAAATAGTATTATCTTTGATGGACAGTAGGGGGGAAGAGTCTTAGCTTCGTTAATTGAAAGCAGCTAAGTTTTACAGACCGTCTATTTTATTAGCTGCAAAATTATGAATTCCACTTACAAAAATTTTGGAATGTCAGGGAAAGATGAATCATATCTGACTCTAGAGATTATTATAATTAAGTCAGAAGTATACGCAAGACTTATCATAGGCATTTATTTATAAACAGATAATTAAAATTTATAGAAATTTTCTTGGAAAGCTATACAATTTCCCATAATTATCTTATACAGTGGTTTATTGAATGTCTTCATAATTATTCTATGTTACAGTTAACACCTTAAGTTAATTTCCTTAGTTTCTTTTATCCTGGAAGTTGGTCACTTGACCAAATAAAATCCTGATTTTTTCAGGTACTTTCATAATCATAAAATACTGATTTGGGAAAAATAACTTTGGTATTATAATATTCATGAACATTGACAACAGCTGCTTTTAGAGTCTCTTGAATTATTGTAATCATTTTGTTTATTAAAGGTCAAATTATTCTCTGAGATCTTTATGAAATACCCATACTGTGTAAAAATACCATGGTTACCTTATCAACTGTGATTCTGCTTTCATAGTGATGATTCTGCTAACACACTACATTAACTAGGAAGTAAAGCTTTTCTTGTTGGATTATTGGGTTTTCTGTCTCTAATATATACACACAAACACATACACACAAATGCATGCACATACACTCCTGTTATGAATCAAACCCATTACTGCTCTTCTGTTAAGTAGACTACTTAACATGGTTGGCAAAAAGGAGGATGGAAAAGAATTTCTAACATTACCTCACATGTTTCTATTAAAATTTTAATTACTTCATAGTTGTGCATGTTATTCTAATTCAATACAATATTTTGCTTGTTACTATAATTTTAGATTCTTAATTCTTTAAAGTTTTCATAAGCATATTATATAAAACTTAATGATTATCTGAGGAAAAATCAGAAAACTGAGGATATCTTTAAGAATAAAATAGTAAAAGTTTATATTATGATGTAGAGGTAAAAATTAATGTTCATATAAGTGCTTTATATTAAATTTAGAGTAGCATGCAAAAAGAGCCCCTTTTTATACCTTTTACAAAATTATCATTGATTTCAATACTTCCTTATTAAACTTTTTCTAAATTATATTTTCAAAAGCTAAAGAAAGAACTTTAAGATACTTTAGGCTGTCTTTAGGATAATAAGGGGAAAAATAGCATTTCTGAAAAGATAGTAAAAGTAAAAATAAACTATAAATTATAACTTTTTCATCATATTATATAATAAGCCAAGAAATAAATCTCTGTTCAGGATTTTAATATTTGAGAACTCCCTGCTCTATAACATGAATAATTATCCTATAAAAAACAATCATTTATTATACATTGGTATAACAAGGAATTACAGGTTGTAACATATAGACTATCTAGTAGAAAAATGCTGGTCACCCATTGTTATTGTTTGTTTTATATAAAGAAATGCAAATTTAAAAGTCCAAATACCACCTGTATCATTGAAGTAACGAAAATTGCTAAAATAAGATTAAAACATTATTGAAAGTGAAAGTGAGCTCACAACAGGTTTAAATAGTTATGTTCTAAATCATATTTATCACATTTCCAATTTGCATTTTATAGAAAGCATTAAGTGTCATTCCAGATTAGACTTTTGGACTATCCAACCTGTTATTTGGCCTGTACAAACGATAGCAAAACTATATCAGGAAAGACCCTGTTTGACCTCATAGATTTCTTCCTTGATGGTTTCAGCCAGTGAATTTTACTTTTCCTTTAAAATTGATCTTAGCTTAGTTACCTATAATTTTTTGAAGTCCTTTTGAATTATGTTTCAGTGTGTTCTATATCATGAGGTTCTAAAAGCACAAAGTAACCATCCATAACTCCTTAAATAATCAATTATAATTGTATGCCTTCTCATGTGACAAACCACATTATTTGATTTACCTTCAGTTACCTTCTACCTGTTGCAAAAGATATGACATCTTTCTAGTAAATCCACGTTACCTTACTCTTATTTTCCTCATTTTACCACGATGAACGAAAAAAGCCAAAAGGTAAATGGCAGATTTTTAACAGTAAATACATATACACAAAGCACCATTTCTTAAAAAAAAATTATAATAAAAGTGCCTAGGTCCTTGAAATATAATAGGTGAAATATAAATAGAACTAAATTTGATCAAACGTAAGAGTTGGGAGTATTTGAAAATCGAAAACCAATGTTTTAAGTGACCCAGTATAAACTTACTGAAGTGACTAAATCATGGCACACAAAGTATGCCCCTGCTAGCTAAGGAGATTATAGATAGATCAAATATATTATTTGCCTTAGTGTTCATTTAATAAAATATCCAGGAAAATTCCACTCCCATGTTTTCCCTTTATTGCGATACACTGCATACATTAGAACATGTTATAATACATGTAAAAGGCATTCTTGTCTTAATAAATAAGCTAAAGTAAAATCCCTGGTATTGTATATCTAGTATAGTTTGAGATATATGAAAGAACACGAGTGAAGATATCCTTTATGACTACATTGTTTATAAATGTGCTCTTATGCCAGAGGATTAAGAAACATTGAAATGACATCCCATTCTATGAATATCTTTAATATGAAATTCTTGAAGTACACACTGATGAATCTCACTTTTACATCAATCAAGAGAAACAGACATAGTGAGGGGCTGGGTGGAGGGATCACTGAAAAGAACAACTTTATTCATAACCAGTTATGTCTTATTCCTTATTAGAGCCACCCTATGGACTTTCTATTTAATAACCTACCTCTTTTGACTGTGTATTTTCCTCATTCCAAATAGATTAATAAAAATGTATCTAAAACAACCACCACATGTTTTCACTCATAAGTGGGAGTTGAACATTGAGAACACAGGGACACAGGGAGGGGAACATCACACACCAGGGCCTGTTGGGAGGTCGGGGACAAGGGGAGGGAGAACATTAGGACAAATATCTAATGCATGCAGGGCTTAAAACCTAGATGATGGGTTGATAGGTGCAGCAAACCACCATGACACATGTATACCTATGTAACAAACCTGCACATTCTGCAATGTATATGTATGTAACAAACCTGCATATTGTACATATGTATCCCAGAACTTAAAGCAAAATTTAAAAAGAAACTTATGTAAGAAAACACAGGAAAATATCTTCATTATACCTAGGCAATGACAGACTTCTTAAATAAGGCACAAAGAGCACAACTCATAAAGGAAAACTGATAAATTTGCATATAATAACATTTGAAATTTTGTATGACAAAAGACACCATAAACAAACTAGAAACACATGCACAAATTGGAAGAATTTTGCAGTTCATATAGCAAAATAATTGTAATAGAATTTATGAAGAACTGCCACTAGATAAATAAGGCAAAGCAGAAAGGAAAAATGAAGCAATTGATTTCAACAGAAGAGGAAAAAATGGGTGGCAAAAGAAAAATATGTAAAAGTGTTCAATTTTGCTATCAATCAGACAAATGCAAATGAAAGCCATAATGGTAATCTGTTTTATACCTATTGGCTTGAGAAAAATTGAAAATTGATATTATGTATTGGTAAAAGTGTAGAGGAACAGAAATTCTTGTACACTTCTGGAAATATAAATGACTCCCAATACTTTGGCAGAAAAAAAAAAAGGAAAAAGAAAAAATCCTAACCAAGATATTCTCAATGCTATCTTCACCTTTTCACTTCTACAAGACCATTGTTTCAGAAACTCTTTATCAGGTTTTACATAGTTCTCAAACTCAAATAACATGGAATTGGTGGTTAAGTTTTCCAAACTTAGTTCCTTTAGAAAATTATCCCCATTTCTCTCCACAAAGCGAAGAAGATTATAGCTTCCTAAATTTCTCTTAAAAAAAAAAAATAGGCATAAAGAAGCTACAACTTCAAAGTGGTTAAAGCCTGGCGGAATCACAAACACATTTAGTCATCTTTTTATATGAAAAAAAAATACATTTATTTGACAAAAACTTCAACAATAAAAATTCTGTTGTATATAGTTCTTAATTTAACTAAACAACTGCTTCTTCTCCATGTTTGTAGCACAAAACCAAGAACAGTTCTCCCCAATTTCTTTCAATATAATACAGTTAAAGCTGGAACACAACTGTAGACCACAATTCACCATTATAAAGTGCACAATGGAAATGGACAAATACCACTGTAATCCCAACAGATTCACCTTTGAGTAAGTTTTACAGCAGCAATGATTTTACAATGATTCCACAGTCATTTTACAATAATAATCAAGTTATTAATAAACAAGTACTCCAATAATCATTCTACAGGAACAGTCCAAGTGGCCTCAGCCTCTAGAAACAAGAAGAAACAAGCCTCTGACATTGTCTGTAAGAGCCTAAACAATAAGAAACTTCCTTTTTCAGACTTCAGCACTAAAGTTGCAATTAACTTCATTTTCAACTGAGAAAGAGAAAAGCCTGAGTCCTAAGACCTGTCAGACGTAAAAGTTAGAAAGCTAGAGGACAAAGTAGTAAGGGTCCAGAAAAGTGTGTATAGAAATAATCTAGGCTGAGTCTAGAAATCTTCCCACCCAGATAGCAAACTTCCTTTCCTTGAATAAGAGCCTTCTGTGTATCCATATGCAGAAAATGCTTTTTGCCAGGCACTATAAACAAAATGGTTTGGGCGTTTCCTTGAGTGTTTACAGGTCCCCCTCAGTAAGGTTATGATGAGTATTTTTATACCACTTCCTTCTAAATGCCCCTGGATCCATGTATGTCTTAGAAACCTCAACTCCTTCCTACTTTATTTCAGAAACAGCAGTTTGGGAATGTGGGCCTGTTTCCTTTCTGGTAATATGGAAACTTATAATAAGTACAGTAATAACTCATGACTATTGTTTGTTAAGATGCCTGAAGAAGATACAGTATCTTATATTTAAAATTGCCAATAATTTGATAACAATATAAAAAATGGGTCCCAGAAGTAGAAAAATCATGATCTGTTTCACATTAGAGCAGAATCAGAATCAGGCTAGAGTCCAATTTATAGCCCCAGATTCCTCAGGTTTTAGCTCCCTAAAAGCAGAGAAGTAAAATTACAGCTCTCTGGGGTAGTATCTTTCTGTTCCTATCCTAGTGAAAATCTGCCTGTACTTGTGAAAAAGCTGCCTTTATAAGACAATAGGATTATTCTCACACAGGACGGGTCTGAAGCTTTTAACATTCCTACCCCAATCTTTACCAAACCAATAATTTTAAAAGGAAAAATACATAAATGTATTAAAAAGATAAAAGCAAAATAATAGAATACCCGGAACTACTTTATTTTTTTGCTGACATGTTCTATATTGATTACTTTTCTTTCTTTTTAAATTGTCTTCCTTTGGTTTCTTCAAGGGAATTTTTTTATCAGGTTTTTTTTTTTTTTTTTTTGCTATTTTTTGTTATGTTTTTACTTTGATGATTAAAATCAATAAAAAGTATTCTCTAAAACCAACTAACCAACAACCAATAAGATAAAATTAACATTTGGAATTTTCTTACCTTTACTCAGACTTTTCACTGCTCAAAGCAGGAAGAGTTCACCTTTATCCAAGAAAATGTTCATGAATTTACTGTACTTCGGCTCTCAAAGTCAACCCCCTGCAAAGAATCACTACTTCTTCCAAACTGGCCAATAAATTGCACAAAGAGGAACATAAGAGTTGAAAGCTTCAGAAAACTCCAACAATAAAATGAGGGATGTTATAGCCATTTTTATAGAGGCTTTCTTTTCTATGATTCATACTAATAAACAGGGAAGATTACAGAGAGGGAGAAAGAGGGGTGACTTACTATATGTAGCAACCCTGGGATTAAGAAAGTTGACCAGAAAGCCAAAAACATTTGTCTCTGAAATCTCAGCTTGATGTTTAATCTCAGATGTATTAGTCTGACGGTCTAAAGAATTCAAATCCAGGGGGATGGAGAGTAAGAGATCTTTGCTACAGTGTTCATCATGATGGCACCTTAATGTCTTTCACCTGGAAACACTGAAATATCTGACAGAATTTAGTCCCAATAATTAAGATTGGTTCTCATAAAACCACTAGAAAGAAAGATGCTCTATAAAAGGTAAGTATACAAATAAGTCAGGGTGAACATAAACAGGTTTACCACAGTAGATAAGGGACTGACTACTTGGGTTTTTGGGACATCATCAATCATGGATTAGACTCTTGCTTCTTCTCTAGCTCCAGCTCGGCAGCCCTTTGTACCGCTGCATCGACTAGCAGCTGGAAGCTGCTGAAGTCGGCGTACTCCACTGTTGACACAGGTTCTGGAGAAGACAAGGACGTGATGTTAGAAACCTTGACCTTTTTCTTTGGTTGGGCTATCATGGTGAGCTTCTGGCTAGGGGCCGACCCTGGCTCTGGTATCTTCTCTCCTGACATCTGGCCTTTTGGCGAGGACCGCAGGGGCAGGCTTTGTACATTGTCTGAACCACGGGGCCCTGACTTGGCCGGCACAGACGCATCGGTGCTCCGCAGGTGGGTGGCATGGGCATCTTTGCCCGTTTTGTGGCCACCAATGGGGTCGTTTCCACGCCGTTGCAGCATATCCGGGAGAATGCGTCTGCGAGCATTGATGAACCAGTTAGAAATCTGCGACAAAGACAAATTGGTCTTCTTTGACAGCATTCGCTTCTCCGCTTCTGAAGGGTAGGCCCTAAACCGATGCTTATACATCCAGTCACGGAGGATCTTAACGGACTCTGCTGGTAAGTATCCCTTGCGCTTCTTCTTGTGCTCTGGTAAGGCAGGAACTTTGCCTGTATCTGCGTTATTTCTCAACATGATTGAGGTGTCTTGGGCTGGGCTTTGGGTCTTCGCCGGGCTGTCTTTTTTTGCCCGCCGGCTGTCTTTTTCCACCCGGCTTCGGGTCTCGGCCGGGCCGTCCGCAGCGGCCTCCATATTCAAAGAGGCTTATCTTTACTGTATTGAGAATCACAGACAACTAAGTTAGGACAAAGGTAGGTTTGGGAGAGCCACTTTAGAAAGCATAGGCAAGTCTCCAAGGGGAAGTCTCACCTGTTGTTTCGGAGGAAGAAAAACAGCGTTGCTAACAGAGTTGCTAAGAGCACAGTTAGTTATCTCAGTGACGTCACATCCTTTATTCTCCACGCCGCCCCTCCCCCACACTCCGGACTTCCCCTTTTCCCATTGTTCTTGCGTATTTTCTGTAACTTCCAATGCACTTGATTTTATGCAGTTTATAGCTCTCCAGAGTTTTCTCTGCTGTTGTCACCAGTTTCCACTAACTGACGAACTCTATTTCTATTAGTGTAAATACGCCTATCACTTTCTTCCTATTTGATTTTACTCTGGTATTATTCTTCCCTCTTATTACTTTTAATTGTCTCACTGGCTCATCTAGATATATCAGGAACAAATTGTTGGTTAGCTACTAACCTCAATAAAAGAGTGTAACTACTGTACTTTGACTCCTCTCTTCCATTCTTCCACGTTCAAAGCAGATATTAATAATCATTTTGAACTAGACTTTTGCTTTTGATGCCTTGCTGCTTAAATTTTTCTTCTCTATGGCCTTAAAATCTTTGTCTTTTTTTTTTTTTTTTTCTTTGATACGGAGTCTCCCTCTGTCGCCCAGGTTGGAGTGCAGTGGCAGAGTGGCAGCATCTTGGCTCACTGCAACCTCCGCCTCCTGGGTTCAAGCGATTCCCCTGCCTCAGCCTCCCAAGTAGCTAATTGTGGTGCCTGTCACTACGCCCGGCTAATTTTTTGTATTTTTGGTACAGGTGGGGTTTCACCATATTAGCCGTGATGATCTCCATCTCCTGACCTCGTTATCCACCTGCCTTGGCCTCCGCCTCCCAAAGTGCTGGGATTACAGGCGTGAGGCCCAGCGCCCAGCCAAAATCTTTGTCTTTTGAATGACTTTGCTATTGCCTGTCAGTACCACTGAGGTCTTCCTGTCTCTTCCTTGGACTCGGATATCTAGTTGTGATGTATCTCTTTAAACTTCAGTCAGAAATTGAGGGATCTTTTAGCAATGTGGAATAAGTGGAATAAGATAGAATTCAAGAAATAATGGTGATCACAGAGAGTTTATTTAAATATTTATTTTTAAAATTATTATTATTATTATTATTATTATTTTGAGATGAAGCCTCGCTCTGTCACCCGGGTTGGAGTGTAGTAGTGGCACAATCTCAGCTCACTGCAACCTCAACCTCTCAGGTTCAACTGATTCTCCTGTTTCGGTCTCCCAAGTAGCTGGGATTACAGATGTGCACCACCACACCCGGCTAATTTTTGTATTTTTAGTAGAGTCAAGGTTTCACCATGTTTGCCAGGCTGGTCTCGGACTCCTGACCTCCAGCGATCCACCCACCTGGGCCTCCCAAAGTGCTGGGATTACAGGTGTGAGCCACTGCAGCCGGCCAAATATTTCTTGATATTTCCAGCATGTAGAAATCACCCCATAAGTTAAATGAAAATAATTTGTAAATTTCAAATTTTCATTTCTAGTAGCTGAAAAATAAGGCTTGACTTTTTTCAAGAACACTATGATTCACTTTGAAGACAATTACCACCAGCATCAACTCTGATTCCTCAATAATACTGTATGGTATTATTTATTTTTAATTTCAGATATTTTTCAGAGTCCTAGCTATCATCTTAAGCAGCATATATTATCCACAGTTTCCTTTTGCCCTTAAGAGTTCTTCCTTGTCACTGGGCTGGATATCAGAATGTTGTCTACTGATCCTTTGGCTGTTGGTAATCTTCCTTATTGGTACTGACTTTCATCACTTAAAATTTATTGTAAGGGAGACCTACTGAAGAACACAATCAAATCTAATGAACAACTGAGTAAAGCTCCGAACAACGAATAATTGGGTATGTTGGATACAATTGAAGGTCTACTTTGGAATACTCTAGAAAAGAATGCTACTATTTCCACTGGACTTTTGGGCTTTTGAAACACAGAAGATAAGATTTTCTATGCATAGTAGAAACTCAGTTCCTGCAACTGTTTCTCACCAACACATTTATGCTTCATGCTCGCTAAAAGTACTTTTGTGTGTCAGTATGACTTCTAGTAACTTGTCTTCCCTCACTTGTTACTCCTATGTGTTCTTTCTGTCTATGGGGATTCAGGCCTCTGCTCAAGGATTGACATAGAATTGCACATATTTAACGAATTACAGATTTCTTCTCACTGACATGATCCAGGTTCTTGATTTTTAATGTCTACTTTATGATTCCCCTCTAAAAAGAATATTATGATGGCTCAAAATTATTCCCAGGAGATTTGGAAACTGTCTTTTCCTTTACCAACAGATATAGGAATATGGAGAAATCTGGAAAGTAGGTGAGAAATTGGAAATGAATCCCATCGCTTTTCACACAAAAAAATGTGACTTCCTTTCATGATGAAATAATTGAAATGCTGAATAGAAACTGTATTACCTTTCTTCATGTTTTTGGTGATACAAAATTATGAATTATGGATATCTCTGAGAGAAAGATAGATTGCTTCCACCTACTTCTTTATAACTTGTAAGAAGATAAAATGATCTAAATAGTGTCTATCAATTTTTATCTTCCTTTATTGTTTCTTTTTATGTGAAGTACACAGATCTCATTGTAAACAGTTTGTCTATTTATAAGCATTGATTTATTTACTTGTGACTCTGAAAAGTGCCTTCTCATGATTGTACTAGGGATGTCAATGGCATTACACTATAATAGACATTTTATTTCTCAAATTATGAAAGACCATAGTGAGACTAAGGTCCTTATTATTTTATTGCTTATTGTTTCCAGTAATATAATTTTCATATGAGTATTCTACAAACCAAATTATGTTGATCTACTTGTAGAGTTTTAGAGAAAGCTTGATTTTTGGCATCGAAGAAATGGGAGACTATAAAACCAAATTAAAAAACAAAACCAAGGCCAGGCGCAGTGGCTCACACCTGTAATCCCAACACTTTGGGAGGCCGAGGCGGGTGGATCACGAGGTAAGGAGTTCGAGACCTGCCTGGCCAACATAGTGAAACCCCTGTCTCTACTAAAAGTACAAAAAAGTAGCCGGGGGTGGTGGCGGGTACCTGTAATCTCAGCTACTCGGGAGGCTGAGGCAGGAGAATCACTTGAACCTGGGAGGCAGAGGTTGCAGTGAGCCGAGATTGTGCCATTGCACACAGCCTGGGCAACAGTGCAAGACTCCATTTCAAAACAAACAAACAAACAAACAAAAAAACAAAAGTAAAAATCAAAGCACAGTGAACTAAGCAAAAATTGGTGATGTAGTAAGTGAATTTCACCAACTCTAAAATAAAGAATGTTGTCCCAGGAGGCAGAGCTTGCAGTGAGTCAAGATCACGCCACTGCACTCCAGCCTGGGTGACAGAGCAAGACTCCGTCTCAAAATAATAATAATAATAATAGTAATAGTAATAATAATAATAAATAAATAAATAAATAATAAATAAAGAATGTTGTCAAGGGCATACCGCTTTTTCATATCGTAAAGTATCTGGATAATTCCTGCCAGGTATTTTACACCTTGAAACGAATTGTAGAAACAGTCAAGAAACCAGCATTAAACCCCTATTGACAGAAATGGTGGCATGTTAAGAGTAAGAAGTGTAGGAAGTTCTAGCAGATTCAATACCTTAATTTGGAGGGATGAAAGTTGGAAGTATGGCCTGACTGTAAGAGATACCATAGAATTATCCCCCAGTAAGACTTATGGATCTTACAGCGTATTCTATTCATTTCCTCAACTTAAGGAGCAAATGATTCTCTTTGTAAAAAGATGTAAAGAAAATGCTCTCCAGTTCTTTATAAATCTGGTATGACTCGGATGTGAAAATCTCACAAAGCATGACAGAAATATCTGTGGCAGATTCACTTATAGAATCATAAATTATTATTGAATAGAATGTACCTTCATGTAAAATATAAAACACATGAACAAATGGAAACATTATCTAAAATATAACATGATATAATATTAGAATATATATTTTGAGAATTAATCACATTAATGGATAAAAGAAAAAATGTCATCTTGTTGGAGTTTGAGTAACTATTTTACTGAATTTAAAATAAATTTCTGGGCCAGGCACGGTGTCTCACGTCTATAATTCTAGCACTTTGGGAGGCTGAGAAGGTGGATCACCTGAGGAGTTCAAGACTAGCCTGGCCAACATGACGATACCCCATCTCTACTAAAGAATACAAAATTAGTGAGGCGTGGTGATGTGCACCTGTAATCCCTACTTGGGAGTCTGAGGCAGGGAGAATTGCTTGAAACCCAGGAGGTGGAGGTTGCAGTAAGTCAAGTTGGTGCCACTGCACTACATCCAGCCAGGGTGAGAGAGCAAGACTCCATATCAAAAACAAATAAATAAATAAATTTATGATAAACATATTTTAATGAAATAAGGATAAAAGGATCCTTCCTTTTATACATAGATTAATAAAAAGTTAAAATCTCCAATATACAACCTTATACTTAACAGTAAAATAAAAATGATTCTTTCAATTTCATAAGTAAAGCAAAGATGTTTATTTTCACTACTATAACATTGCTTAGAAATTTGATCCAATAGAATTAATCAAACAAAAACAAATACAATAAATGTACTAAAAGGAGGAAAAATATTATTATTTGTTGATACCATGATTTGCCACTTAGGAAATATCTAAAAATCAAAATCAACTGAGAAACTATTATAAATAATAAGAATTACGTAAGGTGGTCAGTTACAAACAAAAGATAAACGTTAGCATATATCAATAATCGTAATTTAGAAAATATATTGGGAAAATTATCTAATTCATAATCATATCAAGAAAAAAGATACAAAAAGATATCTGCTAGTATGTGCTTTGTTCCTTAATTTTCTTAACCGTGTTTTTCACAGAACAAAATGTTTTAATTTTAATTAAATTCAACTTCTAAATTATATTTTTTTCATAGACTGTACGTATGATGCTGAACTTAAAATGACATCACCAAAACTGAGGCCATCTAAATTTTCTCCTATGTTATTTTCTAAGTGTTTCATAATTTTGCACTTTACATTTAGTTCTATGATCCATTTTAGGTTAATTTTTGTAAAAGTTGTAAGTACTGTGTATTTACCTTAAACTAATCTGTATCCTTATAATATATATCTCTTGTAGAATTCCTTGTATTGGTCTTGATCTATGTACAATCTGAAAATTGCTTCTATTTAATTGGAGCTATTAATCTTCTTATATTTAATATAATATAACAGTTATATTTGGTCTACCACTTTAATATTTATCTTTTTACAACATATTTTTGTTTCTCTGTTTTCCTTTATTGTCTTTTTTTAGTTCATTAAATATTTGTTAGCATTTAATATTAACATCTATAAGCTTTCTGATATACCTGTTACAATTACATTTTAGAGGTGTCTCTAGTGATAGCAATATATATTTTTAAGTTTTTACAGTCTCCATAGATTTCATATTCTACCACTTTGCAAAAAATATAAGAACATTGTGTTTGGATATGTTCATTCTCTATACCTCTATCTTCTTTTTATAGTTTTCATGTGTATTATATCTAAATATGTTCAGAACTATATTAAAATGTTATAACTTTTGTTTTAATCAATTATGTGTCCATTTAAGTAATTAAAAGGAAATATAGTGTGTTAGTTTCCTGACATCTTCAGAATTTTCTGTGTTTTCTGTTCATACCTGAAAGTCTGATTTATATCTGGAATACTCTTCAGCCAGAAAAACATTCTGTAGCAGTTATTCTCAGGTATTTAGAGAGATGACAGATTTTCTTAAAATTTAGTTTTTATTTTCTGAATATGTCTTCACTTCACTTCCATTATTAAAGGATATTTTTGCTAGATATAGAATCAGATTTTCAGTTAATGGTTTTATTTATTGTTGAGGCCATTAAAAATCTCCCTCTACTGCCTTTCGTTTTCATTATTTCTGAATTATAGTCATAACTGATTCACATTTTTCATGGCCTTTTAAGGTCAGTTTTCAGATTTCTGAAAATGATTTATTTTCTGTTTATGTCTCTTCTTCCAGTTGTCTGAATTTCTTAACTCTACACATATATGAATTTTCTTAAAATGAAAATTTTGGTCTTTATTTTTTCAGATGGTATTTCTGTTCCATTCTGTCACTCATTTTCTGATACCTTCATTTTATATATTTTAGACTTTTTCACACTTTACCAGAGATTATTGTAGATCTACTCATTTTTTAAAATATATTTTTCTCTATTTTTCTGATTGGATAATTTATATCAATCTATCTATTTTTTTCTTTATTTTCCTGATTGGATAATTTATATCAATCTATCTTTAAGTGAATGTATGTTTCTTCTTTTATTTGTAATCTGACATTATTCTATCTAGGTTCTGTGTTTGTTTAGGTATTGTAATTTTAATCTGAGCATGTCTGCTTTTATATCTCCTTAAAATTGCCTATCAATTTATTCATTAAGCATATTTTCCCATAAGTCTGTGAGTTATAGTAATGACAGCTGTTTTAAAGAACTGTCTGCTAATTTCAAACATCAGCATTATGCCTGAGTCAATCTCCATTTGTTGTTTTTCTGTTTTTACCTGAGCATGAAATATTTTTTTCTGTTTCTTCGTATGTCTAATAATTTTGGATTATATCTTCATAAAATACTGCAGAGATTCTTGATTCTATTGTATTCATTCAAACAGTGGGATTTTTTCATTTGTTGTAGTTTCAGCCCAAAGTTAACTTGGCTGGATATATTTTTTTTTAAATGTTGACTGCCCTGCATGGAGAATCAGCTGAAATTAAATATATATGTATATTAACCTTACCTGGTCTGTGTGGCATCTGACCTGACTTTGCATACTTCTTGGGTCAGTGAGAAATTTGGGTAATATTTATACATCAGTTTTGGGACTCGTCTTCTCTGGAATTTTTCTCCAACATTTCCTCTTCAATTTACAGTTGCTGTGGCAGCCTAAATTCTGTTCTGTGGATAGTCATGCAGACAAGACTGTAGAATTCCATGTAAATGGAGGTACCTTATGTGAAGTGAACTGGAGCCTGTCTTCTTTTTCATAAGAAGCCTTTAAAATATCAGAAACTTACTAAGTGTTATTCTCATATTAAGCTGTTGACTCCTTTGTGGTTTTATCATGCCTTTTGTTGTGCTCTAAGTTGTAAGATTTAAAGGATATTTTAAATATTTTCTCCATAGTTTATAGTTATCTCCAGTAATGCTCTGATAGCAGGTACTCTTACAGAGGAAATTCTGGATATTTTTTAAATATATAGCTACCTACTCAATATGCTTTATCAAGCTAGAATTGTTCTATCTTGGAAAATAGTAATTATTGAATATAATATGTCACAATTTTATTAAAATTTGTAGCAAAATAGTATTTTATCTTCATTGCTTATTTTCATATCATCAGAAGGAATTTTGATTTGAATGTGACTTTAGAGAGAATCTGTGTGTATATGAAATTTTTTTTTTAAAAGGCTCTGTAATGGAAGCTAATTTTTCCAATCATGAAGAATACGTTGGTGTAAAACCTGGACTGAAACCCAAGCCTCATGATTACCATCAAATATACTCCATTTTGACTCAGTAGTTATTTGATTTAATGGCTGGGATCAAGAAAATACTCTTTTTATTTTTTTCTACTATAACAATCTTCGCTAATATGTTTTTAGAAGCAGGAAAATATCTGTAAATTTTTAGTTTAATCAGTAGTTTAAAATCATACATTAATATAATTTTTAACTAAGGCTAGAGTTAATATATTTTTTCACAAGTATGAATAAAATCTATATGTTATTTTCATTTGAAGATTTTGTGTAAGTGTAGATATGACAAGACACAAACAGTAAACTTAAATGTAGTATGAAAATATATGTTTTAATAGTAAATACATGCATCAGTATGCATATTTTAATAATTGATATTATACTCTGAATAAAGAGTTGAACTTTTAAATAATAGTATTTTGCCTTTGGCTTTGAATATCACCTTTTACCTACAGGTGAAGCAATTATCTGGGGATGAATAAATGACCAACATGCAGAATATTAAAAAGGTCAACATAGTAGAAAAGCATAATTAATAATATATGAACATTAAATTTCCAGTATCACAGTTTCATTATAAAGGTTACGCTAAAAGGTTGAAAACATAGCCAGACATATGTAGATACTTTTGACGAAAGGAAAATATTTATCATTTTATTTTATGAACATCAGTTGTAAATTAAATGTACTACCTAGGGAGAGCAAATAACTTTTACCCATTGTGCTATACATCTTTTATTTTTGCATAGTTATGCTTTGTAACTCACTGTATTAAACTTTTCATTGTTTTCTCATTGTTTGGGATTGTGGAGAGGAAATGAAAAAATCTTCTTTTGCCATTTTGGAAGGCATGACATTCACAGGTTGTTATGCCAGCTTCCTAAAATAGCTATTTTGGTTCGGCATTAAAACTATTTACTGTATCGTGGTGCCAAGAATAATGTCTCAACGTTTTTGTACTCATATCTTTTAAACTAAGGGTAACAGAAGTGTAAGGTGTTATGATCTTATCTAAAACTTATACCAATTAATCAGAAAATCTAATTTCTTTCAAGGCAAAATTTATATCTGTGTTTCCATTCCATAGAAATGATGGAATTAGTTGGCTTTCCAAACTTCTTTCCCCTATATATTGGAAAAGTGGAGAAAATTTAAAACTAATTGTATATAACTTCCCCAAATCAACATGCATTTTCAAATCTACATAGTTCATTGCATGTTCTCTATCTTTAGTGTACTTTAATTGGAAGTGAAACCTGAAAAACTACTAACAAAAATTGCATATGCATATACTTGTTCCTTCAGTGAGCAGGATGACAGACTGGCTTATTGAACAGTCTTCTGCTTGTTTTCTAGTTCCGCAGATGACTTCTCGGTTGTATTCTCCTTTTGAAGAAGTGTGGAATTTAGAAGAAGAGGAAATTGGTTAACAGAATATTGAAAAGTTAGTTTTATTTTATAGAAAATCCTCATTAAAACGGAGCAAATATGAAAATTTCCTGTTCTGTCTCCTCCCTCACCTTTTGTTTCACCTGTTTGACAAATATAATTTATTCTTTTTTTCTCTTACTTGCTTCTCATTTCATCTGATTATTTTCATCTCTCCTTAAAACATTTTAAATGTTTGTGCTCTATTTTAATGGTCCATATTCTGTTTGTTGTTGTTGTTGTTGTTATTGTTGATTTGTTTTTTAGAAATTATTTCTCTCCAGTACAGTCATTATCCAGTGTCTCACATTAAAGATTTTTGACTTCTTGGTACTATTCCTCTACGAGGCTTCTAAGGTACCACTCTCCCTATGTTCAGTTCAAAATTACAGTATTCATCTTATCATGCAGTCTGAGAAAATAGGGCCAGGGTTTATCTTATCTTGATAGCATTGGCCCAGCAAATGAAGGAAGACAAATTTGGTGGTGGTGTGAAAGGATTCTGTGCTCTAAGTTCGTGCATTTGTTGTAACTTTACCATTGTGGAAGTAGGGATTATTGAGACCTGAAGGAGAACTAACTTTTTAAAAATTAATGACTTTTCATGAAGAAAACATGAACATATAGGTAGAGAGAAATCACAAATTTAGCCATATTGCGTCAATATTTATCTATTGAATTTGACTCAAAGATGAGTCAGTTTGGAAAAGAAAATGACATTTATAATAGCATGGACTATTGTGAATTTTATTTAACTTTTTATTTTGAGCTAGTTGTAGATTAATACGCCATTGTAAGAAATAATACAAAGAAATCCTGCCTGCCCTCACTCAGTATTCCCCAGTAGTTACACCTTGCATAACTGGAAACAATAACACAACCAGGATATTGACATTGATAAGATTCATGGACATGGGCCGGGTGTGGTGGCTCACGTCTGTAATCCCAGCACTTTGGGAGGCTGAGGCGGGCGGATCACTAGGTGAGCAGATCGAGACCATCAAGGCTAACACGGGTGAAAACCCGTGTCTACTAAAAACACAAAACATTAGCCCGTGGCGGCGTGCGCCTGTATTCCCAGCTGCTGGGGGTGCTGAGGCAGGAGAAGGCGTGAACCCAGGAGGCGGAGCTTGCAGTGCGACTCCAGCCTGAGCGACAGACTCCGTCTCAAGAAAAAAAAAAAAAAAAAAAAAAAAAAAAGATTAATTGACATTATTCGGATTTTCTTGGTTTTACCTGCACTCATTTTTGTGTGTTACGTCCACTTAATTTTACGCAGTTTTACTACGTGTTCAGATTTCTGTGACCACCACAATAATCAAAATACAGAAGGCATCCATTACAGGGATCCCTCCTGCTGCCGTTATAGCAACAGTCACCTCCTCCTTCCCTAACTAGTTCTGGCACATGCTAAGCTGTTTTCATTTTTAATATTTTGTCTTTTTTAGAATGTTACATAGCATTTCATAGATGAAATATTTGAGTATATAACTGTTTTAGATTGGCTTTTTTCATTCAGTATAATTACCTTTAACGTAATACTAGCTGTTGAGTGTCTTGATAGTTCCTTTTTATTGCTGAGAAATATTCCATAGTATAGGCATGCTAACTGCAGCGTAACAATTCAGTTAATGAATTGCATTTTGGTTATTTACAATTTTTATATTGCGAATAAAGCTGTTATGAACATTTGTGTAAGGAGTTTTTATGAAATTAAACAATTTCTGGGATAGATATTCAAGGATAGAATTCCTGGGTTTTACAGAAGGCACATGTTTACCTTTTATGAAATTAAACAAATTCCGGGATAGATATTCAAGTATAGAGTTCCTGAGTTTTACAGAAGGCACATGTTTAACTTTCCGTAAAGTTGCCAAAATTTTTCAGAGTGGTTCTATCATTTTACATTGCTTCAAGCAATGTATTGGTATTTTGTTTTCTCCACATTGTCACCCTTTGGTATTGTCACTACTTTTAATCACTCTGATAAGTGTGCTGTGATATTTTAATATGGTTGTAATTTGCATTTCCTTAATGACTTATGATGAATACAATTTGATTTACTATATGCCATGTGAATATCCTCTTGAGTAAAATGTCTGTTTATGCCTTTTGCCCATATTCTAATTGGATTCTTTGGCTCTTCTTTTCTGTTGAGTTTAGAATATTAAAAAGGAGTCTGTCCTAATACCAGCATTTGCTGAACAGATGGTTTCAAAATTTTTTATTATAGTCAACATACTGTATCTCTTAAAGACTTTATTTTTCAGAAAAGTTTTAAATTAAACAAATTAGCAGCTACTTCAGAGTTTCTGCATACCCTACCCCCAAATCCATATTTCTCTCTATTATAAACATGTTGCATGAATGTGGCACATTTTCGACAATTTATGAAATAATATTGATATGTTAATATTAACTAAAGCCCAGAGTTTACATTAAAGCTCACATTTGGTGTTGTATAGTTCTTCAGGTTTTATAAATGCATAATGCCTTGCATCTAACAATACAGTGCCATAGACAACACTTTCACTGCCTTGAAAATCCTCTGTGCTTTACCTATTCATATTCCACTACAATATGCATTCAAACTTTTTCTATATCTTTTCATGGCTTGCTTGCTCATTTCTTTTTATCACTAAATAATATTCTTTTGTATGACTGTGTGATTGTTTGTTCATCCATTTATCTTGGTTACTTCTGTTTTAGGGCAATTACACTTAAAGCTGCTATAAGATTTTATATGCAGATTTTTCTGTTGACATGAATTTTAATCGGATAAATGCGTAGGTGTGCAATTGCTGGACCATATAATGAGACAATTTTTACCTTTGTAACGTACTGGCAAACTGTGTTTCAAAGTGCCTACAACATTATGCATTGCTATCAGCAAAAAATGCATTTGGTATTGTCAGTCTTTTGGATTTTAACTATCTTAATAGGTATTTAGGAGTAGTTCATTATTGTTTATTATTCCCTAATGACATATGAAACTGCACATCTTTTCATATGCTTATCTGCCATCTGTATATTTTCTGATGAGGCATCTATTCAAATGCTTTGTCCATTTTTAATTGGGTTGTTTTTTTACTATTGATTTTTAAGAGTTCTTTGTATAACTTGAATATAAGTTTTATTTTTAATCGCATAAGTGCTTTGCAAATATTTTTAAAACGTCTATAGACTTCCCTTTTCTTCTTTTAACAGTGTCTTTCACAGAGTAGAAGTTTTTTATTGTAATGATGTGCAACTTAATTTTTTCTTTCATGGATAGCATTTTTGATGTTGCATCTAAAAAGTCATCGTCACCACCAAACCCAAGGTTACCTAGAGTTTCTCTTATGATTTTTGAAACAACATTTTATACTTTTCTATTTCATATTTAGGTCTATAATCCATTTAGAGGTGTATGTGCGTGTGTGTGTGAAAGGTATAAGGACTGTATCTAGACTTTTTTTTGGCGTATAATGTCCGGTTGTTCCAACACCATTTGTAGAAAAACTTATCCTTTCTCCATTGGATTGTCTTTGTTTTTTATTGTCCAAGATCAGTTGACCATAGTTTTTCAGTTATGTTTCCGGACTTTCTATACTGTTTCATTGATCAATTTGTTCACTTTTTAAATCACTGTCTTTGTTTCTTATTATTATAATATTTCTTAAAGAAGTATAGTATCAGTTATCTGATTTTTTTCTTTTTCAGTCTTTTGCTGTCTATTCTGGGCACTTTTGCCTTTCCATATAAACTTTAGAATTAATTTTTTGATGTCAACAAAACAACTTTCTGAGATTGTGATTGGTATTGTGTTAGAATTACGTTGGAGAAATTGGCATCTTAATATTGAGTCTTCCTATTCATGAACATGGATTCTCACTCTATTTATTTATGTCTTATTTAATTTCTTTCAACAGAGTTTTGTAGTTTTCTTCATATAAATCCTGTATGTATTTGGTTAGATTTATACTTATTCATTTAATATTTTTGGTTATAACATAGATGGCATTTTTTTTATTTCAAATTTTATTCGTACATTTCTGGCATAAAAAAACTATTGATTTTTAAATTAACCTTGTATTCTACAAACTTGCCATAATCCTGTGTTAAGTCCCCTGCCACAATTTTTTAAAATCATGTCTTTGGAGTTTTCTAAATAGACAATCATATCATTTGTGAAGAAAGACATCTAGGGTTACTTGTGCGTTATTCCCCTAAAATTTAGTCTTTTCACTCATCTTTATTTTATTTCATTTTTTAAAATGTGAAACCTTAACATAGCTTCAAAACACAAAACTATGCATAAAGCTACACACAGAAGCTACACATTGTACCCAGTGCTCCTTTATAGCCTATAGGTAAATAATTTGATTTGTTCTTGCCTTATTCTTTGTTTTTCTTCTTTAAAAAGCAGATATAACTTTGTAATGCTTTTTAAATATATAGGTATATATATGGTATATATATAGGTAAACATACATATGTAGAGGTATATATAGGTGTATATATAGGTATATATACCTATAGATAGGTGTGTCTATATATACCTATATAGATATATATGCACACACCTATATATAGATATAGGTGTATATATATACACATGTCTATAGATATGTATATGTGTATAGATATGTATATATGTGTAGATATAGGTGTATATATACACATATCTATATATAGGTATATATAGAGATATATAGATAGATATATAGGTATATAGATATATAGATATACATCTATATATAGGTGTGTATATATACATCTAGATATAGGTATATATATTTATATAGAGATATATATACACACACCTTAATTTGTATATTTCTTTGTGCTTTTTTTTTTTTCATCTAACTGCAATCTTGGAAATAACTCCATATTGGTTATAGAGATCTTCCTCACTTTCTTTATCAGGTTGCTATAGTTCTCCCTGGGGTGTATGGTGTATGCATCACAATTCGTTCAAACTATTTTCCATATTTTGCCATATAGGTTGTTTTTATTATATTAAAATTACAACTACTGATACAATGAACAAAGTTGTGCATATGAAAGTTCTTATAGCTGGAGAGAACTTATGGATAAATTCCTAGAATTGAGATAAAGTACAGTTTATTAATATAATGCTATAGTATAGTTTTATTATAATTTAACAAATCTCCTTCTATAGTGATTATATAATGTCGTGTTTCCAATGGCTATATATGATTGTGCCGCTTTCCTCACATCCTTACCAACTAAACATGTTACCAATATTTTGAATATTGGCAATTTTTGAGAGGTATAAAATGGTATCTCAAAGTAGATGTCATAGATATTTCCCTTATGAATTCATTTAGATAGTTTTATATCACGTATTTGGTATTTTCTTTACATTTTGGATTATCTTATTTTATACTTTCCTATTTTGTTATTTTCTCCAATACGAAAATAGTTAACATGGAATATAGATGTGCTTTTAAGTTATCATTTTTTCGTGAAAAATTTAAAATTTGTTACTATGATTTTAGCCTTAAATAAATGTGTTAATGTGTAGTAAAATTTATTACTCCTTTTTGTTCTTGAAACTAGATTTTGAGTTATAGTTAGATTTTTGCACATCAAAGATTATAAGATTTTACTCATCTTTTCTTCTAATTTGTATATGATATCTTTCTTTCTTTGGTTATTTTCTGCTAAATTTATATCTCCAAATAATTTGTACTTGATTGCTGTGTGGTATGAGATATAGACATTGGTTTTTTTTCTTGAAATGACTATCCAATTATCTCAATGTAATTTATATGTCCCTTTTAGCTCTGGTGATATAAAATGCCAACATTATATTATAAATATAACTATATACTTGGGTTTTCTTTTGTAATTCTTTACTAATCCATGTTCTGCCTGTATATTAGTGTGCCAGTATGTTATTGCGTTACTATAGAGATGTTATGTATGTTTAAATATCTAGTGGGGCTAGTGGCTCCATGCAAAGCTCTAGCTGTTAATTTTTACACTAGCTACACACCTTCCTGTTCATTTTCCATTATGTCTAGTACAAAAACATGGGGATTTGTTGTACAGATTATTTTGTTACCCAGGTATTAATCCTAGTATCCATTAGTTATTTTTCCTGATCCTCTCCTTCCTCCCACCCTCCACCCTCCAATAGAACTCAACATGTGCTGTTTCCCTGTGTGTGTCCATGTGTTATCATTATTTAGCTCTCACTTGTAAGTGAGAGCATGTGGTATTTGGTTTTCTGTTCCTGTGTCAATTTTCTAAGGATAATGGCCTCAGGTTTCACCCATGTTCCTGCAAATAACAGGATTTTATTCAGTTTTTATGGCTGCATAGTATTTCATGGTGTACATGCACCATATTTGCTTTACATAGTCTACCACTGATGGGCATTGAGGTTGATTTTATGTCTTTGCTATGGTGAATAGTGTTGCAATGAATATATGCATGCATGTTTCTTTATACCAGCATGATTTATATTCTTTTGGCTATATACCCGGTAATGGGATTGCTGGGCCAAATGGTATTTGTGTTTTTAGGTTTTTGAAGATTCGTCACACTCTCCCACAATGGCTGACATCATTTACAGCCCCACCAACAGTGGATAAGCCTTCATTTTTCTCCACAATTTTGCCAGCATCTTTTAACTTTTGACTTTTTAATAACAGCCATTCTTATTGGTATAAGATGATATCTCTTTGTGATTTTGATTTATGTTCGTATAATGATCAGTGATGTTGAGCTTTTTTTTATATGATTGTTGGCCACATGTACGTCTTCTTTCAAAAAGTGGCTGTTCATGTCCTTTGCCCACTTTTTAATGGGGTTGTTAATTTTCTTGTTAATTTAAATTCATTATTGATGCTGGATATTAGACTTTTGTTGAATACATAGTTTGCAAACATTGTCTCTCATTCTGTGGGGTTTCTGTTGACTCTTTTGATAGCTTCTTTTGCCATGCAGAAGCTCTTATTTTAATTGGATCTCATTGGTCAATTTTTGCTTTCATTGCAATTTCTTTTGGTGTATTTATCACCAAGTCCTTGCCCATTTCTATGTCCAGAACAGTATGGTCTACGTTGTCTTCCAGGGTTTTTTATAGTTTTGGATTATACATTTAAGTCTTTAATCCATCGTGAGTTAATTTTTGGATATGGTGTAAGGAAGAGGTCCAGTTTCAGTCTTCTGCATATGACCAGTCAGTTATCCCAGCGCCATTTACTGAGGAGAGAATCATTTCCCCATTGCTTATTTTTGTCAGATTTGTCAAAGATCAGATGGTTGTAAGTGTGCGGCCTCACTTTGGGGTTCTCTATTCTGTTCCATTGGTCCATGTGTCTGTTTCTGTACTCGTTCCATGCTGTTTTGGTTACTGTAGCCTAGTAACCAAACTACAGCCTTGTACTGTAGTTTGAAGTTGGGTAGCACAGTGCTTCCAGCTTTGTTCTTTTTGCTTATGGTTGCCTTGGCTATTTGGGTGCTTTTTTGGTCCCAGATGAATTTTAAAATAATTTTTTCTAGTTCTTTGAAGAATGTCAGTGGTAGTTTATTGGGAATAGCATTAAATCTATAAAATGCTTTGGGCAGTTTAGTCACTTTAACAACATTGATTCTTCCTATCCATGAGCATGGAATGTTTTTCCATTTGTTTGTGTCATCTCTGATTTCTTTGAGCAGTCTTTTGTTGTTCTCCTTGTAGAGTCCTTCACCTCCATTGTTAGCTATGTTCATTGATATTTTATTTATTGTGTGTGGCCATTGTGAGTGGGAAGATGTTCCTGATTTAGCTGTTGGCTTGACTGTTGTTGGTGTATAGGAATGTTTCTGATTTTTGCACACTGATTTTGTATCATGAGAATTTGTTGAAGTTATTTATCAGCTTAAGAAGCTTTTGGGCTAAGACTGTGGTTTTGTAGATATCAGATCATGTTGTCTGCAGATAGGTAGTTTGACTTCCTCTCTTCTTATTTGGATGCACTGTATTTCTTTCTCTTGCTTGATTGCCCTGGCTAGGACTTCCAATACTATCTTAAATAAGAGTGGTGAGAGAGGGCATCCTTGACTTGTTCAGATTTTTAATAGGAATTCTTCCAGCTTTTGCCCATTCAGTATGATATTGGCTGTGGGGTTGTAACAGGTGGCTACTATTATTTTGAGGTATGTTCCTTCACTACCCAGGTTATTGAGTTTTTAACATGAAGCAATATTAAATTTTATTGAAAGCATTTACTGCATCTATTGAGATAATTATGTTGTTTTAGTCTGTACTGATGTTTATGTGATGAATCACATTTATTGATTTGCACATGTTGAACTAACCTTGCATCCCAGAGATAAATCCTACTTTACTGTGGTTGCTAAACTTTTTGATGCACTTATGGATTCGGTTTGCTAGTATTTCATTGAATGTTTTTGTGTCAATGTTTCTCAGGAATATTGACCTAAAGTTTTCTCTTTTTTTGTTGTTTCTCTGCCAGGTTTTGATATCAGGGTGATGCTGACCTCATAGCCTCATAGAATGAGTTAGGCAGGAGTCCCTCCTCCTCAACTTTTTTGGAGTATTTTCAGTAGGAACGGTACCAACTCTTCTTTGTACATCTGTTATAATTCAGCTATGAATCCACCTGGTCCTAGGCTTTTTTGGCTGATAGACTACTTATTACTGACTCAGTTTCAGAGATCATTGTTGGTATGTTCAGGGATTCAATTTCTTGCTGGTTCAGTCTTGGGAGGGTGTATGTCTAGGAAATAACCCATTTCTTCTAGATTTTCTAGCTTATGTGCATAAAGGTATTCATAATGTTCTCGGATGTTTTTCTGCCTTTCTTTGTTGTCAGTGGTAACATCTTCCCCGTTGGTTCTGTTTGTTAATTTGAATCATTTCTCTTTTCTTCTTTATTAGTCCAGCTAGTAGTTATATATATATATATATATATATATATATATATATATAACCTCCTGGATTCATTGATTTTTTTAAAAAATGGTTTTTCGTGTCTCAATCTCCATCAGTTCAGCTCTGATTTTGGTTATTTCTTGTCTTTTGCCAGCTTTAAGAATGGTTTGCTCTTGGTTCTTTAATTCTTTTAAGTTGTGATGTTAGGTTGGTAAATTGAGATTTTTCTAACTTTTTGGTAAGGGCATTTAGTGCTATAAATTTTGCTCTTAACACTGCCTTAGCTGTGTTCCAGAAATTCTGGTATGTTGTATCTTTGTTTTCATTAGTTTCAAAGAACTTCTTGGTTTCAACCTTAATTTCATTATTCACCCAAAAGTCCTTCAGGAGCAGGTCGCTCAATTTCCATGTAATTGTACGGTTTTGAGTAAATTTCTTAATCTATAAGGGCAGCCTCACCCTTATAGCTATGCTGAGCTCAGCCCATGCAGCGGTTCTTACAGGTTGATGTTTCATGCCTGCAGCTCTTCCCGACTAGCATTGCACACTGGTTGCTGTCAGTTCTGGGGTCTTGGAAGTAATCCCACTCTATGGCTCCTCTAGGCATAGCCCTAATGGTAACTCTCTATGGTGGCCCTATCCCTGAAGCAGGTATCTGTTTGTGCCCCCAGACTTTCTGATATATTCATTGAAACCTAGGTGGAGACCACCATGGCTCTACGGCTTCAGCACTCTGTGACACTGCAGAGATAGGATCATATGGACAATACCAAAACTAAGTATCCGTTCCCTGGGGAGCAGTGGTCCAAGTGTCACCTAGGCTCCCTTGGCTAACCAGCAGTGCCCTGCTAGAATGCGGGAAGCAGAGACTTGAGGTGGCCCTAAGCAGCAAGCCAGAAAATCTTTAGGGCACCCCAGGCCTCTCTTTTGACATATTTTTACTTTCCAGGCCTTGGCTTTCTGAGCCTGTGGTGAGAGGGATGGCAGGAGTAATTTGTAAAGTGCCTTTAAATTCATTATTCTGTTGTCCTAATGAATAAGGTGCAGTTTTGTTATATCCCCACTAATCTCCTTAACAAATGGTCCTTTGGCCATATCTTTGGGCCTCTCCTGAAAAAGGTGATTTTATTTTATTTTATTTTATTTATTTTTTTTTACCACAGGATCAATATAAGAAGCCTTCAAATTCCTAAATATCTGGAGAAACTAGGAAGTGTGAGATCTCCAACTATTTTCTTTTTCTTCTTCAATATTGTGGCTATGCAGTCCTTTGAGATTTCATATGAATTATAGAGTGGATTTTTCTACTTCTGAAATAACATCATTAGGACTTTGACAGGGCTTGTATTTAATTTGTAGATAATTTTGTATAGTATTTTCATTTTGGAAATATGTTTTTCAATCTATAAATAAGGTCTGTCTTTCCATTTATTGGTGTCTTATTTAATTTCTTTCAGCAAAATTTTGTAGTTTTTCATTTGTCTGTCTGTTTTGCAGAGATGGAGTCTTACTATTGCCCAGGCTGTTCTCAACCTCCTGGCATCAAGCAATCCTCCTGTCTCAGCCTCCCAAAGTGCTGAGAGTATAGGCGTGAGCCAACATGCCTAGCCGGTAGTTTTTAGAGCACAATTGTTCACCTCTTTGGTTAAGTTGATTTCTAAATGTTTTATTTTTTGAACTTATTGTAAATGAATTTCTTTTTGACCTGTTAATTGTTGATGTATAGAAACACAAGTAATATTTACGTATTCATTTTGTGTCCTACAAATTTACTGAATTCATTTATTTGTTCTATTGGGGGTATTTTTGGTGGAATATTTTAAGTTTTCTGAATTTATTTGCCATTTGCAAATAGACATAATTTTACTGTTTCCTTTCCAATTTGGAAGACTTCTACTTATTTATTCGTTTGTTTATTTATTTATTTATTTATTTATTCTTGCTTAACTCTTTTAACTAGGACTTCCCATACTATAAAAATAAAAATGAATAAAATAAAATAAAAATTATGAAAGGAGACAATCTTGTCTTTTTCCTGATGTTGGAAGAAAAGCTTTTAGTCTTTCACCATTGATTATGATTTCCTGATCTTGGAAGAAAAACTTTTAGTCTTTCACCATTGATTGATTATGATGTTAACTGTGTTTTTTATATATGAATTTTATTATATTGAAATAGTTTTGTTTCATAGCATTAACTTTTTTAATCAAGTGATGTTGAATTAAATTTTTTTCTGCATCAATTAAGATGATTAATATTATTTTCCTCTTTATTCTGTTAATGTGGCATATTACATTAATTGATTTTAGTATGGTAGAGCATCCTTAGATTTTAGCAATTAATACTACTTGGTTCATGGTTTATAAGTCCTTTTAATATGCCAGCACTTTTACATTGTGAGTAATTTTCGAGGATATTTTTATCAACATCCATCAGAGATAATGGTTTAGAGTGTTTTATAATGCCTTTATCTTTGCTATCAGGGCCATGCTGACCCCACAGTATGAGTTTGAAAATATTCTGTACTCTTAAATTTTTAAAAGAGTTTAAGAAGGATTGGTGTTAGTTCTTCAAATGTGTTACCAGTGAAGTCAAATGTTTGCAGATTTTCTTTGTTGCAAAGTTTTTAATTACTGTTTCAATCTTCTTAATGGCTATAGGTTTTTATAGCATAGTGATATCTGGCAATCCTGTTTATTTCTATAAAGTCAATAGTCATGTCCTCTCTATTATGTCTGAATTAGGCATTGAGTATTATCTTTTTGTGCTTAGTCAATGAAGCTAAAGACTTTTCAATTTGTTTAACATTTTACAAGAATCATCTCATGATGTTATCAATTTTCTCAAATTTTAAATTATCTGTATTGTTTGTCTCCTGTCTTATTTTTGTTATTTTCATCCTTCTGCTAGATTTGTGTTTAAACTTTTCTTTCCTAGTTTCTTAAGGTATAAAATTAGGCTTTTGATTTGAGATTTTTCTTCCCTTTTAATATAATTGCTTATAGTTCTAAATTGTCCTCTTATTACTTGTTTGGCTGCATCTCATACCTTTTGGCTTATTGTATTTAATTTTCATTTCTCCCACAATATTTTTAAAATATTTTTAATAGTTACTTCCTAGATCTATTGGTTGGTCAAGAGTGTGTTTTTTCAGTTTTCACATATTTGTGAATTTTCCATTGTTCCTTTTGTTCTTGATTTCTGGTTGTATTCCACTGAATTGAGTTCAGATATGATATTTGTTGAATTTTAGTCTTTAAAAATTTATCGAAACTTGTCTCGTGGTGTAAAATATGGAATTTCCTGGAGATTGTTCCATAATCACTTGAAGAAAATGTATATTCAGTTCTCAATGTGAGGAACATTCTGTATATGTCTATTATGTCAACTTGACCTGTAGTACTATGAACGTTCCTATTTTCTACCAATTTTTTTTGTGTTCTTTCTGTTATCGAATGATCTACTCCTGTTTATGTCTCCAGCTCTTATTATAGAATTTTCTGTATATATGTTCAGTTCTGTGAATGTTTGCTTTACATACTTTGGAGCTTTGATGTTTGGTGCATATTTGCTTATAATTGTTATATATTCTTGGTTAGTTAAACCTCCTATCAACATATAATGTTCTTTTTTTGCCTCATAACAGTTTTTCTTTTACATAAAGACTGTTTTATTCTATTATTAGTATAGCCACCACTGTACTTCTTTGGTTATTAATTTGGGTGGAATATATTTCCCATCTTTTTATTTTCAAACACTATATGTCCTTATATCTATAATGAGTCTCTCGTACACACAATGTAATTCGATTATTTTAAAACAATTCATCCACTTGTCTATGCCTTTCAATTGACGAATTTAGTCCCTTTATATTTTTAAAAAATTCTTATAGGGAGGGACTTATTTTGCAATCTTGTTATTATTTTCTGTATGCTTATTAATTTTTGCATTCATCATTCCCTCCATTACTTCTTCCTTCTCTTGTTTAGTTGAGTTTTTGTTATAGCATGTTTTAATTCTCTTCTTATTTGTTTTTGTGTATATTTTCTTTGTGGTTATTATAGGGATTTTCTTTGTGGGGATTGAATATAATATCTTAAAGTCACAACAATCTATTTTAAATTGATATCAATTAAACTTTATTTGCATACATAGACTCTACTTCTTTATACCTCTGCCCTACTGCTATATATTATTAATATCACAAAGTACATCCTTAATATTGTACATTCATTAAGATAGACTTACACCTTTTTATGCATTTTGTTTTTTTAAATTCTGAAGAACAATTTTAAAAAATTTTCCAAATTGATATTACAATAATCTTGGTTTTCATACTGTTGATGTATTTAACTTCACTAAATATAGTTATATTTTCATCTGGCTTCACATTAACATCTAGTATGCTTTCATTTTGGCTTGAAGAACTCTTTCTAACATTTCTTGTAGGGCATGTCTGGTGTATTTTGGTTGATAAGGTATGGACTAACAATTCTGAAACTAGTATAAATGTGTGCTATAATAAACAAGTAAATGAATGTCAGATGATGATAGCTTTGTTTCTTACTTCTGAAGAACAAGCAAATAAAAATAACTAGATTTATCATTGTTGTAATTGATTAGAGTTAGAAATAAAAGTATGAACTAATAATTACTTCATATAGATAGAGATGAATAAATGAGTAACCTTAGATTGATAAATATTTGTACACACATGGGCTAGTATTCACACATACATCTATTGATCTGCTAGCTGAGAAGACCTTGAAAAATGACACATCAATAACAATAAGAACACTGAGAAACCAGATCCAATAAACTTGATCTGGTTTTTAGTACCTTTATCCAATAAGCAGGAGCAGATTTACCTGGGAAATAATGGATTTTAGGACATTTTAAGAAATACAGAAGATAAACTTGGAACATTGTGTAATGACAGAAAGTAAAGGAAATACTCAACAATTAAATGATAGGAAACACATACATACATAATGATTGGGTATGCCAAATTAGCATAGGAGTTTACTGAAAGAGCTCCCAGCTGTGAATAGTGGCTCACCCATGTAATTCCAGCACTTTTGGAGACTGAGGAAGGAGGATTAGTTTAGGCCAGGATTTCCAGAAGAGTCTGGGCAACAGAGCAAGACTGAACCTGTACAAAATATAAAACACCTGACTGTGTGTGGTAGAACATACCTGTAGTTCCAGCTATGTGAAAGGTTGAGGCAAGAGGATCACTTAGACCCCTGAGTTTGGGACTGCGGTGAGCCGTGATCACACCACTGCACTTCAGCCTGGGCAATAGAGCAAGACCCTGACTCAAAACAAAAACAAAACAAAATGAAACAAAAACAGATCTTAATAGCCAAAGATGAAAGAATTTGAAAAACAAAATGAATAAATTACATTGTAGTGTAACCTAAGGAAAAAACAAATATGTATGAGTTCACACTGACATAAATAAATGAATAAATAACTAAATGGGGGACAATGAACAAATGTCCCATTTAGAAGAATTCCAAATAATTTAAATTAGATACTACCTCCACAAGGAGCTCCATTAGTTAAGTGTGGGCTGAATATGGTGACATTCTTTTGAACTGCACAGTATGTGAAGGGGTAAAAATATTGACTTTTATAGTTGAAGAACCCTGACAAACACTAACTTTGCCAAGTGATCAAGGTTAACACTGCCCATGAGAAGTTGTGTTCATAGCATGTACCCTTGATATAATGTGATTCTAAAGGCACTTTACCTCCGCAATCTTCTGGAAAAAAAAAAAAAAAAAAACATAACCAGTCTACTCATGGGAAAAAATTAGACTCATTCCAATTAAATGACATTCTACAAATTACTTCATTAATACTTTATAAACCTGACAATGTCATCATAAACAAAGAAATTCTAAGAATCTGTCATAGACAAGAGGAGCCTAAGGGGACATGATAACTAATATGTTGTGATATCTTGTGTGAAGTCTTGTAATATAAAAAACACATTAGTTAAAATTAAGAAAATTGAAAAAAGTATGGGCTTTAGTTAGCAGTAATGTATCAGTATTGATTTGTCAGTTTTGACAAATGCACCTTACTGAGGCAATTTATTAATATAAGGGGGGAAACTGGATGTTGAATACATGGGAATACTCTGTACTGTATTTGCCACTTTTCTGAAAATTTAAAGATATTCTAAATAAAACATTATTTTAAAATGAGCTAATACCAATGTCATCTTTCTCCATTGTTTTTTTCTTTTTTAACATCTCTGCTTTCTTTATTCACTTGATAGAGGTTCTTTGCCAAATCTTCTGCTACCAGAGCTGACTTGGGGAATTCTACTTCTTCTATTTTATTTTTCTATATTTAGTGAATGTTATGTCTATATTTCATTTATAGTGGTCAGTGAACCATATGCTATATACATTTTGGGTTTATTCTTTTCTGTCTTTTTTTCTTAAAAGCCCCCATATTTTATGCTTTCACTGTTCATTCATTTACTCTACAAATATTTCCTGTGTATCTAATATATATACCTGGAATTTTGCTGGACACAAAAAAATAGAATAATAAAGAAAACAAATAAGATCTTTTTTTTTCTAATGAAATATACAGGGGAATTTAGAAAGTGTAGCATCTGAATTTATTTATTTATTTATTTATTTATTTATTTTTAATTTTTTAATTTTTTTATTATTTTTTATTTATTTTTTATGCATCTGAATTTATTAAGAATTCTAGATCAGTGGGCATATAGGCCTAGATTTTAAAAACTAACATGATCACTTGTTAGCTATTTTATCTTGATTAAATAGCTTAATCCCCATAAACCTCAGTTTCTTAACCTATAAAATTGGGAGAAAATAATACCTGCTTCATAAGATTGCATGAGATTTAAATAAATAGTTTACATAAAGGATTTACATGTACATGTTAAAATTGCTTGATAAAAACTTGACACTTTCAAAATTTGCCTTACTCCAGGCAAATCAACTTTTAAAGTAAATGCCTGTGGGACACAATTCTCATTTTGTCATTCTCCATTAAGTTCTGCATGTCAACTACCAATGTTTATATTGTGCGTGTGTGTGTTTATGTTTATGTGTGTGTATGTGTGTTTATTTCTTGTTTCTCATACTAGGGCAAGTGGTTTTGCATTCTTTTCGTTTATGCTACTTAGCACATTTCCGTGCATATATCAATGTTGCTGATTATGTGGCTAAAACCCTGATTGTTTTTTCATTATTTAGAGAATACTTTATTAGTTTCTGTAATCAAACCCATGTAGATAAGACCTTATGTATTTAATACAGTGCATTACGCCTGTACAAATCGAAAAAAATAAGTTTAATGTTTGTTGTAGACCAATATGGCTAATAATTTCTGTACAATGCCAACTCAACACAGTAAACTGGGATACTTTTTCCAAAGTTGACAGCACAGCTAAAGTTTCCAAAAATTCAAATTATATATATATATGTATGTGTGTGTGTATATATATAGAGACCAATAACAGCAGTATGTTACGGATCAATAGCAGCAACAGTCAACAGTTTTTCCAGGTTCTGCAGTCATCTGAACAAAATTATAGAGACATCCAGCACAGTCCATTAAAAAAAATGGAGGGGGGATGTAAAAAAAAAACCCAGAAGACTGCAAAATTCTGTTACTGTTGTGGTACCTGGTGCCATTTTTAAAAAATAGCTTCTAAATCATCATCTGGAAAGAAAACATTCTAGAATAACATAATTAAAACTAACTCTGATAAAGCACAGTCACTACTAAGTATCGTAAAGCAGGTACAAGATAGTTTACATTCACAGAGGTATGATACAGTACTGTCCTATATCTATAATACTAGAGGATACAAATAAAAGGCATTATTTGAGACTTGATTCTACTTTTCCAGCAGAGGGCCAAAAGGATGGCATGACACAGCTCTGTAAAGAAATGCACCTTCTTAGGATTTCCTTTAATTAGGGGCACAGTTCCAGGTTGTCACTGTTCTTCGTGAACATCAGCTAAAAACTGGTGTGATTCAAGGAAACCTCCTGAAACACTGGCCAACCCACCTGGTTTCTGTCAGGAAAAAGTAGAAGAAAAACCACCCCCTGCACCATCCATAGCCACCAAACCTATTAGAACTGGAGCGATCAAACCTCAGGCGATCAAAACCGAAGAAACAAAATCTTAAAGGCTATGGTTTTTTGCAGGTGATCGGGAGAGGAGGAAGGAAAACATGGAGAATTAAGTCAGATAATACCGGCAGCCAAAGGGGCAAAATGGTCTGTAACATGATCCTGTTCAGAGCTTGGAGATGCACAAGGGACATAGGAACAATTTACACTGACACACAGATGCTGTACCAGTAAAAATGAGGCTTTGCAAGCTTGTACCTACAATGTAGCATGCGCTGAAATTGATGGCCATGCATCTTCAGTTAGAATTTATATATAAATATATGCACCCATTTTTTGAGTACATATAATTTAAACGTAAAAATCCTTATGATTAGATGAAACACCAAAAATATAAGGAAAATAACACTGCAGAGGAATAACTCAGCCTGAACAATATGGTGGTCCCAGCTAATACATCAGGTGTGGTTTTTTTGCTCCCTTATGTTCTTTGGATATGGTTATGGTGTTTGTAGGCTTGGAGGTGAAGAACTGAAGATGACTGGTGCTGGATAGAGGAACCTTATTTTTTATTATGACAGCTTGCTGTTTTTATAACACGATGATTGAGTTGAACACAATCAAAGTACAGTAGTAACTGATCTCCCCTTCTTCCTGGATGAGTGAGTAGGTGATTAAATATTGATGTCAGCATCTTTGAACCATATCATAATGAACAGTGTTTGGCTGCTGCTTCTGCCTGAAATGATGCTGTGTTTTGGTTGTGGTCCGAAGCTTTGAAGCAATACTTGGCATCTCCTTTCTTCCATGGAGCTCTCACCATTCAAACATGACAGATTCGTTAAAATACTACTTAGGTTGAGTCTTCCTTGCCCCTACTCAGTCATCATTGCTAGAGACCCATGGTTTAGGGGTTCTTTTCTTTTTCTTCCTTTTCTTATACCAGTTTTAAACCCTGATTTTTTATGGAAATAAACTGTGTGGCTATCCATTCAGATAAATACCAACACCACTTACTAATGAGGGCCTGTGGACAGGATTGTACCATGCATTGGAAAGAGCCCATATATATTCTTAATTCCACTAATATTTACTTTTTTTTTTTTTAACCAACCAGCTACAAGATGAATTTTTCATTCCACTAAAGTCAAAGTTCCTGGAGAATCTCATTGTTTTCATTTTAAAAGTGGATATAATGTAACAAGGGAAAGCAAAGTCAATACAAAATGTTAATTCCAATAGAAAAAAAAAATCAGCTGTTTACTTCCTAGAGAGTAAAAGAAAGGAATTCTCACAAAAATTTAATTTTATTTAATATTGATATATTAATTCATGATGACAAAAGAATGCTGGGTTCCCTTGAATTTGAAAAGGCAGCTGGTGATCAGTGTTAAGCAAACTTGATGGTCCATATCTCACATTTCAGCTGTCATCACACAGTGTTACAAAACTCATGATCAGAATTACAGATACCACTTACTTTAGTTGCTGACTGAAATGTACTCTTTAGCACAGAAACAGGGAAGGACTTCTTCATGTTAATAAAATTTTTCAAAAACTTTGACAAAGATTTTCTCCTTACATTTTGTGTTCAGTGTTAAGAAGAACATGAAGGGACATGGTTGCTGCTTATTAATAAACATAGTAATACTTGTAAAACTGCTACTTATTTTATTTCAGTTCTAGCACCAATTATATAATATTCTCTCAAAAATGTAGCACTTGAAGTTTTCTAAGTATGTTCCTTAGAAAGTTGGGTATTTATCATCACAAAGTGTGTAACTTACCTAGGGAATTGTTCAAAAGATACGACATTTTTTTCTTCCCTGAAGTATTGGTATAATTCTCACATTCTTTGAAACTGCTTCTTTTACTTCTGTCTACTATAGAACACAAAATGTTGGTGTTGTAAGACACCTAGAGACAATCTATTAAAAATCATTTGTTTTACAGATGAGGAAGCAGACATTATAGACTTTTTTCAACATTTTTTCAAAATCTATACATGTTAGCAGATGTCAGTTTTAATAGATTTACATAAACTAATTTCAATGTTAGCTATGATATATTGTCTAAAAAGTGTAGAGTATACTTCAATTTATTATACAATTAATACACATAATAACTATTATTACTTAATTAACACAAAAATAGGCTAAGCATCAAAAACAAAAAAGCAGCTTTATAGGTAATATAATAATAAAAGAAGAGTTTCAAAAGAATATAAAGATTATAGCAGTAATTCAGCCGTAATGGTCAATGCACTTCTTTTTAAGGAACATAATTAAAATATCCAGGCTGGGTGTAGTGACTCACGCCTGTAATCCCAGCACTTTGGGAGGCTGACGTGGGCGGATCACCTGAGGTCAGGAGTTCAAGACCAGCCTGGCCAACAAGATGAAATCCCACCTCTACTAAAAATACAAAAATTAGCTGGGCGTGGTGGCAGAGGCCTATAATCCCAGCTACTTGGGAGGCTGAGGCAGGAGAATCGTTTGAACCTGTGAGGTGGAGGTTGCAGTGAGCCGAGATCATGTCACTGCACTCCAGCCTGGGCAACAGAGTGAGACTCCATCTGAAAATAAATAAATAAATAAATAAATAATAATTAAAATATCCACAGAACCTGTGAAACTGTATATTCTTGCTTAAAACAAAAGATTTTTAATGCTTTAGAGACCTCTTTGTGGAAAATTTAGAATCTACTTGTTGATCAACCTTGAACAGAGAGCAACGAATATATAACTAGTTTTGTTACTGTTAGTGTTTTTGCTGTTTGCTATGTCCTGGGAATTGGAGGTATTTATCATGATGGAATATAAGAAGACATTGGGGGGTAGTTATTTGAATTAGGAATTATGCTTCTAAATTAATTTTGTAAATAAAATTACAAAAATGGACTTGCTATTTTCATGTATCTTCAAATCTATAGAATGCTTGTTTACTATGAAGTGTTTTATTTCTTAAAATTTTAACTCTTCTGAAGATTCACATTCTGCTCACTTAGAAATGGTAAGAGTGAGTTCCTTGGCCTAGATAGAAATTCTATCCCGAACTAAGGCCCAGCATTTTTATCTGTTCTTGGCAGTCTGTCTATTTTAATGAAAGGTGTTCAATTCATTTGGAATGCTGATTTTTTTTTCTCTTGATTAATTGTCATGCAGTCTACTTTGGAGCTGAAATTAAAATATTCTAGGAGCAAACTCAGAAGGGGAGCAAGATGGCAGCATAGAAGGCACCCTTGATTACCCCCCACCCAAGAACACCAATTTAACAACTATCTACATACGAAAAGCCCCTTTGTAAGAAACAAAAATCAGCTGAGAACTCATAGTCCCTGGTTTCAACTACTTATCGCTGAAAGGGACCGTGAAAAGGTAGGAAAAACAGTCTTGAATCACCAATACCAGCCCTCTTCCCACCCACTGGCAGTGCTAGTGTGGTGTGAAGAGCATTTTCTTTGTTGTTGTAGTGGGGGAAGGGATTGACTTAGTGATGCCTTGTTATAGCAGAAACAAAACTGGACCAAACTTAGCTGACACCTGCCCACGGAGGGAGCATTTAAGCCTGCCCTAGCCAGAAGAGAATTGCCAATCCCAGTGGTCCAAACATGACTTCCAGCAGCCTCACTACTGAGAGCTAAAATAAATTTGAAAGGTAGCCTGTGCCACAAAGGCTGCAATTCCTAGGCAAGTCCCTGTACTAAACTAGGCCCAGAGCTGGTGGACTGGGGGCAGGGACACATGACCTATTGAGACACCAGGTAGGGTGGCTAAGAGAGTGCTGTAATCACCCCTCTTCTGACCCCAGGCTACACAGCTCATGGCTCCAAAAGAGACTGCTTCCTTCTACTTGAAGACAGGAGAGGAAAGAGTGGGGAACGGGGGGGGGGGGGGGGGGGGGGGGGGGACTTTATCTGCATCTTGAATACCAGCTCAGCCACAGCAGGATAGGGTACCAATCACAGTTGTGAGGCTTCCTTTTCAGGACCTCGATCCCAGATAACATTTCTAGACACACCCTTGGTCTGAAAGGAACCCTCTGACATGAAGAAAAGGATCCAGTTTCACCAGCATTTCTCACCTGCTAACTGAAGAGCCCTTGAACCCTGAATAACCAGCAGCAATACCCAGGCACTTCATCAAGGACCTTGAGTGAGACTCTGAGATTTGGAGGCTTCAGGTGAGACTCAGCACATTCCTAGCTAAGGTGGATACAAGGTGAGAGACTCCTTCCACTTGAGAAAAATGGAAGGAAAAGGGACATTGTCATGCACTTTAGATATTAGCTTAAACACAGAAGGGTAGATCAAGTGGGCCATCGGTGTCCCCAATTCCAGGACTTGGCTCTTGGAACACATTACTAGACCAGCCTTTTGTGAGAGGAGAACCTACTGCCCTAAAGGGGGAGTCCAACTGAGGCAGCATTTACCACAAGCTGATTTAAGAGCCCTTGGGCCATAAGGGAACATCAGAGGTAGTTTGGCAGTACTCCCCACATGTGGAAAAAATCCTAGACACATGCAATCTACCAATATTTAACCATGAAGAAATCCAAAACCTGAATTTTCCAATAAGAAGTAATGAGATCACAGCCATAATAAAAATTATCCCAGTAGAGAAAAACCCAGGACACGATAGCTTCACTGCAGAATTCCACCAAATGTTTAATGAAGATGTAATACCAATCATAGTCAAATAATTTTGAAAGTTAGAAAAGGAGAAAATACTTCCAACATCCTTTAATGAAGCTAATATTATCCTAATACGAAAACCAAAGACATGTCCACAAAAGAAAACTACAGACAAATATCCCTGATGAATATTGATGCAAAAATCCTCAAGAAAACACTGGCAAATATAATTCAACAATATATTTAAAAGATCATTCATCATAGCCTAGTGGGATTTGTCACTGAGATGCAAGGATGGTTCAACATGCACAAATCAATGTGATAAATCATATCAACAAAATGAAGCACAAAAGTTATATTAACATTTCAATTGGTGCTGAAAAGGCATTTGAGAATGTTAAATATCCCTTCATAACAAAACCCTGAAAACACTGGACACAGATGTAATAAACCTCAACCTAATAAAAGCCATATATGACAGACCCACAGCTATTATCATATGGAATGGGGAAAAACTGAAAGCCTTTCCTTTATGATCTGAAACATGAAAAGAATGCCCACCTTCACCACTGTTCTTCCGCATAGCACTGGAAGTATTACCTAGAGCCAACAGACAAGAAATAGGAATAAATGGCTCTCAAATTAAAAATGAATAATTCAAATTATTCTTGTTTGCAAATGGTATGATCTCATACTTAGAAAAACCAAAAGACTGCACCAAGAAACTACTAGAAATGATAACACATTTGTAAAATCACAGGATATAAAATCGATACGCAAAAATCTGTAGCATTTCTATATGGCAATTGTGAACAATCTGAAAAGGAAATCAAATGTAATTCAATTTATAATCACAACAAAAAATAAAATTAAATTATTCGAAATTAGCTTACATGAGGAATTAAAAGATCTCTATAAGTACAATTACAAAACACTGATGAAATAAATTGAAGAGGATACCAACAATTGCAAAGATATTCCACATTCTTGGATTGGAGGAATCAATATTGTTAGAATGTCCATAATACCCAAAGCAATCTACAAATTCAATGAAATCCCTATTAAAATAGCAACAATATTCCTCACAAAGATAGAAAAAAAATCCTAAAATTTATATAAAACCACATACACACACACACAAAGAGAGAGACAGAGAGAGAGAGAAAGAGAGAGAGAGAGAGAGGGAGAGAGAGAGAAAAGAATAGCTGGAGCTATCCTAAGCAAAAAGAACCAAACTGGAAGAATCATATTACCTGACTTCAAATTATACTCCAGACCTATAGTAACCAAAACAGCATGGTATTGTAATAACAACAGAGACATAGACAAATGGAACAGCAGAGAGAACCCAGAACAAAAACCACACACAAGCAGTGAATTCATTTTATACAACAGTGACAAGAACATACACTGAAGAAAAGAGTCTCTTCAATAAATGGTTTCGGGGTAAGTAGATATTCATCTGCAGAAGAGGGAAACTAGACCCCTATCTCTTGCCTTATACAAAAATCAGATCAATATGTATCAAAGACTTAAATCAAAGACCTCAATCTGTGAAACTACAGCAGGAAAACATGAAGGGAACTCTCTAGGACATTGGTCTGGGTAAACACTTTTTGTGTAGTACTCCACAGGCATAGGCAACCAACACAAAAATGGACAAATAAGATTACATCAAGTTAACAAGCTTCTGCACAGCGAAGCTGGAAATGACTAAGGAAACCATTAACAACATGAAAAGGCAATCTACAAATTGGGAGAAAATATTTGCAAACTACACATCTAGGAAGGGATTAATAACCAGAACATATAGGGAGGTCAAACAGCTCTATAGGAAAAAAATTTAATAATCTGAAAAATGGGCAAAATATCTTAATAGGCATTTATCAAAAGAAGAAATAGAAATGGCAAACAGGCATATGAAAAGGTGGTCAACGTCGTTGATCATCAGAGAAATGCAAATCAAAACTGCAATGAGATTGGTTAAAATGGCTTATATCCAAAACACAGGCAATAACATATGCTGGCAAGGATGTGGAGAAAAGGGAACCCTCCTACATTGTTGGTGGAAATGTAAATTAGTACAATTACTATGGCGAATAGTTTGGAGCTTCCTGAAAAAACTAAATATTGAGCTGTCATATGCTCTAGCAATCAGACTACTGGGTATATACCCAGAAGAAAGGAAATCAGTATATCGAAGAGATGTCTGCACTCCTGTGTTTGTCACAATAGCCAAAATGTGGAGGGAACATAAGTGTCTATCTACAGATAAATGGGTAAAGAAAATGTGGTACATATACACAAAGGAGTACTATTCAGTCATCAATAAGAATGAGATCCTGTCGCTTGCAACAACATGGATAGAATTGAAGGTCATTATGCTAAGTGAAATAAACCAGGCACTGAAAGACAAATATCACATGTTCCCACTTATTTGTGGAATCTCAAATTCAAAACAATTGGGTTCAGGAAGAGAAAGTGTAGAAGGATGGTTAACAGAAGCTGGGAAGGGTATTGGGAGTGTCAGGGGCAAGTGGGGATGGTTAATGGGTACAAAAATGTTAGAAAGAATAAATGAGACCTAGTATTTGATATTACAACAGGGTGACTGTGGTCAATAATAAGTTAATTATACATTTAAAAATAACTAAAAGAAAATAACAGAATTTTTGTGTAACAGAAGGATAAATGCTTGAGGATATGGCTACTCCATTTTACATGACATGTTTATTACACTTTGAATGCCTGTATCAAAACATCTCATGTACCCCATAAATATATACACATACTATATGCACATACATATATATATTTTTTAAAATTTAGGTAGCAAGATTGTGCACTGAAGGAAAACACCAGGAATATATACAGTGTCCATAGGCTTCCATTTTACAAATATTGCTGAAATGCTCCGATACAGAAGTATAATAATGTTGTCAATTAATATATAAAGTCTGTAAATTTAGTATGGTTTTTCATTTCTTCATCTTATTTTCTACAACATTCCCAAAATATGCTTAAAATATTTGTGGGCCCGGCCGGGCGCGGTGACTCACGCCTGTAATCTCAGCACTTTGGGAGGCCGAGGCAGGCTGATCATGAGGTCAGGAGACCATCCTGGCTAACATGGTGAAACCCCGTCTCCACTAAAAATACAAAAAAAAAAAAAAAAAAAATTAGCCGGGCGCGGTGGCGGGCGCCTGTAGTCCCAGCTACTCAGGATGCTGAGGCAGGAGAATGGCGTGAACCCGGGAGGTGGAGTTTGCAGTGAGCCAAGATATCGCCACTGCGCTCCAGCCTGGGAGACAGAGTGAGACTCCATCTCAAAAAAAAAAAAAAAAAAAAAAAATATATATATATATATATATTTATATAATAAATATATATAAATATAATAAATATATATATATATTTGTGGGCTCTTGATTAGAGAAGAGAACAATTCTGTCACACAATTGTTAATAGTGATTAATTTTTCATTACAAATAAAGTTATTGATATTTTTATTTTTTAAGAATTATCATAATTTATTCTTACAATAGCTGAACACATTGTATATGCTTTTTATTTCTATATTCTTTAATCAGACAACTTCAAAAGATGAGTGTATATAGATTGAACAATATTGTTATTTCCAGCTTCAATGGTGTATAAATGAAATATTTAAATTATACATATTGTAGATCTACAAATGAAGATTTGACCTTTTTATACATTGGTGTTTTACTAATTTTTAATTTTTTGTTTTGTGGGTACATAGTAGGTGTATATATTTATGGGGTACATGAGATGATTTGATGCAGGCATGAAGTGTGTAGTAATCACACTATGTAAAATGGGGTACCCATTCTCTCAAGTATTTGTCTTTTGTGCCATATAATACTATTATATTATTTTAGTTATTTTACAATGTGCAATTAACTTATTACTAACTGCAATCACCCTGTTGTGATACTAAATACTAGATCTCATTCATTCTTTCTAACTTTTATTTTGTACCCGTTAATCATCCCCACTTCCCCCTGAAGCCCCCATTACCCTTACCAGCTTCTGTTAAATCCTTCTACTCTCTCTCCATGACTTCAATTGCTTTGATTTTTATAATCCACAAATAAGTGAGAACATGGGATGTTTACCTTTCTGTGCCTGGTTTATTTCACTTAGCATAATGACCTTCAATTTCATCCACGTTGTGGCAATTGACAGGATTTCATTCTTGTTTACGACTGATAGTACTCCTTTGTGTATATGTACCACATTTTTTAACCATTAATTTGTTAATGGACACTTAGATTCCTTCCTAATCTTAGCTATTATAAACAGTGCTGCAACAAACATAGGAGTGCAGACATCTCTTTGATATACTGATTTCCTTTAATTTAGGTATATACCCCAACAGTAAGATTGCTGGATCATATGGCAGCTCAATTTTTATCTTTTTTCAAAGAACCTCCCAATGGTTTTTCATAGTGGTTGTAAAAATTTATGCTTCCATCAACACTGTATGAGGGTTCCCTTCTCCTCACATTCTTCCCAGCATTTGCTATTGCCTGTGTTTTGGATATAAGCCATTTTAACTGGGATGAGATCTTTCATTGTAATTTTAAAATTATTGTTAGATTATTTTATGTATGATTTCATTTCCTTTATTTTTTCATTATAATTTTGATTTGCATTTTTCCTGATGATCACTGATGTTGAGAACTTTTTCATAAGACTGACATTGTTATGTCTTCTTTTGAAGAACGTCTGTTCAAATCTTTTGCCCATTTTAAAATCAGCAATTGAATTGATCAAATAGTTTTGTCCTTCATTCTATTGATATGATGTACCACATAGATGGATTTGCATATTTTGAACCATCTTTGCATTTCAGGGATAAATCCTACTTCGTTATTATGAAGGATCTTTTATATATACTGTTGAATTCTATTTGCTAGTATTTTCTTGAGGAATTTTGCATCAATATTCATCAGCGGTACTGGCCTATAGTTTTCTTCGTTTGATGTGTCTTTGGTTTTGGTATCAATGTAGTATTGGCCTCATAGAAAGAGTTTGGAAACATTCTCTCCTTCTCTAGTTTTTGAAATAGAGTAGCATTGATATTAGTTCTTCTTTAAATGTTTGATATAATTCAGCAGTGAAGCCATCAGGTCTGATATTTCCTTTAGTGGGAGACTTTCTGTTATGGCTTTGATCTGGTTCCTTGCTTTTGCTCAGTTTAGGTTTTGGATTTCTACATTGTTCAATCTTGGTAGGTTTTATTTTTAGGAATTTGTCCATTTCCTCTAGGTTTTCTGATTTATTGTCATATAGTTGCTCATAGTAGCCATTAATGGTCCTTTGAATTTCTGTGGCAACAGTTTTAATGTCTCTTTTTTTTTTTTTTCATCTCTGATTTTATTTATTTGTATCTTCTCTCTTTTTCTTAGTTTGGCTAATGGTTTGTCAATTTTGTTTAACATTTCAAAAAGCCAATTTTTGTTTCATTGATTATTTGTGTTGTTCTCAACCTATGTATACATCGCAAAATGCTTTAAACAATCTAATTTACACATTATAATCTCATGTGGTTTTCTTTTCTTTTCTTTTCTTTTCTTTTCTTTTCTTTTCTTTTCTTTTCTTTTCTTCTTTTTTAAGATGGAGTCTCGCTCTGTCACCTAGGCTGGAGTGCAGTGGCGCAGTCTCGGCTCACTGCAATCTCCGCCCCCCATGTTCAAGCGATTTTCCTGCTCCAGCCTCTTGAGTAGCTGGGATTGGAGACTTGCACCACCAGGCCCGGCTAATTTTTGTATTTTTAGTAGAGACGGGGTTTCACTATGTTGGTCAGGCTGGTCTTGAACTCCTGACCTTGTGATCCACCCGCCTTGGCCTCCCAAAGTGCTGGGATTACAGGCGTGAGCCACCGTGCCCTGCCGGTTTTCTTTTGTTGTGTGTGCGCGCGCACGCACGTGTGTGTATGTGTGTGTGTGGTAAAACTATTAGATCTATCCCCTTAGCAAATCTACCCTGTTAGCAAATTTTGAGTACATAATTCATTACTATTAACTATAGTCCTCATGCTGTAGATCTTCAAGAGTTATTAATTTTATAACTGTAACTTTTGTACCCTTTGCCAAACATCTTTTCATTTTTCCTACCTCCTGACCCTTGGTAATCACCCTTCTAAACTCTGTATTCATGAGTTTGACTATTTCAGATTTCACCCATAAGTGAGATCATGTGATATTTGCATTTCTGTGTCTGAGTCATTTTACTTAGCATTATGTCCTTCAGGTTAATTCGTGTTGTCACAAATGGCAGGGTTTTCTTTTTTAAGGCAATATCATATTCCATTGTATACACACTTATCACATTTTCTTTCTTCATTTATTCATTGATGGACACTTAGGATGCTGCTATATATTGGCTAACATAAATAATGTTGCAATTAATAATAGAATGCAGGCCAGATATGGTGGCTCATGCCTGTAATCGCAGCACTTTAGGAGGCCAAGGGGGGCGGATCACCTGAGGTCAGGAGTTCAAGACCAGTCTGGCCAACATGGTGAAACATTGTCTCTACTAAAAATACAAAAATTATGCAAGCATGGTGTCACCTGACTATAGTCCCAGCTACTCAAGAGGTTGAGGCAGGAAGATCGCTTGAAACCAGGAGGCATTGCAGTGAGCCAAGATTGAGCCACTGCACTCCAGCCTGGGCAACAGAGCAATACTCCATTTCAACAACAACAAAATAATAGTAGCAATAATAGAAGGCAGATATCTTTTCTAGAAGGTGGTATGATTTCCTTTGCATATATACCTGGAAGTGGGATTTCTGGATCAGATAACAATTTTAATTTTAATTTTTTGGGAATCCTTCATACTGTATGCTTATGTTTTATTCAAAAAATCATTGCCAAGACCAAAATCATGGAAATTCTCCCCTTTGTGTTATCCTAGGTGATTTATGGTTTCAAGTATTACATGTGTCTTTAATCTAGTTTAAGTTGGTATTTGTGTATACTGTAAGATAAGCGTCTAATTGTATTCTTTTCTATATGAATATCTAATTATTCCAACCGCATTTGTGGAAGAGACAATTTGTTCCCCACTGTGTATTCTTGGCAACGTTGTGAAAGATAAGTTCAACATACATGATTGCATTTATTTCTCAACTTTCTGTTCTGTTCTACTGTTCTATATGTCTGTTTTCATGCCAGTACCAGAGTGTTTTTATTCCCATAGTTTTCTAATATAATTTGAAATTAGAGCATGTCATGACTCTAGCTTTGTTGTTCTTGGTCAAGAGTGTATGTGCTGTTCAGGTCTTTTGTTGGTTCGTGCAAATTTTAGGATCTTTTTGTTCATATAGCATTGAATCTCTAGATCGCTTGGGGTAGCATGGAAATTTTGGTGGTATAAAATGTTTCCAGTAGCATGCATGGACATATTTTTTATTTATTTTTGTCTTCAATTTCTTTCATTAATATTTTACAATTTTCAGTGAATACAACTTGGACCTGCTTGGTTAAATTTATTTTTTGACATTTTATTCTTTTTGAGGCATATAATTGTAAATGGGATTTTCTTCTCAATTTCTCTTTAGTTCAATGTTAACACATAGAGATACAAATGATTTTGTTCTTTTCTTATTCTGAAATTTTATGAGATTTTTAATGAGTTCTAACTATTTTTGGTGTAGTGTTTAGTGTATTCCATATGTAGTGTCCTGACATCTGCAAACAGAGATGTTACTGTTTCCTTTATGATTTGGATGACATTTATTTGCTTTTCTTACCTAATTGTTTTTGCTAGGACTTCCAGTACTATGGTGAATAAAAGTGGCAGGAGTGTGCCTCCTTGAATTTTTCCTGATCTTAGAGAAATAGCTTTCAACTTTTTACTGTGGAGTATGATGTTATCCATGGGCTTGTGATACGTGGTCTTTCTTGTATTTCGGTACATTCCTTCTATACTTACTTTGTTGAGAGTTTTAATAATGAAATGTCTTCAATTTTATCCAAAGTTTTTTTCTGCATCTCATGAGATGATTCATTCTGTTAATGTGGTGTGTTCCATTTGTTGATTTTCAGATGTTGAAACATTCTTGCATCTCAAGGGTAATTTCAATTTAATGATATTGTATGATCTTTTTAAGGTGTTGTGGAATTTAGTTTGCTAGTCTTTTGTTGAGGACTTTTGCATCTATGTTCATCAGGGTCATCATCCTCTTTCTCTTCTTGTAGTGTCTTTATCAGGTTTGGTATCAGAGTAATGCTGGCCTCATTAAATGATGTTTTTAAAGTATTTCTTTTCTTTTTTTTTTTTGGAAGAATTTGAGAAGGATTGGTATTCTTCATAAAATGTTTGGTGGAATTCAGCAATGAGGCTATCAGGTACTGGATTTTATTTGATAGGATGTATTTTTTATTACTGATTAATTCTCCTTTCTCATTATTGGTCTGTTCAGATTTTCTGGTTTTCCTGATTGAGTCTTAGTAGGTTTCACATGGCAAGAAATTTACCCATTTCCTCTATGTTATCCAGTTTATTAGTCTATAATTGTTCATGTAGTTTCTTATGGTTATTTGTATTTCTGTGGCATCAATTTTAATATTTCCTCTTTCCTTTCCAGTTATAGTTATTTGAGTCTTCTCTTCTTAGTAAACTTAACTAAAGGGTTTTTTTTTCAACATTTTGTTTATCTTTCAAAAAATGAACGCTTGACTATTTTTATCTATTGTTTTTCTAGTCTCTATTTCTTATTTCTGCTCTATTATTTATTATTTCTTTTCTTCTACTAACATTAGGCTTAGTTCACTCTTCTTTTTCTACTTTCTTGAAGTGTAACATTAAGTTGTTTACTTGAGATCACTCTTCCTTCTTGATATAAGTATTTTGTACCACATTTTCTCTTTGAACTACTTTTTATGAATCCCATAAGTTTTACTATATTGTATTTTCATTTTAATTTGTTTCAATATATTTTTAAAATTTTCTTTTGACCTTCTTTGATCCATTGTTTGTTAAGGAAAATGTTTTTGAATTTCCAAATATTTATAAAATTTCCAATATTCCTCCTGCTATTGATATAAAATTTAATACCATTGTGATGAGAAAAGATACTTCATATGACTTCAGTTATATTTGTTAAGACTTGTCTTGTGGCATTACAGATGGTCTGTTATGGAGAATATTCCACGTGCACTTGAGAATAATGTGTATTCTGCTGCTGTAAGATCTAATTTCTGCATGTCTCTTTGGTTCATGTGATCTAAAGTGTAGCTGAAGGCCAATATTTCCATATTAATTTGCTGTCTGGATATTCTATTCATTGATCAAAGTGGGGTATGTACATCCCTATTTTTACTGCATTGCAGTTTGTCTCTCCCTTCATATATATGAATATTTGTTTTGCATATTTAGATTTTCCAATGCTGGATGCATAAATATTTAAAATTACTACATACTCTTGATGAATTGACTATTTTATCATTATATAACCACACTCCTTGTCTTTTGGTTTTGGGTTTTATTTTCATGGAATATCTTTTTTCCATCCCTTCACCGTCAGTCTGTGTGTCCTTAACACCAAAGTAAGTCTCTTATAAGCAACATGTAGGTGGGTTTTGCTTTTTATCCATTCAGACACTCTACATCTTTTGAGTAGAGAATTTAATTCATTTATATCCAAGGAAATTATGGATAGGTAAGGAATTACTAATTCCATTTAGTTTATTGTTTTCTGGTACTTTTGTTCATTCTTTGTTTTTACTTCCTCCCTAACTGTCGTTCTTTGTGATTTGATAATTTTCTGTAGCGATATGCCTTATTTTTTTCTCTTTTCCTTTTGCATATCTCCTATAGATTTTTGTGGTTATCGTGAGGCTTATATAAAACACCACATATTTATTTATAACAGACTCTTTTGAGCTGATAACAACTTGAGTTTGATCACATTCAAAAAATATATACCTTTATGCACCTACCCACATTTTATGTTTTTGATATCACAATTTACACCTTTTTATATTGTGTATCCCTTAAAATTAATTGGAGGTGTAGTCATGTTTAACAGTTTTGTCTTTTACCCTTTACACTAAAAATATGTAATTTTAACACAACCATTACAGCACTAAAGTATTCTGAGTTTGACTATGTACTCACTTTTACCAGTATGTTTTATATGATCATATGTTTTCATGTTATTAATTAGGATTCTTTCATTTTAGCTTGAAGAATTTCTTCAGAATTTGTCATAAGGAATTAGTGGTGATGAACTCCCTGGGCTTTGCTTTGTCTAGAAAGCCTTTGCCTGTCCTTTATTTCCGAAGGATAGATTTGCCAGGCAAAGTATTTTTGCTTTCCAGTATTTTTCTTCTTTTAGTGCTTTGATATATCACCCCATTTTCTCCTCACTTGAAAAGTTTCTGCTAATAAATCTGATGATAGCCAAATGCTGTTCCTTTTTATGTGAATTTTTAAAATTTTCTCTTCCTGCTTATGAGAGTCTCTCTTTGCCTTATAATTTTGTCAATTTGCTTACAATATGACTTTGTATAGTTTTGTGTGAATTGAACGTATTGGAGACTTTTGAGCTCTTTGTACCTGAGTATCTGAATCTTTCTCTAGATTTGAGAAGTTTTTAGCCATTATTTATTTAAATAGTGTTTCTGTCCGTTTCTCTCTCTCTTTTCTGTCTCAAATTCTTGTAATGTGAAAGTTAGCCAATTTGATGCTGTCCCATAAAGTCCATACTTTCTTCATTCTTTCTACTTTTAAAAACTGATTGTATATTTTCAAATAATCCACATTTGAGTTCGTAGATTGTTCTTTATGTTTGAGGAAATCTGTTATTGATAATCTCTATTACATTTTTCATTTCCTTCACTTTGATTTTTCATTCCAGAACTTCTCTTTGGTAATTTTTTATACAACTTTAATCTTTTTGTTAAATTTATTTTGTTCATTTATTATGTCTCTGATTTTGTTAACTTGTCTCTGTTTTCTTTTGAAGTTTACTGAGGTTCCTTAGAACAATTATTTTGGATTATTTTTCAGGCAATTTAAAAATCTCTATTTTTTGTGGTCAGTTACTGGGAAATTATTGTATTCTTTAGTGGTAATATGTTTCCTTGGTTTTTCATGTTTCTCACTGCCTTGCATTGATATCTGCACATGTGATGGAGTAGTCACCTCTTCCAGAGTTTATTGAAATGCTTTCCATGAGGAAAGTCTTTCCTCAGTGGGTAGTTGCAAGGACACTGTTTGAGTGGTTGTGGAGGTTCTGGCTGTGGTTTGGGCACAGCAGCATAGTTTCCACACAGATCTACCAGCTAAGTTTAATGTTGGCAAAGATTGCAGTTGTTCTTAACAGCCAAGGCTGAATGCATCTGCAGTGGTGATGAAGGTCATTAGAGTTTTTAATGGTGAAGGCTGTTGGGTCTTTCTCATCACTTTTTTTCCTACCAGAGAAGTCATGGCCCTGAGGATCTTTATTAGCACTGGATCCAGCTTAATGGCATTCTTCCCCTGGTGTCTCATGAACATTGCCTAAGAAGCAACCATGGAGCTTGGATCTGAAGCATGGGCACACATAGAAAGATCAAGACTCTAGGATCCTGGGCTGCCATGACAATGGTGTCTGGTGTACACAAACCTTCATTGCCATATTGGTAATAATGTGTGAGGTACAGGTGTATGTGAAGTAGTTGGGGAACTGAAGTATGGAGCACAAATGTGTGTAGGACAATAGCAATGCGGTTTTCTGTGCAGACTATCTCATAGTAACATTGTTTCTGAGTTTTGGGTGCAGGTGCATGCAGTACAGCAATGGGGCTAGAGTTTGGAGTGTTAGCACATGAAGGGCTATAGCAGCCTTAGGGACTGGAGAATGGGTTAGCTGTGACTGTGACTCAAACACCAGATACATTGTTTTCATGAGGTGGCTACAGGGCAATGACCTGTAGTTTATGCAAACACAGAGTAACGGTAGAGTTTAGGGCCTATGGTCGTGCTAGTCCTTAACTGTGGTAGTTCCAGTGTTTAAGGTGTGGATGTTCACTGGTAAGCACAGAGAGATTACAGAGCCATGGTCTGGAATGTGGACACTGGTGAAGTGCCTACATATTTGTGGTGGTTGGTGGTGGGGAGCAGCATGCACAGGGTTGGGAGGGATGGCAGCTTCAGTCCTAGAGTAGCACAATTTTGACTTCTGGGTGGCCATGGTGCAACCACATCTTCCTCTATGGGGGTCTGCAGTGGGGATGGCTGTTTGTTACCTCAATGATGAAAGGTGCCAGTGTCCTCTGACGATCAGGCCATTGGAGTCCACAGTGGAATTCAACATGTGGCTGACACTGCTAGCCATCACACCTCTTTGCTCTTAGTCATCTCCAGACATTACAGATATGCCACTTTCATCATCTATCCTTTCTGTGAAGTTTTTTCTGTTTTTTTTTTTTTCTCTACTTTGTTACTATTTATTCTGCAAAGGATCCTTAAGCCCTCTCAAGGCTATTTTTGTTTATGGTTAGTTGTTTTGTTGTTGGTGGTGGTGGTGATGGTGGTGGTGGAGGATGAAAGCAGGTATCTCCTACTCTGCCACCTTCCCAATGTCACTATTCCAAAGCTTGCCTTAGGTATTCTGATGATCTCTCATTAAATACTTACATATTAAAAACTACCATGTATTTGTAGAAAATTAATTAATTAATTAATTTATTTATTTATAGATGGAGTTTTCACTCTTGTTGCCCAGGCTGTAGTGCAGTGGCGTGATGTCTGCTCACTGCAACCCCTACCTACTGGGTTCAAGCAATTCTCCTCCCTCAGCCTCCTGAGTAGCTGGAATTACAGACACGAGCTACCACGCCTGGCTAATTTTTTTAGATTTTTAGTAGAGACTGAGTTCGGCCAGGCTGATCTCGAACTCCTGACCTCTGGTGATCCACCCACCTCAACCTCCCAAAATGCTGGAATTACAGGCATGAGACACCATGCCCGGCCCCTTTATTGTTATGTAATACCTCTTTTAATGTTTTATTTCTTGTTTTGAAATCTACCCTGTCTGAAATCAGTATAGCTAAGCCATCCTTTTCTCAAACTAGTGTTATCATGGATCTCTTCCTACGTTTCTATACTCTTAATCTATCTGTGTCTTTCTATTTAGAGAGGATTTCTTATAAACCAAACACAGTTTAATCTTTCTTTTTATCTACTCTGAAAGTCTGTCTCTACATTAGTGAGTTTTAAGCATTCACATTTAGAGTGATTATTGATATAATGAGATTAATATCTAACACACTTGTTAATTATCTTCTATTTCTTACACTTGTTCTTTGGTTTTAGTTTTGTTATCTTTTTTCTGCCTTCTTGATTTTAATTCATCATTTTATGTACCTTTATTTTTTCTTCTATTTTATCACATCAATTATTCTTATTCTTGATTTTGTTATTGGTTTACCTAGAGTTCTCAATGTAGCTTACTTTCACATAACACTATATCATTTTACAGTTTAGAAGGGTGGTTACCAGAGATCAAGAATGGGGGAAATGAGATATTGGTAAAAGGGTACAAACTTGAGGTTATAAGATTTATAACTTTTGAAGATCTTATGCACAGCATGGGAACTATAGTTAATTACAATATATTGTATACTTAAAACTTGCTAAGAGAGTAGATCTTAAGTTTTTACCACACACACAAGAAAAAGTAGCTATGTGAGTAATGGATATGTTAATTCGCTTTATTGTGGTAAGCATTTCACAATGTATACATATATAAAAACGTCATGTGGTAGACCTTCAATATATACAATATTTTATTTGTCAAATATACCTCAGTGAAGCTGGGAAGAATCTTAGTCTTTTAGAGTGCTTGTGTCCCTGGGTTGTAACTTTCACATTTCCTCTGTGGTTCTATAGCTATTTTTGTTTTCTGCTTATGTAAGACAGAAAGTCTAGAAGGAGATAAATTTGGTCAAGCGTCTTCCTTCTAATTTGGATGAGACTCTGGTGAAATTCTTTCTTTTGAAGAAATGGCCTTTGTCATGATGAACATGTTGTGCATATTTTAAATGGTTACCTTTTCCATCTCCTTCCATAAAAAGGAAGATTTTGGGTTTTTGTTTTTTCTTTCTTTCTATTACCATGAGAAACTGGTGAGTGCCTGGAGGTAAAACTTACAAAAATGTGGACTTTTCCTTCGAAGTATGACCCCAAGACATTTATCACTTTTGCTCTAGTGCACACTCAGCCTCCATCAATTTTTTATAATTACTGTTTTAGTGATCCTGTCAGTTTATGGTTCTATCTTCTGCTCTAGGTAAGCTGATATCTGCTGTGGCTTCTGAATTCATCATTCACTTCAAGTTTTCAGTGGCAGTTTGGCACTGTCACCTCAATTCTCTAACTGGTTCAAGAAAAATTCCTGCTTGAATTAAGTGATATGTTATGACCACAAATTAGAAAACAATATTATGAAGTTAAAATTTATCCCCCAAATGATCTGTGTATGTAGGTTCAACAAAATACATGACAGAACACCTCTTCATTTATTTCTGGGTTTTCTATTCTGTTTCATTGGTCTATATGACGATTTTGGGGAAGTATCAACATTTTATGTACATACATAATGCTTACATACAAAGTCAATATTGTGATAATGCACTTTGGAGGCATCAAATTTATAAAAAATACATAAAATGAATTAGAACCCTCTAAAAGTCTCTACACAATTTCAACCTCCAGTATTGGAAATGAAGTGAAGATGAAATATAGTATAAGAAATTGCAAAAAGAAAAAGGATAACATAGTGAAAAAACCTGAAAAAAGAAAAAGAAGATAAAAATGACTGAAAAGAAAATTTAACATATGAAGAAGTGTATCACAGGGATAGTTTATGGGCAGTTTCACGGAGATACTTCCTAAGAGATAACTGACTTTTATGATCATTAACTCGATTTTGAAATATTGTGTCATAATGAATAGCTGCTTTTTTTCTTTTAGAAAATGGCTGTCCTCAGAGAATATGATCACATTCATTTGCCACTACATGGCATTGCCTTTTCTTGAAATTCTTTCATGATTTCATATACAACAACATGAACATTTCTGATTAAATGTTCCCATTTTATGTGCAATGCTTCTATATTGTTTTGGTTATGCAAAAAATCCAGTCTATATGCACTCAATTACAGACCACAAATTTGATGTAAACAACACTGGCCAAACAGCAACACTATTAAATAAGTGGCTTCTTATACTACCATACACAAAATTATTTTTGAACTAGTAGTTAACTACACTGACTTTTTGGGCAAATGCTGTTTTAATTCCTGAATTGTTCCTGGAATGTTATAAGCTTGAAGGAATGCCAATGCAGGCAAATGATACATTTTTAAACTGAAGCTTTTGTCATTGTCATGCTGTGTGACCAATCCATTCATTAGAATTTTTACCAAATGCATTGAGGTTAATGGAAAAAAAAATAAACAACTTTACTGGTAACATTTTGAAATTCACTTGTAGAAGCTTTGGCCACACTTACTCAAAACTGTCATTGTGGCTTGAAAATGTATTTTTTTCTACAAAGCTCACCATATCTTGAGCATTTACAAAATGCTTTACTATTTTGAGTTATTAACAAAAAAGTGAGTAGAAAAGTGCTAAACTTTTTGGATTCGACCGGGGTATTAACTGTATATAGTTAATAAAAAACAGTAGGGACAGTTGAAAGTGCCATTCATTAGCCAAAGCGAAGCATATTTCTGTATTAGGTTTAGTGGTAAATATAAAAAAATCAAAGAAGTTTACCATTTAATGTGTTTTGTAACATGGGAGAAACCGTAATATGAACAAGTGTCTTTGGTTCAGAAGGTCACTGAGCTTGTGGAGTTCTTTATATTCTCTGACAGGCATTTTTTGAAGGTAAGCATGACACCTATGTATGAAGCAGCCGAAGTACATGATTGAATAATTTAGCAGGGGAGAGTTCTTGTTTTTTAACCTGCATTTTTACTTATTCTGTGATCTTTGAAATACTCACTGCACTTATATTTGGAGAGTGCTTCTGGTCTACAAATTTTGTAAGTATATGCTATCTATTTAAAAGTCTGGTTATTGCTCAACTTGTAGAATTAAGCAGATTTTTGCTTTTGCAGCACCAATTAACATTAACATTTAAACTTGTATCACTCAGTGTTAAGTAACCTTGTACATTTAACTAATTACAGCTTTTTAAAAAGGTAATAATTTCAGAGATCTCATTCATTGTCTTGTAAGAAACACAGTAAAGAAGGAATGATATTCAGCTTCCCCCTATGCCAAGTCTGTATAACCCATGGTTCTCCGGAGAGTCATAAGCAATAGGATATGTATGTAGATATATGACAGAGAACTTAGAGGAAATGGCTCATGTAATTACGTTAGCTGGAAAATCCAATGATAGGCTTTATGCAAGTGAAAACCCTGGGAATGCTGGTAGAATTGTTCAGGATTTTAAAAGCCTCAGAACCTAGGGAGGCTGCAGTAAATTCTGCAATCCAAAGGCTGGCAAGCCTAAAATTCTGATGACTGAGGCACCCAGAAGAAGACTGTTTTAGTTCTCAGGGAGAGACAAATTCTCCTTCTGAATTTTTTCTCTCTAGATCCCAGGTGATTGGATGATGTTGACCAATAACAAGGGCAGATTTTCCCTACCTAATCCACTCAGATTCACACACTAATCTTCTCTGTAAACAACCCCACGTACACACCAAAAATAATCCTTAACCAGGTTTCCAGGTATTATTTCATCTTGTCAAGTTGACACCTAAAATCAAGCACACAAATCCAATTCTTAACAATGTGGCACTCATATGTATCTCCTTAAACTATACTAATTTGTTATAATGTTTACTACAATACTGTAATCCTTGAATAAAACCATGGGACCCATATGAAGTGCCACTAATAATGCTGGAAGTGTTTTCAAGGAGCACAGAAAAGCCTGACTTTACGAGAAAGAGTTGAATTGACTGATATGTACTACAGATAGCACAGAAAATTCATGACATTTCAAGAAAAAGTTGAATTGCCTGATATGTACTATAGGTTGAGATCTGCAGCTGTGATTGCCTGACATTTCAAGATTAATAACTCAAACTTAAGGATCATTGTAAAAAAAAAAAATTGAAGCAAGCTCCAAAAGCATTCACTTTTTGAGAAATACCTTATCTTGTGTTGAATATACAACTTTTATGTGAGTGAAGGATTGCTAAAAGAAAGGCACACCTATATATTCTAATACAACTCAAGAAAAAGCCCAGTTATTATATGACAACTTAAAGCGAAAGGAAGATGAAGGATCTAAAACTAAAAATTGTAATACCAGCAAGAAATGGTTTGATAATTTCAGAAAGACAAATTCTGGCTTAAAACGTTTTTAGAAATGTTGACTCAAAAATGTCAAGAAAAGAGGAGAAGCGTCTTCTGCTGACCTAGTGGAAGCAGACCAGGTCCCAGCTATCATTAAGAAAATCATTGAGGAGAAAGTATGTCTACCTGAATGAGTTTGTAGTACACACAAAAGTACCCTATTCAGAAATAAAATGCCACAAAAGGACATTCATTAGGATAAAAGAGAAGTGAGCATGAGGATTAGAGACAGGATAGTATAATTATTCTGTTTTGTTTAAAGGTTTATGACAAGGACTGCTCTTGTCTATAATGTTGCTAACCCTGGAGCATTGAAGGGAAAGGATAAATACCAGTTGCCAGTCTTTTGATTGTAAAACAAGTAGGCTGGGACAATAAGAATCTTTTTATTTTTTCTCTGTTAATCATTTGATGCTTTGTCTTTGAAGTCAGAAAATACCTTACCAAAAAGAGACTGCCTTTTAAAGTTCTTATAATATTGAACAATATGTGTGGCCACCCAGAACCCTAGGTGTTCAACACTGAATGTATAAAAAGTGGTCTAATTGCTCCCAAAATAATGTTTGCAATTCAGCCTCTAGATTAGGGGATCATAGGGATGTATAAGCCTCATTACACATGGTTATCTAAGGAAAGGATTGTCAACTGTATGGAAAATAATTCTAATAGAAAGATGATAAAAATCTACCATTCAAGATGCCATTATCGTTACTAAAAAAAAAGCCACAAAAGGTATCAAGCTTGAAACAATAAATTTCTGCTGGAGAAAATTGTGTTCAGACGCTGTGCGTGACTTCACAGATTTAAAACAGAGCCAATCAAACAAATCATGCAAGAGATTGTGGGTATGACCAAAAAGGTGTGTGTGTGGGTGTAAAGTGTTTCCAGATATGAATCTTGAGGGGTTCTGGTTCAATAAGACTGACTAGAAGCATTCATTTACCTTTATTATGAAGATAAGTAAAAATAGCAAGTAAATAGCAAGACTTCAAGTACATCATCTCATAGAGCAGACTGAAATTCACCAGGTAAGTGATGGGAGCCACAGAAAGCCAAGAAGTGTGCAGCCAGATGACCACTGATTCAGGACAGTTGCAGAGCCAAGAGAGGATCTCGAAGCTGGGAAAGGGGTGGGTGAGTGAGACACCAGAAGGGATACACACCTCTGCCATGGACCTTTACAATCCTAGTCATGGGATAGTCCCTTTGATGTCCCCAGGCCACCAGAAAAACACAAGAGCCACCTGAAAACAGTGCAGAGACACCGTTCAAGCCCACATGGAATCCCACAGGCTTTTGATCTCTGAGTAGGCCACTGCCAGCTACTCACCACCCGACCAAAGAGAAAGGCCAGGTACTTTCATGTACCCCAAAGATAGAAACCACATCCATGGTGTTGTGGAGCAGCCGGACTATGCACCACGTGCCTTTCCACCTCTGCTGCTCCCTGCCAAATGAGGTTTGCCACTTTCTGGCCTCAAGCACACCCATACCATCTCCATCTGAACACTGTGTCCACAGTTCAGCATTCTTTTGAGAGCACCACTCCCAGAGGTCACTGACAAGCCCTTTACAGCTGCCTCCACCTTTGCTGCCCCTATGCCAGGGAGGGAACGGGGAGGCTGGACACGTGCTCGCACTGTCAGCACACATAACTGCAGATGAGGTACAGAACAGCAACGCTTTATGACCCACAGCCCCCCACCTTCACTGCTTCTTGCCAAACGGGCCTTGTCATCTTCAGGCCTCCAGTGCACCTGCCCCACCCTCACCTGAACACTGCAGCTGTGGCTCTTTGGTCCTCTGACGGCACACTCCCAGAGGTCACTGACAAGCCCCTTGCAGCTGCCACTGTCACTGGCTAAGTCCTTGCCACTCCAGGGCCAGGGATAGAGCAAGGAGGCCCAGCACATGTGCATGCCCCCAAAATATTAATAAAACCCAATGTTACCTTTGTAGGAGGGAAGTGCAAGTGTGCCACACATCCCACAGCTGCCAGTCTCTATTGTCCCAGCTGAGGGGATCTGCTCTCTGCAGTTAAAGACCCACAACACTGCTGCCCTGCCTTCACCTGAGCATTTTTCCTGAAAGTATAACCCTATCACCTGAGAGTTCTGCTGGTGATCAGTGACCAGTCCACCCCTCCTCATCACAGCCAGCATCTGAACTATGGGCTAGCCCAACCCTGCCTGGTCCAGCCTCTTCAGGACTCATAGACATGAACCAGCAGCCAATTTAAGGACCTGTGAACTATGGGACAATTTGGCCCAGTCCAACAGTTCTGCCACCAGAACACTCCCCACAAGGTGTTAGGTCAGGTCAACTCAACCAGCTGACACCTCCATAACTGATGCCCATCTACATGGGCCAAAAAAGAGACCTCTCCGTACACATCAATAGTATTACCAAATCAGAGAACAGGCAAGCCATACAGCTGTCTGTATTGTACTGAGTGAAGGAGTTCCAAACTGAAGCCACTCCCACAGAGAGTAATGTAAAAGGAAAATACATCTCAGGACCCCCAAACCACTAAGCTAAGAGAAAAGTCAAGGTGAAAACTATTTCAGGCAAAATTGACTTGCATTTTATTCCTAAAGAAGATAGCTATAAAGATAAGAAGCTACATACTTTCCTCACTATTTGCCCACAGGAAATTCCTTGTAGACATAGGACAGGCAGAACTCTAAGTCATCCCCCTGAGGCTCGCCTGAGACAAATTCATATCTGATCACTTCCTCTGCCCTGTTGTTTATGTAAAAATCCAGATTTACTGAGCCAGGCTAAATTGTGTATTTAGTGGAAGGCTGATCAAGGACTCAAAAGAATGCAACCTTTTGTCTTCTAACCTGGAAGCCCTCACTTCGAGTTGTCCCACCTTACTGGACTGAACCAGTGTACATCTTACATGTATTGATTGATGTCTCATGTCTCCCTAAAATGTGTAAAGGTAAACTGTACTCTCGACCACCTTGGGCACACGTCATCAGGACTTCCCTGAGGAAGTGTCATGGGTGTGTCCTTAACCTTGGCAAAATCAACTTTCTAAATTGACTGAGACCTGTCTCAGATATTTTGGCTTAACAGTAACAATACAGGCATTTACTATGGCCTAAAGATAGACAACAGTATGCCTCTAAACTGAGAGGCATGAGCCATGGGACAAGAGTGTTATTGGGAAACAGATCGTGCTCTAGCCTATCCAGGGTATGGAGCTGGTGCCATCCCCTCACTTCCTGCAGAGACCTCAAAGACTCCTGGCCACCCCCATCAGGGCTGGTGCCTGCACCCATCATTGAAGTACTCATAAGCATGCCAGGGGATCCAGATCTGTTCATTTTTGCCAACCCCTCCCCCTCAATTAAACAGGAAGCTAACGGCACTGGGCACTCCACTATTCAGCCCATCACAGGAAACAACAGAGAGCATCTCACAGGAAACAACAAAGTGCATACATATCTCCTTGTGTTGCAGCTGGCTCTTACCCATAATCACCACCTAGTGGCCCGCACTTCAAACTGCATAGCCACATATAAAACCTGCCAATAAAAGACAACAGGTCTATAGAAGCAAAGACAAAAGATCCTACTCAACATACATTATAGTCACACTCTGGGGAGGATGAAAAAGAAATAAGGAAAAAAAAAAAAGCAATCCTATCCTAAAGAAAATAATTTCAAAATCAAGGAGTGCCAGCCTTTGCAGATAAGGAATCAGTATAAATTCTGGCATCATGGAAAAACTGAATATTGTGAGACCACTAAAGGATAACACTAGATCTCTAGCAATGGATCCTAACCAAACTGGAAATTCAGAAATGATAATGAAGAGTACAAAGTGTGGATTGTGAGGAAGCTCAAAGAAATCCAAGAGAAGGTTTAAAATCAACACAAAGAAACAAAAGCAATCCGAGAAATAGAAGAGATAAAAATATTTAAAAATTAAACAGAATTTTTGGAAATGAAAGAATCACTTATGTAATTTGGAACTACAGTTGAAAGGTTTGACAGTACACCATACTAAGCATAAGAATTTCAGAGCTTGAAGATGGGTAATTTAAACTAAGTCAGATAGAAATAAAGAAGCAAATGTGAAAGAATAAACAAAACCTTCAAGAAATATGGGATTATATAAAGCAACCAAACCTGTAATATAGTGGCATTTCTGAGAGAGAAGAAGAAAAATTAGGCAGCCTAGACAACATATGTGAGAGAATAATTCACAAAAATTTCCATAATCTTGCTAGAGAGGTAGACATCTAAGAACAGGAAATCCACAGAAAACCTGCAAGAGGCTATACAAAACAAACATTATCAAGGAATATAGTCACCGTATTATTCAAGGTAAACACTAATTTTAAAAATCTAGAGAAAAGGGTTAGAAAAGCTAGAGAAAGAGTTAAATCACTTATAAAGGAAAATTGATTAGACTAACAACATACTTTGAAGTAGAAACCTTACATGCCAAAAGAGATTGGGGACCTATTTTTAGCCTCCTTAAAGAAAAAAATGTCAGCCAAGAATTGTATATCCTGCCAAACTAAGCTTCATAAATGAAGGAGAAATAAAGTATTTCCCAGCCACACAAATTCTAAGAGGTGTCACCAATAGACCAGTCCCATAAAAAAAAATGTTTAAAGGAATTCTAAATGCAGAAATGAGAGGATGATACTTAGCATCAGAAAAGACCATATAAGGATAAAGCTCACAGATCCTATAAATTACACAACTGAAACTCCAAAACAACTAGCTAACAACAGTACAACAGGAACAAAACCTCATTTATCAATATTAACCTTGAGTGTAAATGGCCTAAATGCTCTGTTTAAAAGATACAGAGTGGGAAATTGAATTTAAAAACAAGAACCAACCATCTACTGTCCATGTGAGACCCACTTACTGGTTAACGACACATTCAAACTCAAAGTAAAACGGTAGAAAAAGACACATTATGAAAATGAAAAACAAAAGCAAGCAGGAGTAGCCATTTTCATATCAGATAAAACAGACTTTAAACAAACAACAATTAAAAAGGTAAAGAAGGATATTATATAATGGCAAAGGGTTTAATACAACAAGAAGATTTAACTATCTAAATATATATGTATCAAACACTGGAGCACCCAGATTCATAAAACAAGTAGTTATAGACCTATGAAAAAAAGATTGATCACAAACAATAGTGGTGGGAGACTTCAACATCACACTGACATCACTAGACATATCATTGAGACAGAAAATCAACAAAGAAACTCTGAACATAAACTGGATTTTAGACAAAATGGACCTAATAGATATTTACAGAACATTCTACCTAACAGCAGCAGAATATGCGTTTCTGTCACCTGCACATAGAATATCATACAGAATCAACCATATACCTGGACATAAAGCAAATGTCAGTAAATTTAATACAATCAAAGTAGTATCAATTATCTTCTCAGAATGCAGCGAAATAACATTAGAAATCAATACCAAGAGGAACTCTCAAAATTGCATAAGTTAATGAAAACTAAACAATTCGTTTCTGAATGACATCTGGGTAAACAAAGTTAAAACTGAAATAAAAAAAAAAATTTGAAATGAATGAAAATGGAGACACCACATATCAAAACCTCTGGGATAAAGGAACACCAGTGCTGAAAGAAATCATAGGCAATACAAACAAAAGAAAACATATCCCATGCTCATGGATGTGTAAAATCAATATTGTGAAAATGACCATAGTGCTTAAAGCAATCTACAAATTCAATGCGATTCTCATCAAAATGTCACCATCATTCTTAACACAATTTGAAAAAAACAAACAATTTGAGAATCCATATGGAACCAACAAAGAGCCCACATAGTCAAAACAAGACTAAGCAGAAAGAACAAATCTGGAAGTATCACATTACCTGATTTCAAACTATACTATTAGGCCAGAGTCACCAAAACAGCATGGTACCGGTATAAAAATGGGCACATAGACCAATGGAACAGAATGGAGAACCCAGAAGTAAACCCAAATACTTACAGCCAACTGATCTTCAACAATGCAAACAAAAACATAAAGTGGAGAAGGGACACCCTTTTCAACAAATGATGCTGGGATAATTGGCTAGCCACATGCAACAGAAGGAACCTGGATCCTCATCTCTCACCTTATAGAAAAATCAACTCAAAATGGATAATACAAAAATCAACTCAAGATGGATTACGGACATTTGTTGAATAGCATGTCCTTTCCCCAATGTAACCTCTTACTGTAACCTCTGCCTCCCAGGTTCCAGTGATTCTTCTGCCTCAGCCTCCCGAGTAGCTGGGATTAGAGGCACCTGCCACCACGCCCGGCTAATTTTTCTAATTTTAGTAGATACAGGGTTTCACCATGTTGGCCAGGCTTGTCTCAAACCCCTGACCTCAGGTGATCTGCTCGCCTCGGCCTCCCAAAGTGCTGGGATTACAGACACGAGTCACTGCACCCAGTTGGTTCCATAAAAATTTTAGGATTATTTTTGTATTTCTATAAATAATATCACTTATACTTTATTAGAGATTACATTGAATTTGTATATCATTTTGTGTAGTATGAACATTTTAACAATATTATTTCTTTCAATCTACGAACATAAAATAGCATTTTATTTTTTGTGTCTTTGTCAACTTTATATTTTCAGTGTAGAGGACTTTCACATTTTTAGTTATGTTTATTCTTAGGTATTTTATTTTTGTAGCAATTTTAAATAGAATTACTTTCTTGATTCATTTTTCAAATGTTTCAGTATTGCCACACAGAAATAGTACTGATTTTCGTTCGTTGATTCTCTTTCTTTTTTTTTATTTTCTTTTTTTTTTTGAGTCGGAGTCTTGCTCTGTCACCAGGCTGGAGTGTAGTGGCATCATCTAGGCTCACTGCAACCTCTGCCTCCCGGGTTCAAGTGATTCTCCTGCCTCAGCCTCCTGAGTAGCTGGGACTACAGGCACGTGCCACCATGCCCAGCTAATTTTTGTATTTTTAGTTGAGACAGGATTTCCCCATGTGGGCCAGGATGGTCTCGATCTCTTGACCTCGTCATCCGCCCACCTCAGCCTCCCAAAGTGCTGGGATTGCAGGTGTCAGCCACTGCGCCCGGCCTGTTGATTTTCTAACTTGCAACATTACTGAATTTGTTTATCAGTTCTAACATGTTTTGGTGGAATTTTTGAGTCCCACATTGGAGAAAAGTCCAGGACCATGACTTCACTGCTTCATTATAGCAAACACTTACAAAAAAAAAAAAAAAAAAAAAAAAGGAAAAAAAAAAAAAAGCCAATTCTACTCAAACGATTTCAAGAAATTGAAAAGGAAGGAATACATTCACACTCATTCTAGGAGGCCAGCATTACTCGGATACCACAACCAGACGAAGACACAACAAGGAGAGAAAACTACAGGCCAATATCCCTGATGAACATACATACAATAATCCTCAGCAAAATACTAGCAAGTCAAATTCAACGACACATTAAAAAGATCATTCACCATAATCAAGTGGGATTTATCCCAGGGATGCGTGGATGGTTCAACATATGCAAATAAATAAATTTAATACATCACATTAATAGAATCAAGTAAAAATCTATATGAACCTTTTAGTACATGCCAGAAAATCATTTGAGAAAACTCAACATCGCTTCATAATAAAAACTCTCTACAAACTGTGTATGGGAAGGACTTACCTTAGCCTAATAAAGGACATATATATGACAAACCCACAGCTAGCATCACATTGAATGGGAAAAAAATGAACACCTTTTCTCTATGATATGGAACAATACAAAGATGCCCACTTTTACCACTTTTATTCAACATACTACTGGAAATCCTGGACAGAGCAATTAGACAAGAGAAAGAAATAAAGAACATCCAAATTGGCCAGGAAGAAGTAAAAAATCTTCTTGTTTGCAGACAATATAATCTTATATTTAGAATAACTTCTTTTAAAGTCTCTCTTTTCCTCATTTCACCTGGTTAAACTTCTAGCTGGTGTACAATTTAGCTTGTTGCTTTCTTAGAACGACTAGCCTCCTCTTAATTGATTACTACCAAAAATCTCCATTGTTTTCTATTGTTACTTTAGATTTAAAGTTCTCAGCTCTGTTCCAGGTAAAGTCAGTGCCCTGGGAAAAAAATATACAACTCTGTCTTACGGACTGCCTCTTCTCCTGGGCAAAATCTTTTTGCCAATCCTCCCTCAAAGTGATACTCTGACTGTATAAGCAGGTCAATGGGCAATTTGGGTAGATTCTGGTCTTTTCAGCTTATCTCTCTTGGCATGGAACCTATGCCCCCTCTAAGAAAGCTCATCTTGTTGAAACTGGGATAGATAAAGCTTCAGCCATATGAATGGGGGCTGGATACAGGAACAAAACCTCTGATCTCTTAGCCACATGGACCTGAAAAGGAATGAAAATTTTTAGCATCATTCTCCTCTCAGAAAGATGTTGTGGCCTTAGACTGGAAGGGAAGGAGAGAAGTAGCCATGTGTTCTTGGTTGGACACTTTCCCCTACCTCACAGTAGAATTTCAACACACTGAAAAGGGCATGGCAATAAGACATGGTCTAAATGTCTCAGACTATCATGACTCTTTCTAATATTTAGTATATTTTCTTAAATATACACTAAATATATAAATGTATATATGTGTGTATATATACTTCAGAGCTTCCTTATGTACTTATATACATAAGTATGTATATGTGTGAATATATACACATATATACGTGTATATATAACATTTTCTGTATGCTCTTCAGACAATTTCTACAGATTGAAATTGCTGATTTTTAAAATAATTTTCACAAATTATGTTTGTTTCACTGGGGAAAGGGTCTGTAGAGCTTTTTATGCTACCCTTCTAGAACTGTCACTCATCTATTAAACTTTGTTTTTAATTTAATTGATCTAATTTTAATTTTATACAATTTGATTTATAAGAATCATGTATTTAACAATTGGCTTTTTAAAAGTGTATCAATTAACATTCTATGCTTGCTAGCCAGTATAATCTGCTTTTAGCACAGTGCTGAGTTCAGTACAGTAAGCATATAAGGTGTAATGCATACATATAGATGTGTAGTTGCTCTTCTATGGGAGAGAAACAACAACATAAAAAAAATAGCAAAATTATTTTGAGGCTGTTGTCCTGAATATGTGTATCCATATTATCAAAAAATAATTACTAACATCTCATAAAATGCTCTATTTGTATTCTTTTTTTTTTTTTTTTTTTTTGAGACAGAGTCTTGCCCTGTTGCCCAAGCTGGAGTGCAGTGGCATGATCTCGGCTCACTGCAACCTCCGCTTCCCGGGTTCAAGCAATTCTCCTGCCTCAACCTCCTAATTAGCTGGGATTACAGGTGCAAGCCACCATGCCTGGCTAAGCGTTTGTTTTTTTTTTTTTTTTTTTTTTAGTAGAGATGGGGTTTCACCATGTTGGCCAGGCTGGTCTCGAACTCCTGACCTTGAATCCACCCACCTGTGCCTCCCAAAGTTCTGGGATTACATGCGTGAGCCACCACGCCCGGCCTGCATTCATTTTTGTGTGCAGATAAACTCTCACTATAGTTACTGATTATGTAAAGTTTGAAAAATTAGGATCCAATATTATAATAATTTCTTATGATCTTTATCGAACAATCATTTTCTATAGTTGATTTATAAATACTTCCTAGAGATACCAGAAAGTACAGATTTAAAATTTTCCATTTATCAGTGTGTAATGTTTGTTAAAACAAGCAAAGTCAATTTTCAAGTGTGGAATCATTTGATAGTAATAACCTATGTGAAGCTCAAATTCAGGATTTTCCTTGATTTAATGCCTTTCTTCAGGTTTTGCATTGCCATCTTAAAATTCTGGTCTTGAGACAAAAGAACATTTTATGCACTTTACCTTTCTTTTAACTAATCATTATTAAAGACATCTAGAGATGTCATTTATAATGACATTATAAATGCCCCTTATCTATCATCTCATAAATAATGGGAAAACATATTTACTAATATAGAACTTACAAGACAGATCATAGAGACAAATTCTTCCTTGCTACTCTGGCAATGAACAGTTAGCATAAACTCATCACACTATCACCATAAGCATATCATGACACGCAGAGGTTTTTGTGGCCCAAAAAAGTAATTTCTGTTTTGCTTCATATAAATCTAGAATTAGGAATGGGATAATTGAAGCTTATTTTGTGCTTCATGTGATGAGTTAATATTAATTATTGTATAAACATCAAAGGAGAATTTTCTCTACAGAACAGTGACTAATTATCCATTTTCCCTCATGCCTAACTTAGTAGATGTTCAAAATGTTAATGGTAACCTAAACCTGTTATGTTTTTGATTGACTCATTCTATGTTTTATAGTGCATTTGAGCTGTAGTGACTATGTACTTTTTATAGTTTACTTGATATTGAATATTTTTTTCACCAAATAGCGTGAAAGTGTAGCAGTAGAAAAAGTAACATTTTGCAATCTTTTACTATGGTTATAATATTAATTTTTATTTTTATGAAAATATCATTCCTATAAAACTCAGAATACACTTAATTAGACACATGTGCTGAACAGGCTTAAAAAACCCAAACCGCTGAAAAATGCTAAACTGACATTATGCTGACACTGTGGATTGGCTAAGTTTTAACTGTTATATGTGACGAGCTTGTGTGGAAGTGATTCACATGATACCATGATAATGGCACTCAGTGAGCATGTCAATATAAATATAAAAGTTTAACATAAATATGATTTTAGTAAAATATGCCTTGCTAATAACTTGCTTCATATAACTAAGGCTATAGCTTTCAAAAATTAGCTCAGAAATCTGTAACAAATTAGAATATATATTCAAAAAATCCCTTGTAATTAAAAGCGTGAATTATTTAAATATCTTTTGAAGATGCCTCCGTTTTGCTAAGCATGGTTCTTGAAAAAACTTTTGCTAATTAGTTGTCAGCCATCATTTCTTTATCATCACATTACACAAGTCGTGGAATGTACTGGCATGTACACTTATTCAAATAGAAAACAAAGTATATGATTTTAAAAATTAGTTTCTCCAGGACCATCTATTTTGGCTTTTAGAAATGTTTTATTTCAGACAAGTATTTCTTTTGCCTATTGTGAAAATTTCACATATTATGAATCTGATCAATGGCTATACATATTTACACTCATAGTGCTAGTATAATTTTGTATAGTACTCTATTTATAATAAACGTAATGGTGAACAAACAAGTTGATACCTACACTGTTTAAGTTGCAGGAGAAGGGTTTATTCTTTTATATGTACATACATAAATAAATAGGCAATTCAATAATAGTAGCTAGGAACTGTAATACTCCCTACCAAATAAGAGATAAGGCAACTACGTAGAAAATTAGTAGCATTATAGAAGTCTTGAACAACGTTATTGACAAACAAATATCAACACTATCAAAAACTAACTGATACTTTTAGGGCATTCCACCCGAAAAGTAGTTGGGTTATAACATATAGAAATGTAATATATCTAACACTATCATAACACAAAGAAGGTGAATTAAAGAAAATCTGTATTGCAGTAGGGAAATGACAAAAGATGGTAACTCAAGTACATAGGAGTAAATGAAAAGGACCATAAATGGTTAATAAGGGTAATATAACAAACTTTATAATATATATGTACTATAATTTCTTGTCTCATTTTTTAAAAGACTTAAAATTATATGAAGTAATAATTTTAAAGTTTGTGACTATATTTGTAATAAGTATAAAAATAGTCACACAAAAATAAGGAAGAAGAGGCAGAGCTATATAGAAGTAATATTTTTATATTTCAGTGTAATTAAGGTGCCCTAAATCTGAAGTTGATTCTGATAAGGTCTGTGTAATAAACCCTTGACAAATCAATAAAAATAATTCAAAAATATAGCACAAATGTATTAAACACATACAGAAATCAAATGTACCCAGTGGAATATAAAGTCCAAGTCTATATTTTAATTGTGATATATGGTCACGTGTGTAATCTTGAAACTAAATAGGTATTTTATTATTTTGTGTGGAGTACCATATAGGAAGGAAGTAAGCCACAGTTTTTGATAGTGTTACTTAAGTTTTCTATATCTCTAGGCTGATTGTCAACCCAGTTGCTCTCTCTCTTACTGCATGTGGAGTGTTGACATTCCCATCTATTGCTATTAAATTACCTATAAATTTCTGAACTAGCAAATATTCCCTTAATGCAAAAAGAACAAAAATACAGATGACAGAGAAAGCAAAAATTAAATGGCAGATGTAATCTAATTATTAATAGTACCATTAAATATAAATAGATTATTCCAATCAAAAAGCGGAGATAGTTAGACTGTATAAAAGTACCTGATTCCACAGTATGCTGCTATAAGAGACATAGTTTAGATTAAAAAATGCAAGAGAATAACAGTAAAATGATGGAAAATCTGTATTACAAAAAAGCAAGAAGAAGGCTGGAGTGTCTATACTAGTATCAGACAAAATAGACTAAGAAATTTTACTAGAAATACAGTGGTATATTTAATAATAACCAATATGTATAAATACATTAGAAAAATAATTATAAATGGAAATGCATCTAAAAACAGAGTGCTAAAATGCATAAAACAAAAACTGCCAGAGAATAAGAGAGAGATTGATCATTCAGCAATAACAGAGTCTTTAATGCTTTGCCTTCAACAGTAGATGGAACAACAAGGCAGAATATCATCATTGAAATATAAGACTATAAGCTATGTAAACCCAACAGGTATCTATAGAATGCTTCACTTAAGAACAGAATATACATTCTTCTCAATGTATACATGGAATATTCTCCAGCATAGATAATATGCTAGGCCAAAACCAAGCTTCAATAATTTAAACAGAAATAATATAAAGCATGTTCTTCCACCACAATGGAATAAAATTAGTAATTAATAACATTAAAAACTGGAAAACACATATATATGGAAATTAGACTACTCACTCTTAAGTAACAAGTATGCCAAAGAAGAAAAAAAGGAAATCAGACAATATTTTGAGATGAATGAAAATCAAAATGTAATATAATAAAACTTATGAGACTAAGTGAAAGCAGTACTTACTGGGAATTTTATCAGTCACTATGTTAAGAAAAATTAATGTCTCAAACAAATTAACCAGCCTTCCACCTAAAGACACTGGATGGAGAGCAAACTAAAACTAAGGCAAGCAGGTGGAAAAATAATAAATATTAGCATAACTTTAATGAAATTGAGGCTATATAAAACAGAGAAAATTAATAAAACCAAAAAGTGGTTCTCTGGAATAATCAACAAATTTGAGAAATCTTTAGCTAGATTTACCGAAATAAATAAGAGAGAAGACTCAAATTACTACAGTCTGAACTGAAAAAGGTGATATTACTGCCATTCTCACTGAAACAAAAATGATCATAAAGACACTAACAACAATTGTATTCCAGAAAATTAGATCACTTAGATGAAATTAGCAAATTTTTAGAAAGACACCAGCTACTGAAACTAGTGCAGAAAGTAATAAGCAATAACCATAGACTTAAAACAAGTGGAAAGATCGAATCAGTAATAATTTTAAAAATACCCACAAATAAATTACAAGCCCAGATGGCTGTATCACCAACTTCTATCAAACATTTAAAGTATATAATGCCAATCTTCACAAACTCTTCCAAAAAATAGTGAAGGTAAGAACTCCAACTTATATGAGGCCATGTGGATTTTCAACTGCACAGGCAATTGATGCACCTAATTCCTGCATTGTTCAAAAGTCAACTGTATTATGTTGAGGACTTTTCGTCAACAGACCTACATTCACAAAGAAAATTTGGACCTAAGTTGTCTTTCTTTATAAATCTTTGTCTGTTTCGGTTACCAGGACAATGATGGCCTCCTCAAAAACAAGTAATAGCACACTGTTGACTAGAAGCCTTACAGATAACATAAACAGTTGATTAAAACAAATTTGTATATTATATTTATTAAATACTGTACTCTTACAATAAAGTGAACTAGAGAAAAAATGTTTTTAAGAAAATCATAAAGAAGAGAAAATATATTTAGTATTCATTATGTGGAAGTGGATCATCATAGAGGTCTCCATCCTCATTGTCTTCATGTTTATAGTATGATTATATTTATACAATTATTATTTAATAATTCAGCTTTACATTTGATTACATTTCTTTTGACTGCTGGTGGTGCCATGTATGGTCTGGAAATGTGTCTGTATGTTTTGATAAATTTTAAATTTTGTAATAGATATGTATATAGTCTACAGTTGTGAATAATAAGATAGACTAGTATATACATATATTTTATGCATTCATGACATTCCATACTTCTTTATTTTATCAAAATTCCTTGACTATGTTGACCGTGGGTTTTTTAAAATTATCACAAATCCCCAGACATTTTGCCAACGTATTTGTTGAAAAAAATCCACACATTTCAAGCCCATGTTGTTCAAAGATCAACTGTAATAGCAAACTGAATCCTGCAACTTGTAAGAAGAAATATACAACATTGCCAAATGAGATTTATACTTTGAAGGTAATATTGGTTTAATATCTAACAATTAATGGAATCAACACATCACATCAATAGAATCAAAGATAAAAATCAGAGGACCATCTCAGTAGATACAGAAAAAGCATTTGACCGAATCAAATGTAATTTCATGGTAAAACCACTCAATTAACTAGGAATAGAAGAAAACTTCCTGAACCTGATAAAGAGTATGCACAAAAAAACCCAGAGCTAATATTACACTTAACCATGAAAGACTGGATTCTTTCTCCTTAAGGTCAGAAATAAGACAAAAATATCTACTCTCACCACATCTATTTAAAATTGCAAAGGCAGTACTCTCCAGGGGAATTAGGTATGCAAAAGAAATAGTAAACATTCAAATTTGAAAGGAAGAGGTAAAACTCTCTCTATTCATAGACAAAATGATCTTGAGTGTAGAATATCTTGAGGAATTAATGACAAATATTAGAATAAGTAAATGAGTTCAGCACAACTGTAGTATATAAGATCAATAAACAAACATTAATGTTACTTATTTAAACTTGAAACAAAGAATCTGAAAATAAAATTGAGAAAGCGATTTTATTTACAATAGTACCAAAATAATAAAATATTTAGAAATAAACTTAAGAAGTGTAAAACTTGTACTCTGAAAACCATAAACAATTGTTTAAAGAAATTAAAGACAATAATATGTGGGAAAAATATGATTATAGAACTGAAAAGTTTACATTTTAAGGTGAAAATGCTTCCCAAATTGACTTACAGGTGCAACACAATGCTTGTTATTTTATTTATAGAAATTAGTGAACTGATTCTAAATTTTAAATGTATATAGAATTGCAAGGGACTCAGAATAACTAAGCAATATTTAAAAGGAGGAACAAAGTAGTAAGATGCACATTTCCCAATTTCAGTACTTACCTACAAAGTGACAATAATCAATGCAGTATTACTGGCAAAAGCATTCGATGTGAAAAAAAATGGAATAGAATTGAGAGTACAGAAACAGAAATATGCATCCATGTTCAACTGATTTTTGACAAGGGTGCCAAGGCTATTTAATGAGAAATAATAGTTATTCAGCAAATGGTGCTGGGACAACTGGACACCCACATGCAAATGAATAAAATGGGATTGTTACCTCATATCTTGTTTAAGAAGATGACAGATTAAAAATCTGTATATAAGCTCTAAGAGTACAAAACAGTCAGAAGAAAATACATATACATCTTAATAAGCTTGGATTAGTTGATGGTTTCTTAGATGTGATATTAAAAGCACAATCAACAAAAAAGATAAATTGCATTTCATCCAATTAAATACTTTTGTGTGTCAAATGATATAATTTTAAAAAGTAAAGAGACAATCCAAAGAATGGGAGACAATATTTGCAATGATTATATCTGATAAAGTAGTTTTATCTTGAAATATATATGTTCAAAATTTAAATTATGATGATGGTTGCCCAACCTTGTGAATATACTAGAAGCCATTGAACTGTACACTTTTAATAGGTGCATTTTATAATCTCATATTATTCTAATTACACATCAATAAAGTGTTTAGAAAGAAAGAGACATAGCATGCAAGCAAACTCTCATTAGGTATATTAACAACAAATCAAATAGGCTCCATGTCAAAGTATATTACAAGAGATAAACAGTGGCATTTCATAATAATCAAAGGGTCAGTCTTAAAGAGGAAATAATTAATTTTAGTGTGCATGAATATGAAAGAAGACCTTCAAGACACTAAAAACAAAAGATGTAATGTTTATTCATCAATCATATCGAAGTTATAGTTGCATATTTTAGCGCTATCATATATTATGACCGAATTATCATTTGGAAAACATTATGTCTAGTATTTTTTCCAAATACTCATGGAACATTTGCTAATGGAGGCCAATATTGGACCAGAAAAATAATACTTAATGCATTTCAAATAACATAAATTATGTAATGTATGCTTTGTTACTAAAACCCAAAAAAAAAAACAAAATTAGATCCAAAATTGGATACAGTCTGAATAAAATATTTTTAAATTATAATATCAAAGAGTAAATCACAAGAAAATTATAAATTATTTTTTATCTAATATCATGAAAGAAAAATATATAAAAATTTGTGGGAGGAAGTTAAAGCAGCAGTGAGAGGGAAAGGAGAATCAATAAATGCTTACATTAGCAAGTGAAAAACACTTAAAATTAATGACCTAAACTTTAATTTTGAAAGCATAGAATTAGAATAACAAATTAATTCTAAAGAAGGAAGAAAACAATACACTTCATAATTGACATTAATATAGTCGAAAATTCCAAGAGTTACGTATCTGATTCCATAATATCAATGTTGACTGTTTTTCTGGTTCCACTTTCCCAGAGATTTGGCTTCTCAAGCCCAAGTTACTGTAAGAGGTAGCTCCCATATCTATTCAATTAGACATGATTGCTTGTTTTTATCTAGGTGTTTTTGCTTTTGCTCATTTTTAATAAAGCTGAAGACAAATTGATCATATTGAAATGTTACAACATTGGTAATTCTTTTGTGTGTGATGTTGACTCAGATTAAGTTGTGGTTTATCAAAAGTTAAAAGTTTATAAAACATATTTGAAAGTGTTTACAGTTTTCTTCGGAGGCAGAAAAAATATGCATTATAATTTTATGGGAGATTATAATTGGTGATATATACATCATATTAGTTTTGTCTGTTATAGAGCTGTTTCCTTTCTATGAAATATTCATTTTTTGACTCAATGAATGCATAGTTTGATTTCCTATTTTTTTCTGATAGTAACCAACAAGATGAATTCACATTTATTTTATGCTTTATATCAAGTTGCCGGTTTTTAATTTTCACAAAAATCTTATGATAAAGTCATATTATTCTTTACTTAGATAAGAAAACTGTGGCTCAAAAAAATCAAGCTTAAAAGTAGTGTAGTTATATGTGAATATATGTTTATATTACTTTAAACACAAGATGTATAGGAAAGGCATACATATACACTCAGTAACAGAAATGTGCATATACATATATACATCTACAATGCATCTAAATAAAAACTTTGTAGCACATAGCAGAACAGCTCTCAGTCAAATTTAGAAGATAATAAAGTTTCTATTCACCACTACATAATGCAAATTCACTCTCTTCTCCTTTCTTCCTAATTCTCCACTGTTACCCTGAATCATCAACCCCATTTGTTGTCCATAATTAAAAATATTCAAATTATTTATCTGATCTTCTTATAAAAATATTACTTGAAATTTTGTGACTATTTTTTTTGAATTTTAGTAAATGCTGGTAAACTAAGTATTTAACAAAAATGTCTCAATATATTTCTAGTTTAGATAACACAGTTGTATTCCAAGAAGTATATTCTAGTGATGTAATTCCACAATGTTTAGGGGAGGGGAATATAAACTATTAAATATATAAGAAGAGGTATATTTATGTATAATGATCCAAAAAAGATACTATTTAATTTGGCAAAATATCAAGTATGAAATTCACCTCCATTTATTTATTTGCCTTTTATTTTATCTGTTTTGGAGCTAGAATAATCACATTGTTGAAGAGTGTCTTTAAAATTATTATTTGGACGGTGCTCACTGGTTTTCTTACTGGAAGAAAATGACGTTGATTAATAAGCATTTTTAATGAGCAAGAATCAGGCTTTAGTCAAGTTTACCATGCTTAGTGAGGTCATACAGATATGTATGGTGCAAAAGAAATGTGCATTCAGTAGAAATTATCCTTGGAGTACCCACGCAGCCATTCTGTTTTCCACATTCAGTACAGTAGTCAATAAATTATGTGATGCATTTAATACTTTATTATAAAATAGCCTTTGTGTTAGATAATTTTGTTCAATTATAGGCTAATATAAGTGTTCTGAGCACATTTAGGCTAAATGATAATGTTTAGGCTGAACTATAATGTAGGCTAAACTATAATGTTCAATAGGTGAGGTGTATTTGATGCATTTTTGACGTATGGTATGTTCAAGCTATGATGAGTTTATAGAGATGTAACACCATTGTAAGTCCAGGAACATCTGTAAATGTATTCTGTAACTTAAAACATCTGCATAAATTTTAGAGTATAAGAAGAGTTGTATGCTGGTCATTTTAGTTTGTAAAATTCTATTTCACATGTTAAAAGTCTTTTCTGGTACAAGAAAAACCTCTAAGCAAAAAAGAAAATACTGCTTCTTGGCTTTTTTTTTAACAGAGGAGGAAAAAGAAGGAAATATCTAATTTCAAAGTACCTTCTATTGAAACTTAAATGATTAAATGCAAAAGGAAACTCACATTATTGACTCTTTTTATGTGTACTTTCTAGAGAGAGGAGTCTAATACAGCACATTTAAAATCCATATAGGTCTGCTTAAAACTATGGAAACCATAATTAATTGACTGGGGAATTCACTTTTAATATGAAATCAAATCCGCAAGTGTTTTTAGTTCTCTTTTTGTTAAACCTCTTTTGGTATTACAGACATTCTGAGTTTTATTTCTAATTGAAGAGACTGTACCAACATTAATGTTTTAAAATTACATTTGACACATATTTTTGTTTGTTTTTAAATACATGCTACCTTTTGATAAATTATCTCTGCTTACCATAAATCTTTCTCTCCTTACCCTCTTTGTATTTATTTAATTTCTTTTCTTCTGACTTGATTATTAAATACATTTAGACGAAAAGTATGATAGAAACACATCTATTTATACCATATGAGAACAATTTAAAAATATATCAAAATCATTCTCCTCACAACATGATATCAATACTTTTTCTTTCTTTTTTTTGCGGGGGGGCGGGTCATAGTCTTACTGTATGGCCCAGGTTGGAGTGCCATGGAATGATCTCGACTCACTGCAACCTCTGCCTCCCAGGTTCAAGTGATTCTCCTGCCTCAGCCTCCCTAGTAGCTGGGACTACAGACTTGTGCCATCACATCTGGCTCATTTTTGCATTTTTAGTGGAAACAGGGTTTCACCATGCTGTCAAGGCTGATCTCAAACTCCTGACCTCAAATGATCCGCCCATTTCAGCCTTCCAAAATGCTGGGATTACGGGTATGAGCCACTGTGCCCAGCCAGATATCAATACATTTTTAAATGAAATTTGTCATCAACTAAGTATATTTTGATAAAATAGATTTTTTAATGCAGGTGAGCTACACTTATCTAAGTAAAAATTTCAAAACAACTTATTAATATTTGGAATGTTACATCACTATGATTGAAAAGCCAATATGAGGAATTTTAATTCGTGTAGAAAAAGTTTTATTCGGCCGGGCGTGGTGGCTCACGCCTGTAATCCCAGCACTTTGGGAGGCCGAGGCGGGCGGATCACAAGGTCAGGAGATCGAGACCACGGTGAAACCCCGTCTCTACTAAAAATACAAAAAATTAGCCGGGCGCGGTTGTGGGCACCTGTAGTCCCAGCTACTCGGGAGGCTGAGGCAGGAGAATGGCGTGAACCCGGGAGGCGGAGCTTGCAGTGAGCCGAGATAGCGCCACTGCACTCCAGCCTGGGCTGGGTGACAGAGCGAGACTCCCTCTCAAAAAAAAAAAAAAAGAAAAAAAAAGAAAAGAAAAAGTTTTATTCGTATGCTACCTATCTTCACAAAGAATATAAAATTCACCTCTACACATAATATAAAACCAACAAATACCACTCTTAATTTTCAACAGTAATCTGAGGGTGGTGAGAGAAGAGGTTAGAAAATTAAGCCTGAGCAACAATGCTTAAAACACAGCTTGCATGAACTAATATTTAATAGAGCAGAAGAAAGCTGGGTGTAATTTTAAAATCCCTCTCTGTTATCTTTAATTTCTTTGAGTTTCCTCAAAACAGCTATTTCACATTTTCTGTATGAAAAGTCACATATCTCTTTTTTTTCTAGGATTAGTCTCCGGTGCTTTATTCTGTTAATTTGGTGAGGTCATGTTTTCCCGGATGTTCTTGATACTTATAGATGTTCATCTCTGTCTGGGCATCAAAGAGTTAGGTTTTTATTGTAGTTTTCTTAGTCTGGGCTTATTTATCCTCATTCTTCTTGGAAAGGCTTTCCAGGTTTTCGAAAAGACTTGGGTGTTGTGATCTAAGCTGTATCTGCTGTAGGGGGTACCACACGCTCATTAACACTGTTTTTTTGCAGACCTATCTAGGTACCATCTGGATAGTCCTGGGCAAGATAGGGAATAATTCTCTGAATTACAAGGCAGAGACTCTTGCTCTCTCCCCTTCCTTTCTCCCAAACAGAGTCTCTTTTTCCCCTTTGAGCCACTTGGAACTGTAGTTTTTGTGACACAAGCATCCCTGTGGTCACCACACCTAGGACAGCACTAGGTCAGACCTGAAGTTAGCATGGCACTGGGTCTCACCCAAGGCCTACCGTAACCACTCCCTGACTACTTACCGTGTTTACTCAAGGCCCTGGAGCTCTACAATTAGCAGGTGGTAAAGCCAACCAGGCCTTTGTCATTCCTTCATGATGGTGAGTTTTCCCAGACCTCAAGTGGGTCCAGAGGTACCTACCAGGAGCTAGGGGCTATAGTCAAAAAACTTAGAAGTCTACCTGGTATTCTATTGTACTACAACAGAGCTGGCATTCGAACCAGAGAGCCCAGTCCTTCCCACACTTCCTTTCTCTTTCCAAAGGCAGAGGAGCCTCATCTTGTGGCCACTGCTACCACAGACCCACAGAGGGTGCTACCAGGCTATGGCCGATGACTCCTTAAGGCCCAAGGGCTCTCCAGTCAGCTTGTGGTGATTGCTGCCTTGCCTGAGACCCACCCCTCCACCTTCAAGGTAGTGGGTGCCCCTCTGGCCAAGCACAGATCCAAAAATGTTGTCCAAGATCCAAATCTTGGAATCAGGGACCTCAAGAGAGCACTTAGTGCTGTAAACCCCTGTGGCTAAGCTGGTACCTAACGTGAAAGACAAAGTCCCCTTTACTTTTCCCTCTAGTTTTCTCAAGCAGAAGGAATCTTGCTTTGTAGCCACCAGAGCTGAGAATGTTTTGAGTCTCTACTGAAGCCAGCAAGTCTCAGAGTGCCACCCCAAGCCCTTGACACAGTACCAGGGTATCGCTGCTAGTTATTTAGGATCCAAGGGCTCTTCAGTTAACAGTTGATGAATTATGCCAGAATTGGCTCCTTTCCTTCGAGGGAGTTGGTTCTCTTCTTACACAGTGTGTCTAGCAACATCATCCGGGAGCTGAGGCCTGGAAAGGGGATCTCATGACTAACTGGTGCTCTATCCTGCTCTGGCTACGCTGGTATTCAAGAATCAAGACAAAGCCCTCCACGCTCTTGCCTCTCATCTCCTCAAGCAGTCATTCAAGTTTATTTGGAGACCCATAACAATTTAGCCCATGGTGGTGAAGCTTGCAGAAACTCAAGTAAGGGCCGCTGAGATTGGCAATTCCGCTCTAGCTAGGGCTGGTTTAAATGCACCCTCTGTTGGTGGGCATCAGCTGAGTTTGCTTTCATTTCTCTTTCTGCTATAGTACTGCAGCACTGAGGTCAATGTCTCACAATTGCTACACTATCCCTCTTCCCAGCACACAGAAATGTTCTCCACACCACATGGACACTGCCAGGGGATGAAGGAGGAGTGGTGTTAGCAATTCAAGACTATTTTTTTCTACCTCTTCAGTGCCTCTTTCAGCAATATAAAGTTATAATCAGGTGCTCATCTAATTTTTGGTTCTTATAATGGTGTTTTCTGTGAATTGTTGTTACATTTATGTTCTTGTAGGTGACACGGTTAGTGGAGCCTTCTGTTCTGCCACCTTGCTCCCCCTCCCTCAAGTACTGTTTTACAGTTTTGAAGAGCACTGGTCAGATATTTTTCAGAATGTCCCCCAATTGGAATTTCTCTGATGTTTATCTCATAATTAGACTGGCATAATATGTGGAAATCCTGAGGCGTAAAACATCATTGTCATGACATCATATCAATGATACATACTCTCAACACGACGCATCACCATTGATGTTAACATTGGTTACTTGCCTTAGATAATGCTTTCTAGTTTTCTCCAGTGTAAAGTCACTTTCATTCCCTCCCTACCCACATTGTATGTGTGTGCAGCTCAGATTTAAGGAGTGGGGAGTTACACTCCACCTCCTTAAGGACAGATTCTCTACATAAATTATTTAGAATTCTTTTGTGTGAAAGATGTAGCTATTCTTCTCTACTCATTTATTTATGCAATGACTCATTAATTTATATCAGTATGAACAAAATCTTTTTGTTGTGGATTATTATCCAGTACAAGCTCATTTATTATGTTGCTCAATTTTTTCCAGCTTTAACCATTGGTAGCTCTTTTTATTTGCTCCTATAGCCCTTTGATGAACCTTAAAATGATCTGATTTTTAAGGTACAGTCTTACTTTCTGGTGCTATAAGATGCACCAGGCTTGCCTTACGTATTTTCTTCCCTGTTTGTAGAATGAGTCATTCCTTTAAGGAGATGTGGTTTCTTTTATTGAATATTATATTAGAAGACAAGATTCGGGTGCTGGGTGTATTCTTTGCTAATGACGTACAATTGCTTTTAGGCTCTCTCACCTGACAGAGTAAAAAGATAAAGTTGTGAATATAAACCTTTGTATTATAGACTTACCTGTAAAAATTTATGTATGTATTCATTTACATATTATCATATATATAAATGCATGCTGATGTCTCTAACATTGTTTAATTTACCATATATATGATCCCAGCCTCCTCCTCACTTTGTTAATATTTAAACTCTCACTCCAACAGTAAAAGCATAAACAAAAACAAACACAGAAAACCGGCTTCTAAAATTGTTTCTTTATATATTAAACTTTTGGTAAATCATAACACTTAATCATTGTCACAAATTAAGGTCTTAATGAAGGGCTGGAGACCCTTTTTTCTCTCTCTCCTCTGATAAACATTTTCCTTTTACTTTCTGCCACCTCACTCTCTCAATTCTGACATTTATCTTCTCAACTCATCAATACTCTACACTCCACATGATATCACCTTTTTTCAGCCAAGTGAATCTCCATTTTTAGTGCTGAAATCACCTCCAAGTAGAGAGCCAAGAGGCTTTTAAGGACCCAGTTATTTTTCCCCTTTATCTCATACTTGTACTGCTTAATTTCCATTCTATAGAAAGTCATTTTGGCCGGGCGCGGTGGCTCAAGCCTGTAATCCCAGCACTTTGGGAGGCTGAGACGGGCGGATCACGAGGTCAGGAGATCAAGACCATCCTGGCTAACACGGTGAAACCCCGTCTCTACTAAAAAATACAAAAAACTAGCCAGGCGAGGTGGAGGGTGCCTGTAGTCCCAGCTACTTGGTAGGCTGCGGCAGGAGAATGGCGTAAACCCGGGAGGCGGAGCTTGCAGTGAGCTGAGATCTGGCCACTGCACTTCAGCCTGGGCGACAGAGTGAGACTCCGTCTCAAAAAAAAAAAAGAAAGTCATTTTATACATGTATCTAGATTTACTATTCTTTATGTAGGAAGAGCCAATCTAATCACTGTAACTCGTTCATGGTCAGAAACAGGATGGATTTTGGCATTTAATATCCAACAATAAAAATAAAATATTAATTCTTCTTCAGTGTGTCTGCTGAAATACCAGTGACTATCTTTTCAAGAGTTAGCCAACTGCAGAGTCACATGATTTGTCTTCTTACGTTGCATCTCTTACATTTCTGCTTTCACATTGTGTATCTTACAAACCAAGACCTATGTTTGAAAGTGTCTGTCAGTCCATTAATAAGAACATTTAATTAAAATGCCAGTTGTGTTACAACTTGTTCCTTAAAAATTTCTAAATAACTGAAAAATGAAGGTTTACTTCCCAGCTGTAGATTCCCCAGATAAATTCAGGAAATACCTTTATAAAATCTGGTAAGAAAAAAAAGCAAACAAAAAATTCTATTCCACATGACTTCTTTCATTAAGAAAATACCTGGAAGAGATTCTTCCAGTGTAAACATGGTAATGAATCCTTTGTAACTATAGCCTGGTGATATTTTGATTCACATGTTTCTCAAATAAAGGTTAAGTCTCTACTTCATTTTTCAAGAGTTATTATTGATATTAGAACTTGCATTGTATTATTTTGAATTGGTGGTTGTTTTGTATCATAAAACTAAGGAGATGATAACAGCATAGTTTCATGAATGACACAGTTTATTGACAGCTATCCGAGTAGCTGGGATTACAGGTGTGAGCCACCAAGCCCAGCTAAATTTTTTGTATTTTTAATACAGATGGGGTTTAACCATGCCGGCCAGGCTGATCTCAATCTCCTGACCTCAAGGGATTGACCCACTTCAGCCTCCCCAAGTTCTGGGATTACAGGGGTGAGCCACCATGCCCAGACTATGATACCATTTTCAATGCCATACCCCTCATTCATTGAAGTGGCAGAAAATTATACCATAACTGGTTGCACTTAATCCCTCTAAATTGTTTTCCCTTAGGTTTGCAGTGTTTAAAGAGGGGGAGAATAACATGAACAAATCTCACAGAGAATGCACTCAGTAGGCGAGGTACATTAACCACATAGTAAGTGAGTTTCAAAATTACTAGTCTACTTGCTAAATCTGAATAAAAGCAGGCCTCTGTGGAAAGTAAAGTCTAATTCAACTTTGAGGTATAACTTTATAGGAGTGGTTCTCAGGAGAGATTATATCCAACATAGTAGGAGATTTGTGAAGGCGCTTCAGGTCCTTTGACACAAGAAGATGCAGTTTCTGTTGACCAACAAGGCTTCAAAGGTTAACTCAAAGGCTAAAGATGTTGCTTTTGCTACTACCTGACCTGTTAGTCCTCAAAGCAGCTGACAACGCAGCCCTATCACAGAAGATGTTCTTGATCTATAGCCTGCTAGAGCCTAAGCTCTCAAAGTGTCTGTCAGATTTGCGTTTATATGTATTTTGAAGTGCAGGAGTTGAGGTCAATAATTCACATATGGATTTTTATAAGGTGCAACCTTCTTAAGGGGTATGGGGAGTAAACTCCAAGTTCTTATCACGACAAAATATATCACTTATATAGCAAACTACATAGGTGTTTGGAATAATTTCAAGGTTAAATAACAGTGATTATTGGTTTAAAAGTACATGTTCTCACTCATACGTGAGAATTGAACAATGAGAACATTTGGACACAGGAAGGGGAACATCACACACCGGGGCCTGTAGTGGGGTGGGGGACGGGGGGGAGGGATAGCATTAGGAGATATACCTAATGTAAATGATGAGTTAATGGGTGCAGCACACCAACATGGCATATGTATACATATGTAACAAACCTGCACGTTGTGCACATGTACCCTAGAACTTAAAGTAGAATAAAAAAATTAAAATAAATAAATAAATAAAAAATATACTATTTATGAAAAAAAGTACAATATATGTGTTATGATCAACTGAAAAATTGTGAGCTTTAAGAATCCTATCCTTTGGTCTAAATAATAGAAAGTATAAATTATTTTTAAATAAATTTCTGCCACATTTATTAGTTACCACATGGTTAACATGGAGTTCCTTTCTATGAAAGAAGACTTCCACTGTAAGCTTCAAATGGACTAATCCGATCTTGTATATTTGCAAATTTAATCATTCAACTTATTAAATTATAAATAAAATTTTAGATATAAATGCAACAATTACATTTTCTACTTCAATATTATTGAGTTAAATTTGGAGGGATTAAGTGCAACCAGTTATGGTATATTTTTCTGCCACTTCAATGAATGAGGGGTATGACATTGAAAATGGTATCATAGGCTGGGCGTGGTGGCTCACCCCTGTAATCCCAGAACTTGGGGAGGCCGAAGTGGGTCGATCTCTTGAGGTCAGGAGTTCGAGATCAGCCTGGCCGGCATGGTTAAACCCCATCTGTATTAAAAATACAAAAAATTTAGCTGGGTTTGGTGGCTCACACCTGTAATCCCAGCTACTCGGGAGGCTGAGACAGGAGAATCGCTTGAAACCAGGAGGTGGAGGTTGCAGTGAGCCAAGATCATGCCACTGCACTCCAACCTGGGTGACAGAGCGAGACTCCATCTCAAAAAATAATAATAATAGGATCATAAATCAGTTCAATGCCATTTAAGTTGGCTGAAAATTTGGCCCAACAAACAAATTGTGTCAATGTTTTTAGACACAGTGATATAGCTAAAACACAAGTCCGGTTTACACTGGCTTAACAGGTTAAGGTAAACTGCATGTGATTTCACCATAATAAAAAAATTGCAATGGCCCCACATCTTACCATTCAATTTGACATTAGTGAAAATCATGGTTAGAAAAATCACCCCCTCATTTGAGAAAGTTTATCTTCTTAATTTGTGGCCTTGATGGGGTATCGGTTTTTGTGTTATCTGTAGTATTCCAGCTGCCATACCCAATGTTAAAGGTGTACAACTGGCCACATTTTAAATATATATGTATGTATATTGCATATGTCAAATATATACTGCATATATATATATATACACACACACACACACACTGCACATATATATATATATACTGCAAATATCAAAGCACAACTATTTTTTAAACATTTATTTTAAATTCAGGAGTACATGTGCAGGTTTCTTATATAGGTAAACTTGTGTTATGGAGGTATGTTGTATAGATTATTTTATCACCCGAGTATTAAGCCTAGTACCCATTAGTTATTTTTCCTGATCCTCTCCATTCTCCCACCCTCCACCTTCAGGTAGGCCTCAGTGTCTGCTGTTTCCTTCTATGTGTCCATGTGTTCTCATCAGTTAGCTCCAACTCATAAATGAGAACATGTGGTATATTCTTTGCAGCCATAAAAAGGAATGAGTACATATCCTTTACAGGAACACGGATGGAGCTGGAAGTCATCATCCTTAGCAAACACGCAGGAACAGAAAACCAAAGTATAACTATTATATGGAAGTACTGCACTGCCATCTTTGAAAATGCAAACATAAATTCCATGACTTTGAAAAATGTTACTCCTGCTGACATTTCAAAGACAACGTACTGAAAGTTTGTAATACCAAACATTTATTTTGGGATTTTAAAGGGAATATATTGTGTGAGGTGCAAAACTATCAGTTAAATATGTAGCCCACTTATGAAGCATACTAGACAGTAACTCAATATGGCATTGCCCTTATCACCCCTAATTATTTTGCAAGAAGTAAACATTTACACATACCTGAAAAGATAAAATATATTTGAAAGGAATACAATTGTAAAATAGGATATTCTTTAGCATAGATGATGGCCATGCTTGTAGGAAAACAATACAAATACTGGGATGTATTTTGGTGAGCAATAATTTTTACTTATGCCAATTATTTAATTTTTTCATAATCCTAGGTACTATTAAAAGTAAATATTAATTTATCAGTCATTTATGCTTTTTATAAATTTTAATAAACTTTATTTCTTGCTTTGTGCTAATCATTGTGTTAGACTTTATAGAAGATATGAAGCTGAATAAAGCACAGAATATAGAACATTATTATTCTTATAGAACTTATATAGAGATCTTATCCATTTTCACTAGGAATAGAATGGACATTCATCAACTTGATGAAGAACATCTACAACTAATACTATATTTAATGAGAAAATATTGGAAGCTTCTCTTTTAAATTAGGGATAAGATAAAGAGGTCTTCTATCATCACTTCTCTTTGACATTGTACTGGACATTCTTGCCATAGAAATTAGTAAAAAAAAAAATTTAGTCCTGGCACGGTGGCTCATGCTTGTAATCTCAACACTTTGGGAGGCCAGGCTGGGAGAATGGCTTAAGTTCAGAAGTTCAAGACCAGCCTGGATAACATAGTGAGACCCTGTCTCTACAAAAGATTTTAAAAAATTAGCCAACTATGGTGGCATATGGCTGTAGTCCTAGCTACTTAGGAGACTGAGGTGGGAGGACTGCTTGAGCCTGCAGTGAAGCTGTGATCCTGCCACTAACTGCACTCCAGCCTGGATTATAAGCAACACTCTGTCTCAAAAGAGAAGAAGAAGAAGGAGAAGAAGGAGAAAAAGGAGAAGAAAGAGAAGGAGAAGGAGAGGAAGAGGAAGAGGAAGAAGAAGAAGAAGAAGAAGAAGAAGAAGAAGAAGAAGAAGAAGAAGAAGAAGAAGAAGAAGAAGAAGAAGAATGAATGAATTAAAAACCCCATCAATTTAGGAAATAAGACTAGAATTTGCTCATATCATGTTACATAAAACAATTCAAAGCATCCACTATTAGAGCTAGTCAATGAGTCCGACAAATTTGAAGGACACATCAATATACAAAAACCAATTGCATGATTATATACTATATTATAGCAATGAAGACTAGAATAAATTTAACAAGATAGATGCGAGATTTATGCACAAATTAATACAAATCACCACTGAAAGAAATTAAAGAAGATCTAAATAGAGAAACATCTCATATTCATGGATTAGACGTGTTAATCATGTTAAGATGGCAGTAATGTCCATATTAATATACAGATTCAATGACATACAGTACTCACATTAATTTTAAAGGGATTGTGTAAAAATCCCTGTAAAAATCCCAGCTACCTTTTTTCCTTTCTTTTCAGAAATTGACAAGTTGATCTTAAAATTTGCATGCAGATATGAAAAAACAAGAATAGTTAAAACTGCTTAAAAACAGAAAACAAATTTGGAGTGCTCACTCCCTCATTTCAAAACTTACAAATCTGCAGTAATCAAGACTCTGTGGTGCTATCATAAGGAAAGTAATAGTGGAATAATGAGTTGATCCAAAATGATTACCAAGACAATTGAATGGGAGAAAAGATATTTTCCACAAATAATGCTGGGGCAACTAGATATCATCATACAAAATAATAAATTTAAACCCCTGCCTCATACATATACAAAAATTAAGTAAATATGTATCAAAGACATAAATATAAGAGCTAACACCATAAAACTCATAGAAGAAAAAATAGAAATAAATCTAAGACCTTGGGTTAGGTAATAATTTTATAGATGTGACATAGTGACAAAAGACAAAAGTAAACAAATTCAACTACATAAAAACTAAAAACTAGTGTTCTTCAAATGAAACCAACAAGAACATAAAAAGATGTCACATAAGGTCTGAAACTAAGTCACAATAGTATTTGCTGCCTTTACATATGGGGAAATAAGACAGACATTGAATGACTTAACTCCAAGTTCTCCTCCCCATTCTATTCACAAGGATAAGGTATCCCAGACAAACAAATCCTCCTCTATAAATGGACCAGATGCAATTCTTGCTTTTTCATGAGTCACAAGTTTCAGTTCACTGCCAGCCTGTAGAATTATTCAAACTAGCCAATCACATCTTCCTTCAGGAATCAGGAGTTATCCCACACACTTCTGTTACTAAAAAAGCTATCTCACAAAGCCAATGCTTGTCCACTCTATTCCCTACTGTCATCTCTGGGTGGCCATCATATGCTAGGCAGTGCCCTCATACCCTGTGCTGTGTGTTTATGTGACTAATAAACTTATCTGTCCAGCGAGAGGTGTTGTGTACTTGGCCACCACCATAATTCTCAGGTAAGAATCCATTCTCATCAATAAGCTAAGTAGAAGTTGATTATAACAATTGCTATTATGAACAGAATTATCCAACCATTATTGTAGTCACCTGGTCAGTCCTAATTAACTGTTCTTCATTAAGTAACTGGTTCCATGGTAGGAGAAGGTTGCCTTGGACAGAACTGCCAATTTCTGATTATCTTGGTTTTGAATGTTGGCTTTTAAGGTACTTTGTTGTCTCTATCTCTTCCTACCCTAAAGTACTCTCATCCAAAAGGCAATAATTGTTTTTAATTGATGATAGCATAATGTGCAGATGAGTTTGGCCTCTGATGGTCTTCAAGTCTACCACCTATAAAGGTGGCAACAACACAGCAGCCTAACTGGTTGGCTATTGAGTCATACTTTCCAAGAATCAGCCTAGAGCTCTCTGGTCAAATGTGTCTAGCCTGATGACTGTCCTTGGCTGGTTGAGAGAACCATACAGACATTTTTGTGATTGTACACCCTTGGGACAGACCCAGGCACAGACCTTGGTGAGGATTGTGAAAACAAAGGAGACCACCACCTTGGGAAGAATTAAACGTGGCACCCTGGTTGCTTAGCAAGAGTCATTGTTATTCAGGTGAGGGTAACAACTTCACACATTTTCTGTGCTGCTGCTTGCCTTGCTGTTGTTGCACACATTCTCCTAAACCCTAAGTGTATTGAGGTACACATCCATGGTGACTGGTGATGAGAAAGGATCGAAAAACAAGCTATTCTAATGCAAAACAACTAGCCAAGGTACCTGAGTTTTATTCAGTATTGCTACTTATAAGCACATCAAAGGGGTAATCTTGTGATACTGGGGCTTGATGGCCTCCAGCCACGCCACATGCAAAATGACCTTATTGGAGGTAGAATTCAATCTCAGGCAAATTGACTGGCAATCCCTGGAGAAAGTAGGTGGCTGCCTATGAGACAGGCCAGGCCACATGCTTCTAAAACTCTCTGTAACTATGCAGAATGTTACCACTCTTGCAAAACTGGATGGAGACAGAAACTGAAAGCCATGACTTTATACGGCTAGAAATCCAAAATATGAGGACATTTATGTAGAGAAAAAATAAAAATAAAAATGTTGTGAGGAAAGGAAGGGCCATAGCAAAGGATGTTTGTCATCTGAGTTGTGACACTCAAAACCTTCTACTGTGCCATTTTTCTATTTATGGGTTTGTTTCAACAAAGTCCTGGCCTCAGCGTTATAGGAGAAAACACCCACGTCACCTCTGTGGCACAACAAAGAGGTTAATTAAAAACTGACTTCATCCCAGGTCCTATATATCACATTTTGTTTATCCATTCATCAACCAACAGATACTTGGGATACTTCCACATTTGGCTGTTGTGAAAAATGATGCTATGAAGAAGCATATACAAATAGCTGTTTAAATTGCTGCTTTCAATTATTTTGGGTGGAGTTGCTGGATTATACAGTATTTGTACTTTTAATTTTTTTTTTTTTTTTTTTTTTTTTTTTTGAGACGGAGTCTCGCTCTGTCGCCCAGGCTGGAGTGCTGTGGCCGGATCTCAGCTCACTGCAAGCTCCGCCTCCCGGGTTTACGCCATTCTCCTGCCTCAGCCTCCCGAGTAGCTGGGACTACAGGCGCTCGCCACCTCGCCCGGCTAGTTTTTTGTACTTTTTAGTAGAGACGGGGTTTCACCGTGTTAGCCAGGATGGTCTCGATCTCCTGACCTCGTGATCCGCCCGTCTCGGCCTCCCAAAGTGCTGGGATTACAGGCTTGAGCCACCGCGCCCGGCCTGTACTTTTAATTTTTTTAGGACCTGCCATTCCATACTTTTTCCCACAACAGTTGCATCATTTACATTTCCACCAGTAAAGCACATGGGTTCCAATTTCTCCTAATCTGTACCAACACTTGTTATTTTATGTGTTTTTGATAACATTCATCCTAATGAGTGTGAAATGGTATCTCATTATGGTTTTGATTTACATTTCTCTGATGGTGTATGATGTTGAACATGTTTTTATGTGCATACTGGTTATTTGTAAATTATTTGAATAAGTGTCAACTCAAGTCCTTCATCCAATTTTCAACTGGACAGTTCGTCTTTTTGTTGATGAGTTGTATAAGTTTTGTATTTATTCTGGATATTAGCTCCTTGTCAACTATGATTTGTGAATACCTTCTTCCATTTTATGTGTTTCCTTTTTACTCTGTTGATAGTGCCCTTTGATTTTTAAAAGTTTTTATAAGTCAAGGAGATAGTCCAATATATCTCTTTTCTTCTGTTGCCTGCGCTTGTCATATTAAAGGGATCATTTCGGCCGGGTGCTGTGGCTCACGCCTGTAATTCAAGCACTTTGGGCGGCTGAGGCTGGAGATGACCTGAGGTTAGGAGTTCAAGACCAGCCTGGCCAACATGGTGAAACTTCATCTCTACTAAAAAAAAAAAAAAAAAAAAATAGTCAGATGCAGTGGTGCATGCCTGTAGTCCCAGCTACTCAGGAGGCTGAGGATGGAGAATTTCCTGAGCCTGGGAGGCTGAGGTTGCAGTGAGCCGAGATCGCACCACTGCACTCCAGCCTGGGTGACAGAGTAATATTCTGCCTCAAATAATAATAATAATAATAATAATAACAAATAAAGAGATCATTTCTAAATTCAATGTCGTAAAGCTTTACCGCCATATTTTCTTCTAAGTGTTTTATAGTTTTAGCTCTTACTGTTACATCATTGGTTCATTATGAATTAAAAATTATATATGCTGTAAGGTAAGGGCTTCTCTTCATGCTTTGGCATGTGAACATTTAGTTTTCCCAGCACCATTTGTTTAATAGACTGACTGGCTTTTGCACCTCTAAAACACAAGTTGTGAATTAACCATAACATTTGCTAAAATATACCAACTGGAAAACTCTTGTAAATTTAATACTGGGTTTCAAATTACAGTTATAACTGGGAATCTCATTAAATTTAAACATGGTACTGTTAGTAGCAGAACTTATGAGTCACATGGCACCAGAGTATGTTAGCAGCAGAACGTATCTGAGTCATGCAGTACCAAAGTATGTTAGTGGCAGTGAATCCATACAGGTCTGCAACAACCTCAATTCTTGCCTCCTCAGAAGAAATATTTCGACTGAGGGGCAGAAGGCAGAAGGAGAGACTGAGGCAAATTTTAGAGCAGAAGTGAAGTTTATTAGAGAGTTTCAGAACAGGAATGAAATAAATGTGTATGCTTGGAAGAGGGCCAAGTGGGCGACTTCAGAGATGAAATGCAGTGTTTGACCTTTTGACTAGGAGTTTTATATGCTGGCATACTTCTGGGGTCTTGGGTCCCTTCTTCCTTGATTCTTCCCTTGGGGCAGGCTATCCACATGCACAGTGGCCTGCCAGCACTTGGGAGGTGAGCATGCATAGTGCATTTATTGGAGTTGTATGCATGCTTACTTGAGACATTCTTCCTTTACCAGTTGAATGTCCCTAGGAGGTCATATAGCAATTATATTCTGTCATTTTGCCTTTTAGTGAATATGCTTGAACCTACTCACCCAACTCCCAAGACCCCATCAGGAATCTGCCGATCATCAGCCCCTAGGTTTCCTATATCCATTTGGAGACTGCTTTCCCCTGGTGCCAGCTGAGACCAATTACTATTTTAGAGAAACAGTTTAACAACTACCTGTCCATCACCTGATGGTTGCCTGACATTCCTGATAGTGGTGGGGGCCTCTCCTTCCCTGTTCATGTCTGACTAGCTATCTAATGTAACAATACCTACTATAATCTTAGCGGGAGGTTAACTAAATATACAATAGAAGGTTAACAGGTGTAAGTCACTTTAGTTATCATAAAATTAAATTGTTTCTGTCTTTTACACAATAGCTTGACAAAATGGTACCCTATAAACCTCAAGTTAAAATAGTCAACATAGCCCCATATAAATTGAAACAATACATTTCAACAATTGTGTTATATAAGACTATAGTATAATAAAAGTAAATATATTTGGACTTTTTTTCTCCCTTCTTGGCACAGGGTTTCAAAAAATGTTTGATATTTCCTGAGTGATAGAAATGTCCTTTGTTATTTATAAAAAGCCCCTTGGGACCATACCAGAGTTTATACTAAGAAGGTGACTCATGGGAGTTGGTTGCCAGAAAAACCAACCACATGATTAGGCAGAAAAAATTGTCAACCCCACTTTATTACCTTCAAGGAAGGGAGAAGGGCTGAAGATTGAGTTAAATAACTTGGCCACTGATGTAATTAAGCATGCCTACATGATAAAACTTCCACAAAAAAAAAAACAAAAAAAAAACAAAAAACAAAAAACAAACAAAAAAAAACTCTGTACAATGAGATTTGGAGAGCTTCTTGCCTGGTAAACACGTGCATGTAATGGGAGGATGGCACATCCTAACAACAGAGGGACAGAAATTTTGTACTACTGCACTCCCTTGCTTTATGTATCTCTTCATATGTTTGTTTATGTAATTTATAATACAACAGTACCCATAATATAGCACTTGCCCGAGAGTTTTGTAATTCTAGCGAATGATCAAAATTTAAGGGAAGTTGGGAAACCCTACATTTATAATTGGTGAGTTGAAAGTGCAGATGGCACCCAGAATTTGGAACTGACATTTAAAGTGAGGGTAATCTGTGGGACTTAACATTTGGGGTCTGCACTAATTTCAGATTGTTATCATCAAAACTGAATTGAATATCAGGACATCTAGCTGGTGCCAGAGAATTATTATCTGAACGCAAGTACCTAATTAGTAAAGAGGGAATTATTCCCACAGCTTTTCCATTTAACAACCTTATTTGGCCAGCTCTTAAACCTGGAAAAAATGAATAGTTTCTCATGGCAGATTACTGCAACTTTAATGTTATGGTCTCATCCACTAAGGCTTCCTATGCCCAATATCACTGAAAATACTGACTCAATCCAAATAGCAACTGGTGAATATTGTCCTATTATAAATTTGGCTAATATGTGCTGTTCAATTTGTATTTCAATGCCTCTCTGCTGAAGTTTACCTTTCCCCATGAAGGGGCACAATACACCTGTATCATGCTACCTATGGTGTATTTCAGCAGCCTTGCCATTATGCCATTACACACAATTTTTGTAGGCAAGATATTAACTCTGCCGTCTTTTTTTTCAGGAGCATGAGCATATTACATTGATTACATTCTCCTCTGAGAAGATTTGTTTGATGTGCTGATTAAGGAAATACAAATACAAGGGAGTTTACAAAAAAATAAGTCATTGCTCCATATATAGTGAAAAGCCCTGCCACCTTTGTTAAAATTCTAAAAATCAGTTGGTGAACTGAAGATTGCTTCATCGCTGACACTGCCAAGAAAGAGCTATTCATGTTCTCAGTATCCATAATATTTATAAAAGTCCAGCATCTTTTGATCATTTTTGGATTCTGGAGACAACATATACCTCCTTTACAAATTTTGCTTAATATCGCTGCTATGTGACTTTAAAATTGATAAACTTTAAATGGGAGACTCTCCAACAAAAGAATCTAGAATACGTCCAAATTGAAATCAACAGGCACTCCTAGAGATTCTTTATGAAACTGCCATTGCAAAATTATAACTGAGAAAATTATTACAGTGAAAGAGATCTGACGTGACTCCACCTTGCTTATAACCTCCAAGCTGTCCTTGTTCATTCCTGAGTGCAGAGCAAACTAACTTGGGGAGGAACTTATAGTTCATAGTTTAACTTTGAAACAAAGATGATAACAGCCCTTTCCCAAAACAAACAAACAAACACTTCCTGCCTGGGAACTACACTGGCTTTGTAGAACTATCAAATTAGCCTCAAATATAGAAATTATGATTTAGGAGTCATACAGCTGGAGTCTACAAGATTCTGACCCTCCCCAAATTGCTCCTGGGGATAGCATGGCTGTTGTAAAACCTAAGATCGGTGCTTGAGATATTTTGCAGAGCCTGAACTTGATGGATTAGCTGGCAACACCCAGATCCACAAACTGGCTCATCTGGTCTTGTGGTCCTCACCCAGGAACTGACTCAGCACAAGAGGATAGCTTCAACTCCCTGTGAATCATCTCAAACCCGACCAATCAACACTCCTGACTCATTGGTCCCCTATCCACCAAATTGTCCTTAAAAACTCCAGTCCCTGAGTTTTTGCGGAGACTGATTTGAGTAATAACAAAACTCTGGAAAGGATCCAGTATCAGCTTTCCACTTAGGGCTAGCCAATTTTCCCAGCATCATTTATTAAATAGGGAATCCTTTCCCCATTTCTTGTTTTTGTCAGGTTTGTCAAAGATCAGATGGCTGTAGATGTGTGGTATTATTTCTGAGGACTCGGTTCTGTTCCTTAGGTCTATATCTCTCTTTTGGTACCAGTACCTTGCTGTTTTGGTTACTGTAGCCTTGTAGTATAGTTTGAAGTCAGGTAGCATGATGCCTCCAGCTTTGTTCTTTTGGTTTAGGATTGTCTTGGCAATGCAGGCTCTTTTTTGGTTCCATATGAACTTTAAAGCAGTTTTTTCTGATTCCCTGAAGAAACTCATTGGTAGCTTGATGGGGATAGCATTGAATCTATAAATTACCTTGAGCAGTATGGCCATTTTCACAAAATTGATTCTTCCTATACATGAGCATGGTATGTTCTTCCATTTGTTTGTGTCCTCTTTTATTTCGTTGAGCAGTGGTTTGTAGTTCTCCTTGAAGAGGTCCTTTACATCCCTTGTAAGTTGGATTCCTAGGTATTTTATTCTCTTTGAAGCAATTGTGAATGGAAGTTCATTCATGATTTGGCTCTCTGTTTGTTTGTTACTGATGTATAAGGATGCTTGTGATTTTTGCACATTAATTTTGTATCCTGAGACTTTGCTGAAGTTGCTTATCAGCTTAAGGAGATTTTGGGATGAGATGATGGGGTTTTCTAAATATACAATCATGTCATCTGCAAACAGGGACAATTTGACTTCTTCTTTTGCTAACTGAACACGCTTGATTTCTTTCTCTTGCCTGATTGCCCTAGCCAGAACTTCCAACACTATGTTGAATAGGAGTGGTGAGAGAGGGCATCCCTGTCTTGTGGCAGTTTTCAAAGGGAATGCTTCCAGTTTTTGCCCATTCAGTCTGATATTGGCTGTGGGTTTGTTAGACCTAATAACATAAAAACCCTAGAAGAAAACCTAGGTAATACCATTCAGGAGATAGGCATGGGCAAGGATTTCATGTCTAAAACACCAAAAGCAACGGCAACAAAAGCCAAAATTGACAAATGGGATCTAATTAAACTAAAGAGCTTCTGCACAGCAAAAGATACTACCGTCAGAGTGAACAGGCAACCTACAGAAAGGGAGAAAATTTTTGCAATCTACTCATCTGACAAAGGGCTAATATCCAGAACCTACAAAGAACTCAAACAAATTTACAAGAAACAAACAACCCCATCAAAAAATGGACAAAGGATATGAACAGACATTTCTCAAAAGAAGACATGCATACAGCCAACAGACACATGAAAACATGCTTGTCATCACTGGCCATCAGAGAAATGCAAATTAAAACCACAATGAGATACCATCTCACACCAGTTAGAATGGCAATCGTTAAAAAATCAGGAAACAACAGGTGCTGGAGAGGATGTAGAGAAATAGGAACACTTTTACACTGTTGGTGGGAGTGTAAACTAGTTCAACCGTTATGGAAAACAGTATGGCGATTCCTCAAGGATGTAGAACTAGAAGTACTATATGACCCAGTCATCCCATTACTGGGTATATACCCAAAGGATTATAAATCATGCTGCTATAAAGACACATGCACACGTATGTTCATTGCTGCACTATTCACAATAGCAAAGACTTGGAATCAACCCAAATGTCCATCAGTGACAGACTGGATTAAGAAAATGTGGCACATATACACCATGGAATACTATGCAGCCATAAAAAAGGATGAGTTTGTGTCCTTTGTAGGGACATGGATGCAGCTGGAAACCATCATTCTCAGCAATCTATCGCAAGAACAGAAAACCAAACACTGCATGTTCTCACTCATAGGTGGGAACTGAACAATGAAATCACTTGGACTCGGGAAGGGGAACATCACACACCGGGGCCTATTATAGGGAGGGGGGAGGGGGGAGTGATGGCATTGGGAGTTATACCTGATGTAAATGACGAGTTGATGGGTGCAGCACACCAACATGGCACAAGTATACATATGTAACAAACCTGCATGTTATGCACATGTACCCTAGAACTTAAAGTATAATAATAATAAAAAAAAATACAAACAAACAACAACAAAAACAAAACTCTGGTCTCCCATACAGTCATCTCTGTGTGAATTACTCTTTCTCTATTGCAATTTCCTTGTCTTGATAAATCAGCTCTGTCTAGGCAACTGGCAAAGAGAACCCACTGGGCAGTTACATTTTGATGTAAGTTGCCCTGGGCTTTAGACATGAGAAACTGCCCATTAGGCTCAGTACTATGCACCATTACAGTGGCAATTGTTGGTCATATACCAGGTTCCCTGAGAAGGTAGGCTCTCACAGACCCTGAGTGTCTAACCCTGCATACCTAGGGGCCTGTTATGCCTTGGGTCATGAAAATGAGACCACACAAATTTGGCATGGCCACCAATTCCTACTTGCCACAAGATGAAGCCAAGCACGGGTCCTTTGGCATATCTCATCTATAGGAGGCAGTGACCTCCCTTGTCCTCAGTCCCTTGCCAGATGCTATGGTGCTGGAGGAGGTAACCTGTCTACCAGAAACCTTCACTGGCTATGGAGCCCCTTGGGATCAACTGAGTGAAAATAATAAAAGTCGTAAGGGCCAAAGAAAAATTCCCCTTTACCCTCCAAAGGTTTGCTGAAAAATCAACAAACAAAAGACCAATTAATAGAAGAAATGACATGCAACTTTAACGTGCTCAGGGAGAACCACAGAGTGATTACTCCCAATCCCAATAGTGTTCATAAGCTTATAAAAGCATCTTGAGGTTTACAAAAAGAATAAAGGATTTGACCACATGTGGTGGCTCACTCCTGTAATGTCAGCATTTGGGGATGCTGAGGTGAGAGGATTACTTGAGTTCAGGAGTTTGAGACAAGACTGGGTAACATAGGGAGACTGTGTCTCTACAAAAAAATAAAAAATATATATTAGTCAAGCATGGTGGTGTGTGCCTGTCATCCAAGCTAAATGGGAGGCTGAGGTAAGAAGATTACTTGAGCCCAGGAAATCAAGGCTCCAGTGAGCTATGACCATGCCACTACACTCCAGCCTGGGTGACAGAGCAAGACTGTCTCAAAAAAAAAAAAAAAAAATGGTGGCTTGAATAATGGCAAAACAGGTTATAGTGGCAGTACAGGTACTAAAGAGAGAGAAGAAGGGGCTTCACTAACAGATATAGTCTATTATGTAGATGAAACATCACAGGTAGTGGCCCTTAGAGAGAATAGTTGGTAAGTGTTTCTTTGGAACCTTTAAAAGTTTCAGGCTCTCAGTTAATATTTCCTAGATATGAACGAGGAACAAGAGAAGGCCCTCAGAAAAAGCCTTACTACATCAATGGAGATTTTCTCTACGGATTCATATCTCTCCCACAAAAGATAGCATTTCAGCAAATTCCAACCTTTTTAAATAGCCATCTTGAAATATGTCAAAGAAAATATATTTTGGAGTGAAATATTTTGGTGGTTTCAAATGACCTAACTACATGTTCACCTCCCCTTCTGCTCCCATGGATAAAGCACCAAAAGAAAAAGAAAAAAAGTAAAGAGAAACACACACACACACACACACACACACACACACACACAAACAAACAAAACAATTCTCATTATGAAAAGTACCATCAGTAGTTTCTGTATATTCTTGATAAGTGGATTTCAGTGCCCTACCAGCCTACAGAATTATGTAAAGAAACCAATTACATTCTCCTGCAGCAAACAGGGAACACTCCACCCTCTTCACACTAAAAAATCTGTTTCTTACAATTCCTCATTTTTCACTCTGTTCCTGGATGTAACCCTTCTGTGGTCCTGTGTGTTACTCAGTGTCTTCTGCTCCTGTGGCTGTGCGTGTATGTGAGAAACAAACTGCCCTCAATTTCATCTATCAAGAGTCAGTCATATGTTTGGCCATCTCCGTAACTCTAGGGAATTCCTTCCTCACCGAGTTATTAGTTGATGATATAACAAAAGACAACCTACAAAATGTAAGAAATTATTTGTAGACAATATATTTGATGAGAGACTTGTATCTGGAATATATAAAGAATACTAAAAACTCAATAATAAAAAAGGAAATTTTACTCATTTTTAAATGAGCAAAGGATGCGAATAAACATTTGTTCAAAGCTATGCAAATGGCCAGTAAATACATGAAAAGATATTCAACAGCATTAGTTATTCGAAAAATTCACACGCACCAAAACTGTTTATGTACTAAGATGGCTATAATAATAAAAGACAATAACAAGTTTTGACAAGGATGTGGATTAACTGCAACTCCTCTACATAACTGGTGGGATAGGAAAATTGTACAATTACTTTGGAAATCTACTTTTAAATTTTTCTAAATGTTAAATATATAATTAGTATATGATCCAGCAACTTCAATACTTAGCTATACATTCCAGAGACTTGAACATTTATGCTTACACAAAATCCTGATATGATACTTCATAGAAGCATCATTCAAAATAATAAAGTATACAACTCAAATGTACAAAAGCTGATCAATGAATAAGGGAAATATGACATAGTTATAAATGGGATGCTATTTTGTGATGAAAGGGAATGAAATGCTAATACATGCTATAACTTTCCAAAACAATATAGCACAGGAAAGAGAAATATAATTTGCTGTAGACTCTAATTATTCTAAATGACTTTTGTTTTAGCATGTTTAGTTTTGTATAATATGCTTTTTAATGCTGTCTGTTAATTTTTCTGGCTTTTCAATCATGCAGGAGCTGCATGTTTATCACGGCAAATCTTAATTATAAGGGCAAACCTTAATCCTAAGTGCAAATCTTAATCAAAAGAGCACCAGTAATGATGGTTCTAGGTAGCAGTGCTGTTTTCAGAGTTACATAGTGTAACAATAATCTGTCCTTGTTTTTACCGCCACAAAATCAAGATAATTCAGTGACAACATAGAGAGTAAGAGTAAGTGTGTTCTCTATTGGTCATATTATCTTACTTTCAGCTTCATTGTTGCGAAGGCCTCAGCGGCTAATGTTGAATATGATGACACAAAATTATTTTGTCAAATAGAGGCATTCGAACTTGCTATTTGTTTTTTTTTTTCTTTTTTCTTTTTTTTATTATACTTTGAGTTCTAGGGTACATGTGCACAATGTGCAGGTTTGTTACATATATATACATGTGCCATGTTGGTGTGCTGCACCCATTAACTGGTCATTTACATTAGGTGTATCTCCTAATGCTATCCCTCCCCCGTCCCTCCTCCCCACAATAGGACCTGGTGTGTGATATTCCCCTTCCTGTGTCCAAGTGATCTCATTGTTCAATTCCCAACTACGAGTGAGAACATGCGGTATTTGGTTTTCTGTTCTTGAGATAGTTTGCTGAGAATGATGGTTTCCAGCTGCATCCATGTCCCTACAAAGGACACAAACTCATTCTTTTTCATGGCTGCATAGTATTCTATGGTGTATATGTGCCACATTTTCTTAATCCAGTCTGTCACTGATGGACATTTGGGTTGATTCCAAGTCTTTGCTATTGTGAATAGTGCCACAATAAATATACGTGTGCATGTGTCTTTATAGCAGCATGACTTATAATCCTTTGGGTATATACCCAGTAATGGCATGACTGGGTCATATAGTACTTCTAGTTCTAGATCCTTGAGGAATCACCACACTGTTTTCCACAATGGTTGAACTAGTTTACAGTCCCACCAACAGTGTAAAAGTGTTCCTATTTCTCCAAATCCTCTCCAGCACCTGTTGTTTCCTGACTTTTTAATGATTGCCATTCTAACTGGTGTGAGATGGTATCTCATTGTGGTTTTGATTTGCATTTCTCTGATTACCAGTTATGACGAGCATTTTATCATGTGTCTGTTGGCTGTATGAATGTCTTATTTTGAAAAGTGTCTGTTCATATGCTTTGCCCACTTTTTGATGGGGTTGTTTGTTTCTTGTAAATTTGTTTGAGTTCTTTATAGGTTCTGGATATTAGCCCTTTGTTAGATGAGTAGTTTGCAAAAATTTTCTCCCATTCTGTAGGTTGCCTGTTCACTCTGATGGTAGTATCTTTTGCTGTGCAGAACCTCTGTAGCTTAATTAGATCCCATTTGTCAATTTTGGCTTTTGTTGCCGTTGCTTTTGGTGTTTTAGACATGAAGTCCTTGCCCATGCCTATGTCCGGAATGGTATTACCTAGGTTTTCTTCTAAGGTTTTTATGGTTTTAGGTCTAACATTTAAGTCTCTAATCCATCTTGAATTAATTTTCGTATAAGGAGTAAGGAAAGGATCCAGTTTCAGCTTTCTAGTTATGGCTAGCCAATTTTCCCAGCACCATTTTTTAAATAGGGAATCCTTTCCCCATTTGTTGTTTTTGTCAGGTTTGTCAAAGATCAGATGGCTGTCGATGTGTGGTATTATTTCTGAGGACTCTGTTCTGTTCTGTTGGTCTATATCTCTGTTTTGGTACCAGTACCATGCTGTTTTGGTTATTGTAGCCTTGTAGTATAGTTTGAACTCAGGTAGTGTGATGCCTCCAGCTTTGTTCTTTCGGCTTAGGATTGTCTTGGCAATGTGGGGTCCTTTTTGGTTTCATATGAACTTTAAAGCAGTTTTTTCCAATTCTGTAAAGAAATTCTTTGGTAGCTTAATGGGGATGGCATTGAATCTATAAATTACCTTGGGTAGTATGGCCATTTTCACAATATTGATTCTTCCTATCCATGAGCATGGTATGTTCTTCCATTTGTTTGTGTCCTCTTTTATTTCGTTGAGCAGTGGTTTGTAGTTCTCCTTGAAGAGGTCCTTTACATCCTTAGTAAGTTGGATTCCTAGGTATTTTATTCTCTTTGAAGCTATTGTGAATGGGAGTTCATTCACGATTTGGCTCTCTGTTTGTCCGTCACTGGTGTATAAGAATGCTTGTGATTTTTGCACATTGATTTTGTATGCTGAGACTTTGCTGAAGTTGCTTACCAGCTTACGGAGATTTTGGGCTGAGACAATCGGGTTTTCTAAATATACAATCATGTCATCTGCAAAGAGGGACAATTTGACTTCTTCTTTTCCTAACTGAATATCCTTTATTTCTTTCTCTTGCCCAATTGCCCTAGCCAGAACTTCCAACACTATGTTGAATAGGAGTGGTGAGAGAGTGCATGCCTGTCTTGTGCCAGTTTTCAAAGGGAATGCTTCTAGCTTTTGCCCATTCAGTCTGATATTGGCTGTGGGTTTGTCATAAATAGCTCTTATTATTTTGAGATACATTCCATCAATACTGAATTTATTGAGAGTTTTTAGCATGATGGGCTGTTGAATTTTGTTAAAGGCCTTTTCTGCATCTATTGAGATAATTATGTGGTTTTTGTCTTTGGTTCTGTTTATATGCTGGATTTCATTTATTGATTTGCGTATGTTGAACCAGCCTTGCATCCCAGGGATGAAGCCCACTTGATCATGGTGGATAAGCTTTTTGATGTGCTGCTGGATTCAGTTTGCCAGTATTTTATTGAGGATTTTTGCATCGATGTTCATCAGGGATATTAGTCTAAAATTCTCTTTTGTTGTTGTATCTCTGTCAGGCTTTGGTATCAGGATGATGTTGGCCTCCTAAAATGAGTTAGGGAGGATTCCCTCTTTTTCTATTGATTGGAATAGTTTCAGAAGGAATGGTACCAACTCCTCCTTGTACATCTGGTAGAATTTGACTGTGAATCCATCTGGTCCTGGACTTTTTTTGGTTGATAGGCTATTAATTGTTGCCTCAATTTCAGAGCCTGCTATTGGTCTATTCAGGGATTCAAATTCTTCCTTGTTTAGTCTTGGGAGAGTGTAAGTGTCCAGGAAATTATCCATTTCTTCTAGGTTTTCTAGTTTATTTGCCTGGAGGTCTTTATAGTATTCTCTGATGGTAGTTTGTATTTCCGTGGGGTCGGTGGTGATATCTCCTTTGTCATTTTTTATTGCATCTATTTGATTCTTCTCTCTTTATTCTTTATTAGTCTTGCTAGCAATCTATCAATTTTGTTGATCTTTTCAAAAAACCAGCTCCTGGAATCATTGATTTTTTGGAGGGTTTTTTGTGTCTCTATCTCCTTCAGTTCTGCTCTGATCTTTGTTATTTCTTGCCTTCTGCTAGCTTTTGAATGTGTTTGCTCTTGCTTCTCTAGTTCTTTTAATTGTGATGTTAGGGTGTCAATTTTAGACCTTTCCTGCATTGTCTTGTGGGCATTTAGTGCTATAAATTTCCCTCTACACACTGCTTTAAATGTGTCCCAGAGATTCTGGTATGTTGTATCTTTGTTCTCATTGGTTTCAAAGAACATCTTTATTTCTGCCTTCATTTCATTATGTACCCAGTAGTCATTCAGGAGCAGGTTGTTCAGTTTCCATGTAGTTGAGTGGTTTTGATTGAGTTTCTTAGTCCTGAGTTCTAGTTTGAGTGCACTGTGGTCTGAGAGACAGTTTGTTAAAATTTCTGTTCTTTTACATTTGCTGAGGAGTTCTTTACTTCCAACGATGTGGTCAATTTTGGAATAAGTGTAATGTGTTGCTGAGAAGAAAGTATATTCTGTTGATTTGGGGTGGAGAGTTCTGTAGATGTCTATTAGGTCTGCTTGCTGCAGAGATGAGTTCAATTCCTGGATATCCTTGTTGACTTTCTGTCTCATTGATCTGTCTAATGTTGACAGTGGGGTGTTAAAGTCTCCCATTATTATTGTATGGGAGTCTAAGTCTCTTTGTAAGTCTCTAAGGACTTGCTTTATGAATCTGGGTGCTCCTGTATTGGGTGCACATATATTTAGGATAGTTAGCTCTTCCTGATGAATTGATCCCTTTACCATTATGTAATGACCTTCTTTGTCTCTTTTGATCCTTGATGGTTTAAAGTCTGTTTTATCAGAGACTAGGATTGCAACTGCTGCTCTTTTTGTTTTCCATTTGCTTGGTAGATCTTCCTCCATCCCTTTATTTTGAGCCAATGTGTGTCTCTGCATGTGAGATGTGTCTCCTGAATACAGCAAACTGATGGGTCTTGACACTTTTTCCAATTTGCCAGTCTGTCTTTTAATTGGACCATTTAGTCCATTTACATTTAAGATTAATATTGTTATGTGTGAACTTGATCCTATCATTATGATATTAGCTGGTTATTTTGCTTGCTAGTTGTTGCAGTTTCTTCCTAGCATTGATTGATGGACTTTACATTTTGAGATGTTTTTGCAATGGCTGGTACCGATTGTTCCTTTCCATGTTTAGTGCTTCCTTCAGGATCTCTTGTAGGGCAGGCCTGGTGGTGACAAAATCTCTAAGCATTTGCTTATCTGTAAAGGATTTTATTTCTCCTTCACTTATGAAACTTAGTTTGGTTGGATATGAAATTCTGGGTTGAAAATTCTTTATTTAAGAATGTTGAATATTGGCCCCCACTCTCTTCTGCCTTGTGGAGTTTCTGCCAAAAGATCTTCTGTTAGTCTGATGGGCTTCCCTTTGTATGTAACCCGACCTTTCTCTCTGGCTGCCCTTCACATTTTTTCCTTCATTTCAACTTTGGTGAATCTGACAATTACGCATCTTTGAGTTGCTCTTCTCGAGGAGTATCTTTGTGGCGTTCTCTGTATTTCCTGAATTTGAATGTTGGCCTGCCTTACTAGGTTGGGGAAGTTCTCCTGGATGATATCCTGCAGAGTGTTTTCCAACTTGGTTCCATTTTACTCATCACTTTCAGGCACACCAATCAGATGTAGATTTGGTCTTTCCACATAATCCCATATTTCCTGTAGGCTTTGTTCATTTCTTTTTACTCTTTTTTCTCTACACTTCTCTTCTTGCTTCATTTCATTCATTTGATCTTCAATCACTGATACTCTTTCTTCCAGATGATCGAGTCAGTTACTGAAGCTTGTGCATTTGTCATGTAGTTCTCGTGTTATGGTTTCCATCTCTATCAGTTCTTTTAAGGACTTCTCTACATTGATTATTCTAGTTAGCCATTCCTCAAATCTTTTTTCAAGGTTTTTAGTTTCTTTGCACTGGTTATGTATTTCCTCCTTTAGCTCTGAGAAGTTTGATCGACTGAAGCTTTCTTCTCTCAACTCGTCAAAGTCATTCTCCGTCCAGCTTTGTTCTGTTGCTGGCGATGAGCTGCGTTCCTTTGGAGGGGGAGATGCATTCTGATTTTTTGAATTTCCAGCTTTTCTGCACTGCTTTTTCCCCATCTTTGTGGTTTTATCTGCCTTTGGTCTTTGATGATGGTGATGTACTGATGGGGTTTTGGTGTGGGTGTCCTTTCTGTTTGCTAATTTTCCTTTTAACAATCAGGACCCTCAGCTCTAGGTCTGCTGGAGTTTGCTTGAGGTCCACTCCAGACACTGTTTGCCTGGGTATCAACAGTGGAGGCTGCAGAAGATAGAATATTGCTGAACAGCGAGTGTTGCTGTCTGATTCTTGCTGTGGAAGCTTCATCACAGGGGTGTACCCCACTGTGTGAGGTGTGAGGTGTCAGTCTGAACCTAGTGGGGGATGTCTCCCAGTTAGACTACTCAGGGGTCAGGGACCCACTTGAGCAGACAGTCTGTCCGTTCTCAGATCTCAATCTCCATGCTAGGAGATCCACTGCTCTCTTCAAAGCTGTCAGACAGGGGCATTTACCTCTGCCAAGGTTTCTGCTGCTTTTTGTTTAGCTATGCTCTGTCCCCAGAGGAGGAGTCCACAGAGACAGGCTGGCCTCCTTGAGCTGTGGTGGGCTCCACCCAATTCAAGCTTCCTGGAGGCTTTGTTTACCTACTTAAGCCTCAGCAATTGCGGGCGCCCCTCCACCAGCCTTGCTGCCGCCTTGCAGTTAGATCTCAGACTGCTGTGCTCGCAATGAGGGAGGCTCCATGGGCGTGGGACCCTCTGGGCCAGGTGTGGGATATAATCTCCTAGTATGCTGTTTGCTAAGACCCTTGGTAAAGGGCAGTATTAGGGTGGGAGATACCCGATTTTCCAGGTGTTTTGTGTCTCAATTTCCTTTGGGTAGGAAAAGGAATTCCCTTCCCCATTGTGCTTCCCAGATGAGGCCATGCCTTGCCCTGCTTCAGCTCTCACTAGTCGGGCTGCATCTACGGACCAGCGCCAACTGTCCGATGTGACCCAGTGAGATGAACTTGGTACCTCAGTTGAAAATGCAGAAATCTCCCGTCTTCTGTGTCACTCATGCTGGGAGCTGGAGGCTGGAGCTGTTCCTATTCGGCCATCTTGGATGTGCCTCCTGAATTTGCTATTTGAATACCTGAAGCAGAGGCAGGCAAACTTCAGCCCACAGGCCAACTTGGCCTATAACCTGTTTTTGTAAATGTGGCTTTATTAGAACACAGCCAAGTCCATTAGTTCATGAATTATCTATGGCTGATTTCACATTATAATAGCAGAGTTAAATAGTTAAGACAGATGATCTGCCCACAGAGACAGAAATATCTACCCTCTGGCTCTTTACAGACTAGATTTGCTGACCTATTGTCTACAGTGAGAATGTTGACTCTGTAAGAACCGTAAGAATTGTCTAGTTCATGACCCTTCTTTTGTGAGTGAGAAAACAGCGCCAAGTATGTCAGAAAACTAAGTTGCAATAATCACAACAATTGTCAAAACAAATAGTAAAACAAAATGACAAAATACATTATTTACTAACTCCACTATATGCCAAGTATTATGCAATTGGGTAGTTATAAACCAATTTTAAAAGGTGAAATTAGTCCCTAAATGTGCTCAATAAACTGACCCAGAAACATTTATGTTGTACACAGTTGAGCAAACTTGTGAATTTTCCTTTTTCAAAGCCTCTCTTTTATCCTACCAAACCACATTTCCTCAAGAAAATGAATAATTTTCCAAATTTCAAATATTCCTCCATTAGGCCTTGTATTGCATATAACTTTCCATGATGGATTTTAAGTTACAATGTAAACATCATATACCATAATTGACCAAGGATCAATGATCATATTTTGTTGATTATCAGATATGGTGCTTCATTATATATTTTAAGTGTTTTTTTTTTTTCATTTTAAATTTTTGTGTGTATATAGAAGATCTATATATTTATGGAGTACATAAGACATATTGATACAGGCATACAATATGTAATAACCACATTAGGGTAAATGAAGTATTTATTACTTCAATCATTTATCCTTTTTGTTACAAACAATCCAGTTACACTCTTTTAGTTATGTTAAAATTAACAATAATTTATTATAACCTATATTCACCCAGTTGTGCTGTCAAATACTAGGTCTTATTTATCCTTTCTATCTACTTTTTGAACCCGTTAACCATCCCCAGTTCCTCCCCATTCTCTGGTAATGATCCTTCAGCACTCTGTCTCCTAGGGTTCAACTACTTTAATATTCAACTCCCACAAATGAGTGAGAATATGTGAAGTTTATCTTTTTTATGCCTAGCTTATTTCACTTAGCATAATGACTTCCAGTTCCATTCGTTTTGTTAAAAATGGAAGGACCTAATTACTTTTTATAGCTCAATAGTACTCCATTGTGTATATGTACCGTATTTTCATTTTCCATTCATATGTTGATGAATATGTAGGTTGTTTCCAAATTTTGACAATTGTGAATTGTCCTGCAGTAAATATGAGTGTGCAGATATCTCTTTCATATTGGATATATGCCTACAAGTGGGATTGCTGGATGGTATGATAGCTCTATTCTTAGTTTTTTCAGGAATCTCCAAACTGTTATCCATAGTGGTTGTACTAATTTACATTCTCACCAACAGTGTAGGTGGAATCCCTTTTCTCCACATCCTTGTCAGCAATTGTTATTGTCTGTTTTTGGATTAAATTCATTTTAACTGAGGTAAGATTATATCTCACTGTAGTTTTGATTTGCATTTTTCTGATTACCAATGATGTTGAGCACCTTTTCATACAATTCTTTGCCATTTGTTTGTCTTCTTTTGAGAAATGTCTATTCAATTCTTTTGCCCATTTTTAAATTTGATTATTAAATTTTTTCCTATAGAGTTATTTGAGCTTATTATATATTCTGGTTATGAATTCCTTGTCAGATGGATAGTTTGCAAGTATTTTCTTCTTTTCTGTGAGTTATCTTCTCACTTTGCTGATCATTTCTTTTGCTGTGCAGAAGCATTTTAACATTATTTCATCCCATTTGTCCATTTTGGCTTTGGTTGCCCATGCTTGTGGGGTATTTACTTAAGAAATCTTTGTCCACTCCAGTGTTCTGGAGAGTTTTTCCTTTGTTTTCATTTTGTAGCTTCATAGTTAGTGGTCTTAGCTTTAAGTTCTTAATCCATTTTTATTTAATTTTTACATATGGTGAGAGATAGTGGTCTAGTAATCTTCTTGTGCATATGGATATCCATTTTTTTCAGTACAATTTATTAGAGTGACTGTCCTTTCCCTATTGTATGTTTTTGGCACTTTTGTCAAAAATGAATTCACTGTAGATGAATGGGCTTGTTCTCAGTTCTTCATTCTGTTCCATTAATCTATGCATTTGTTTTTATGTCAGTATCATACTGTTTTCATTACTATAGGTTTGTAGCATAATTTGAAGTCAGGCAATGTTATTCCTCCAATTTTGTCCTTTTTGAAAAGGATAGCTTTGGCTATTCTGGGTCTATTATGATTTCGTATGAATGTCATGATTGTTCTTTTCAATTTCTATGAATAATATTATTGGTATTTTGATAGGCATTGCATTAAATCTGTAGATTGCTTTGGGTTATACAGACATGTTAACAATATTGATTTTTCCAACCCGTGAACATAAAATATCTTTTCATCTTTTGGTGTCCTCTTCAATTTCTCTCATTAATGTTTCATAGTTGTCATTGTAGAGATCTTTAACATTTTTAGTTACACTAATTCTTAGGTATGCGATTTTGTTTGTAGCTATTGTAAATAAAATTATGTTTTTTAATCTTTTTCAGATTTTTCATTGTTGATGATTTTTGCTATTGATTTTTGTATGTTGATTTTGTATCCTGCAACTTTACTGAATTCATTTATCTGTTCTAATCATTTTTAGTGGGGTGTTTAGGTTTTTCCAAATATAAGATTGCAACATCTGCAAAAAAAAGGATAATGTAAATTCTTCCTTTGCAAATTGGATGCCTTTATTTCTCTTGTCTGATTGCTTTAGCTAGAACTTCCAGTACTATGTTAATAACAGTGGTGAAAGTGGGCACCCCTGTCTTGTCCAAATCTTAAAGGAAAGACTTTCAGCTTTTCTTCATTCAGAAAGATACTACCTGTGAGTCTGTTATGTATGACTTATATTGTGTTGAGATGTGTTCCTTCTATACTTAGATTCTTGTGAGTTGCTTTTTTAACTTTTAAGTTCAAGGGCATGTGTGCAGGTTTGTTACATATGTAAAGTTTTGTCTTGGGGGTTTGTTGTACAGATTATTTCACCACCCAGGTATTAAACTTACTACCCATTAGTTGTTCTTCCTGATCATCTCCCTCCTTTCACCTTCCACCCTCCAATAGGCCCCAGTTTATGCTGTTTTCATCTATGTGTCCGTGTGTTCTCATCATTTAGCTCCCACTTATAACTGACAACATGCAGTATTTGGTTTTCTATTCCTACTTTAGTTTGCTAAGGATAGTGGTCTCCAGCTTCATTCATGTTCCTTCAAAGAACATGATCTCATTCTTTTTTATGTCTGCATAGTATTCCATGGTGTATATGTATGACCTTTTGAAATTCAGTCTATCATTGATGAGCATTTAGTTTGATTCCATGTCTTTGCTATTGTGAATAGTGCTGCAATGAACGTACACATCCATGTTTCTTTATAACAGAATGATTTATATTCCTTTAGGTATATAACCAGTAATGAGATTGCTGAGTCAAATAGTATTTCTGTTTTCAGGTCTTTGAGGAATCACCACACTGTCTTCCACAATGGTTCAACTAATTTACACTCCTACCAAAAGTGTATCAACATTCCTTTACCTCCACAATCTCTCCAGCATCTGTTATTATTTGGATTTTTCATAATTAACCATTCTGACTGGTATGAGATAGTATCGCATTGTGGTTTTGACTCACACTTCTCTGATGATCAGTGATACTGAGCTTTTTTTCATATGATTGTTGGCCCCATATATGTCTTCCTTTGAAAAGTGTCTTCTCATGTCCTTCACCCACATTTTAATGGTTTTGTTAGTGTTTTCTTTTTCCTGTAAATTTGTTTAAGTACTTTATAGATACTGGATATTAGGCCTTCATCAGATGCATAGATTGAGTAATGAAGGAATGTTGAATTTTATCAAATGTTTATTCAGTATCAATTGAAATGACCATGTAATTTCTTTCCTTCATTCTGTTAATATGATATATCATACTGATTGCTTTGTCAATCTGAAACCATCTCTGCATCCCTGGAATAAATCCTACTTGGTCATCATCTTTTTAATATGTTGTTGAATTTATTTTGCTGGTATGTTGTTCAGAATTTTTGCATCAATGTTCATCAAGGACCCACCAATAATAGGCTGGATAAAGAAAATGTGGTACACATGCACCATGGAGTACTATGCAGCCATAGAAAAGAACTAGCTCATATCTTTTGCAGGAACATGGATGGAGCTGGAGACCATTATCCTTAGCAAACTAACACAGAAACAAAAAACCAAATACTGCATGTTCTCACTTACAAGTGGAATCTAAATGAGGAGAACACATGGACACATCGAGAGGAACAACACACACTGGGGCCTTTTGGATGGTGGAGGGTGGAAGGAAGGAGAGAATCAGGAAAAATAACTAATCATTACTATGCTTAATACCTGGTTGAAAAAATAGTCTGTACAACAAATTCCCATGACACAAGTTTACTTGTATAATAAATCTGCACTTTTACCCCTAAAGTTAAAATAAATGTTTTAAAAAATGTTCACCAAGTGTATTGGCCTGTATTTTTGTGTGTGTGTCTTTGTCTCGTTTTGGTATTAGGGTAACACTGGCCTTGTAGAATAAGTTTGGAAGTATCATCTCTTCCTTTATTTTTTGAAATAGTTTGAGTAGGATTGGTACTAGTTCTTTTTAAATGTTTGATAAAATGCCACAATGAAACTATGGACTTTTCTTTGCTGGGAGACTTTTTATTATGGCTTCAATCTTGGTACTTGTTATTGCCTTACTCAGATTTTGGAATTTTCATGGCTCAACCTTCGTGGATTTTAAGTAACTAGAAATTTGCCCATTGTTTTTAGGTTTTCCAGTTTATTATCATATAGTTGTTCATGGAAGTATCTAATGATCTTTTAAATTCCTTCAGTATCAGGAATAATGTCTCCTTTTTCATCTCTGTTTTTATTTATTTGTGTCTTCTCTCTTTTCTTCTTAGTCTTACTAAAGGTTTGTCCTTTTTTTATGTATTTTTTAAAAGTTTAAATTTTCTTAAATTTTTTTTGAGACATAGTCTCACTCTGTCACCCAGGCTGGAGTGCAGTGGCATGATCACGACTCACTGCTGCCTCAACCTCCTGGGCTCAAGCAAGCCTCCTGCCTCAGTTTCCCTAGTAGCTGAGACTACAGTCACATACAAACATGCCCAGCTAATTTCTGTATTTTTTGTATTTTTGTACTTTTTTTTTCAAGTTTCATTCTTCTGCATAGGGCTAGTCAGCTATCCCAGCACCATCTATTTAATAGGGAGTATATTTTTTGGAGTATGTTTTTCTATCTCTTTATTTTTAGTCTTTGTGTGTCTTTATAGGGGAAATGTGCTTCTTGTAGGCAATAGATTATTATTGGGTCTGGCTTTTTAAAAATTCATTCATCCATTCTATGCATTTTTGATTGGAGAGTTTATTTTCAATGTTATTATTGATAAGGAAGGAATTACTCCTGCTATTTTATTATTTGTTTTCTAGTTATTTTGTGGTCTTCTCTTCTTTCCTTCTGTCTTTCCTGTCTTCCTTTCAGGAAAGATTATTGTCTCTGGTGGTATGTTTTAATGTATTGCTTTTCAATTTTGTTTGCCTCTAGTGTGTATTTCATGTGAGGTTACCATGAGGCTTGCAAATACTATCTTATAACACATTATTATAAACTGAAGAAAATTTAACACTGATTACATAAATAAAAAAGCAAAAGGAAAATTTATAAAAACTCTACATTTTAACTTCATCCCTCTACTTTTTAACTTACTGTTGTTTCTATTTAATTCTTATTTTACTCCCTATGTATTGAAAGGTTTTATAGTTATTTTTATCATTTCCTCTTTTAGCCTTTCTACCCAAGATCTGAGTAGTTTACACACCACAATTAAAGTGTTGTAATATTCTGTGTTTTTCCGTATTCCTACTATTACTGGTAAGTTTTGTACCTTCAGACAATTTTTTATTGTTCATTAATAGCCTTCTCTTTCAGACTGAAGAACTCCCTTTAGCATTTCTCACAGGACAGGTGTGGTGTTGACGGAATTCCTCAGCTTTTGTTTTCCTGGGAAGGTCTTTATTTCTTCTTGTTTAAAGAATATTTTCACTGGATATACTAATCTAAGGTAGATGTTACTTTCCTTCAGTACTTTCAATATGTCATGCCACTCTCTCCTGGCCTGTGAGGTTTCCACTGAACGTCTGCTGCCACACATAGTGGAGTGTGTTGTATGTTATTTGTTTCTTTTCTTTTGTTGCTTTTAGAATCCTTTATCCTTGAGTTTGGGGACTTCAATTTTTTTTTTTGACGGAGTCTCACTCTGTTGCCAGGCTGGAGTGCACTGGCGCAATCTTGGCTCACTGTAACCTCTGCCTCCCGGGTTCAAGCAATTCTGCTGCCTCAGCCTCCCTAGTAGCTGGGACTACAGGCGTGCGCCACCACGCCCAGCTAATTTTTGTATTTTTAGTGGAGACGGGGTTTCACCATGTTGGCCAGATGGTCTCAATCTCTTGACCTCATGATCTGTGCACCTCAACCTCCCAAAGTGCTGGGATTACAGGCGTGAGTCACCACACCCCGCCGGGACTTTGATTATTAAATCCCTTGAGGTAATCTTCTTTGGGTTAAATCTGCTTGGCGTTCTATAACTTTCTTGTACTTGAACATTGATATCTTTTTATAGGTTTGAGAAGTTCTCTGTTATTATTTGCTTGAATAAATTTTCTATCCTTATCTCTCTCTACCTCCTCTTTAAGGGCACTATGTCTTAGATTTGCTGTTTTCAGACTATTTTCTAGATCTTGTAGGTATGTATTTTTATTAGTCTTTGTTCTTTTGTCTCTCTTGACTATGTATTTTCAAATACTCTGTCTCCAAGCTCACAAATTCTTTCTTTCTTCTGCTTGATCAATTCTGCTATTAAGAGCCTCTGATGCATTCTTCAGGATGACAGTTGTATTTTTCAACTCTAGAAATTCTGCTTGATTCTTTTTAATTATTTTAATACCTATTAAACTTATCTGGTAAGATTATCAATTTCTTTCGTGTGTTATGTTGAATTTCATTGAGTTTCCTCAATAAAGCCATTTTGAATTCTCTGAAAGGTCACATAACTCTGTTTCACCAGGATTTGTCCCTGGTGCCTTTCTATAGTTAGTTTCGTGAGGTCATGTTTTCCTGGATGGTCTTGATGGTTGCGAATGTTCTTCAGTTTTTGAGCATTGAAGAGTTAAGTATTTGTTCTAGTATTTTCAGTCTGAGCTAGTTTATACCTGTCCTTCTTGGGAAGGCTTTTCAGGTATTCAAAGAGACTTTGGTGTTTTTATCTAAGTTTTTGGTCACTTAAGCTGTAGCTGCATCATAGTGCACCCCCAGCCCAAAAATACTGTGGCATTTTCATACTTATAGAAGTACTGTCATGGTGGTCTTAGATAAGATCTAAGAGAATTATCTGAATTACTAGGCAGAAACTCTTGTTTTCTTATCTTGCTTTCTCCAAAACAAACAGGGTGTCTCTCTCTATGCTGAGTTGCTTGGAGCTTAGGGAGGGGTGATACAAGCACCCCTGTGGTCAACATCAGTGGGACTGCCATGTGGGACAACACAGCACTGGGTCTTGTGGAAGGCCCACTGTAATCACTATCTAGTTGCTGTGTTTGTTCACTTAAGTCCCTAGGGTTGTATAATTAGTATGTGGTGAAATCAGCCAGACTTGCTTTTTCCCTTCATGGTGGCCCAGGACAGATTCAGGAATGTTACCCAGAATCTAAGGCCTGGAGTCAGAGGCCTTAGAAATCTAACTGCTGCTCTATTCTTTTCTGTCTAAGCTGGCATCCAAGTCACAAGACAAAGTCTTTTTCACTTTTTCCTCTTCTTTTCAGAAGCAGGGATTCTCTGCCCATGCCCACCATCCCCACATGCCCATGGGGAGTACTGACAGGTGACCAGCAATATATATTCAAGGTTCAAGGGCTCTTTAGTCAGCTAGTAGTGAATGCTACCAGGCCTGGGATTCACCCTTCAGGGAAGTTAGCTCTACTCTGGCCCAAGAAAGGTCCACAAATAACATCCAAGAGCCAAAGCCTGGAACTGGGGTCCCAAAAAGTCTGCTATGTGCTATACCTCAACGTGGCTGAGCTGGTACCTGAAGTGCAAGAGAAAGACTCCTTTTCTTTCTGCTTTTCAAAAGCAGAAGGAGTCTGTCATCACAGCCACCACATCTGTAAATGTTCTGGGTCACACCTTAAACTAGCAGGTCTCAGAGTCTCACCCAAAGCCCATGCCAGCTACTACCTGACTACCACGATTGTTTATTCAGGGACCAAGAGCCCTTTAATCAGAAGATGATGTATACTATTAGGACTGGGTCCTTCTCTTCATGGCAGCGAGTTTCCTTCTGGCCCAGGGTATGACTGGAAATGTCATCCAGGAGCTAGAGCCTGCAATGGGGACCTAAAGACTCTGCCTGGTGCCCTATTCTACTGTGGGTGAGCTGGTCTCCATGTTGCAAGACAAAGTCCTCTTTACTCTTCCCTCTCTTTTCCTCAAGTGGGAAGAAGGAGTCTCTTTAAGAGCTGTGAGCTGCGTTGCTGGATATTGAAAGTGGGGTGGTGGAAGCATTCCGTTGGCCATTCTGTTGTCTCACTAGGTTGTGTGCCCCCAAAGTACACTGGCTCCAAGCCCAGCACAGAACTAGGACTTGCCTGGGAGTTGCAGGCTTTGTGGCCTAGAATGCCTTTCAAGTTAATTAAGTGCTCTACAGGACTTTAGTTCAAAGTGGCTAGTCTTGCCAGACCTCAAGTTAGAGCCACTGGGATGGATGACTCCCCTCTGCTTAGATATGGTGTAAATGCTCTCTCCATGGGCATTGGCTGAGTTCTGTGTGATGTTGCTTTCACTGTGACAGGACAGCACCAATGCAAAGTCTCACAATCACAATTCTTTTCCACCCCCTAGAGCACAGATTGTCTCTCTAGGCAACAGGGCTGCTGTTGGGTGATGTTGTAGGGGTGGCATCAGCAATTCAATATTATATTTTCTGCCATCTTCTATGCCTTTTTCAATTATATAAAGTTAAAACCAGGTACTGTGGTTACTCACCTGATTTTTGGTTCTTATTAATGTGCTTTTTTGTGTAGATGTGAAATTCGGTGTTCCTGCAGGGAAGACAATTCATAGAGGCTTCTATTCAGTCATCCTGCTCCCCTGGGCATTTCATCATATATTGTAAGTACCTTCATTCTATTTTTAGTAAAGAAATTATATATCAAGAAAGTTCATTGGTAAGAAACAGTTAAGAAAGAAATATTTAATTTTAAAAATATGAATTAGGGAAGGACAAATATAATTGAACAATATTATCTGAGAAATATGCTTTCTGAACAAAGTAATTTGCTGCATCAAGGTTTTCAAATTATTGAATCGTGATGATTATCTACTTATATTTAACAAAATGTGAACATTTTAAAAATTTTGTTTTATTAATAATAAAATAACCTATCAACCAACAAAATCCCCTGGCTTCATAGATTCATAGTTTAATTGAACAAGACATTGAAAGAAGAGCGTGTACCAATCCTGCTGAAACTATTCAAAAAGTTGGAAAGAAATGATTTATCATTAGCTGATTCTATAAAGCCAGCATCACCCTAATACCAAAATCTGGCAAAGATACAACAAAAAGAGAAAACTAGAGGCCAATATCCCTCATAAACATAGACATAAAAATCCTCAATGAATTCTAGCAAACCAAATCTGGCACCATGTTAAAAAATAACTCACCATGATCAAGTAGGCTTCACTTCTGGGATGCAAGTTTGTTTCAACATATACAATTTAAGAAATGTGATTTACCACATTAACAATAATTAGAAAGAAAAACCATATGATCACCTCAATAAGTGCAAAAATGCTTTCGGTAAAACCTAACATCCCTTCATGACAAAAGCCTTCAAGTAATTACATATCAAAGAGACTTCAAATAATAAGAACTATCTATGACAAACCCACAGCAAACATCATACTGAATAGGCAAAAACTGGACGGCTTTCCCTTAAGAACTGGAACAAGATCCCCACTCTAATCACTTATATTCAACAAAGCACTGAAAGTTCTTGCCAGACCAATCAGGCAAGATGAGAATATAAAAGGCATACAAAAGAAAAAGAAGTAAAATTATCTCTCTTCATGGACAATATAATTTTATGCTTACTAAAACGCTAACGGCTCTGCCAAACAGTTCCTGGAACTGATAAATTACTTTATTAAAGTTCAGGACACAAAATCAATGTATGAAAATCAGTAGTGTTTCTATATACCAATAATGTTCAAACTGAGAGCAAAATCAAGAACAAAATCTAATTTACAGCAGCTTCAAAAATACCTAGAATGGTATCTAACGAAGATGAAAGATGTCTGTAAGGAGAACTACAAAACACTGCTGAACATAATGACAGATGACAAAAACAAATGGAAAAAAACATTCCATGCTCATCAATTGGAAGAATCACTATCATTAAAATGGCCATACTATCCAAAGGAACCTATAAATTCGATGCTATTCCTATCAAATTACCAATGTCAGTTTTCATGGAGGTAGAAAACACTATTCTAAAATGTATATGGAACAACCACAAAAAAGAGCCTAAGTAGCCAAAGCAATGCTAAGCAAAAAGAGTGACCACATTATCTGACTTTAAACTATACTATAACACTGCAGTAAATAAAACAGCATAGTACAGATACAAAAACAGAACATAGACCAATGGAACAATAAAGGAAGCCCCCTCCCCACACCACCAAAAAAAAAAATAAATAAAATAAATAAATAAATAAATAAATAAATAAATAAACAAATAAAAAAGCTGTACATTTGCAGCTATCTGGTCTTCAACAAAGTTGATAACAATAAGCAATGAGGAAATAACTCCTTATTAAATAAATAGTGCTGGGATAGCTGGCTAGCCCTATGCAAAAGAATGAAACTTGACCCCTACCTGTCACAATATACAAAAATTAACTTAGGACAGATTAAAAACTTAAATGTAAGACTTCAAGCTATAAATATCCTAGAAGAAAACTTAGGAAATAGCCTTCTCACAATTGGCTTTGTGAAATAATTTATGATGAAGTCCTCAAAAGCATTTGTAACAAAAACAACACTTGACAATTGGAACCTAATTAAACTGAAGAGCTTCTGCACAGCAAAATATACTGTCAACAGAGTAGAAAGACAACATGCAGAATAAGAGAAAATATTTGCAAACAATGCATCTGACAAATATCTAATATCTAGAATTGTTAAGGAATCTAAACAATTGAAGAAGAAAAAAGCAAATAACCCCAATGGGCAAAGGACATGAACACTTTTCAAAATAAGACATACAAGCAGCCAACATACACGTGAAAAAAAAAGCTAAATGCCATTAGTCATTGGAGAGTTGCAAGTCAAAACTACAATGAAATACCATTTCACACTAGTCAGAATAGCTATTACTAAAAAGTCTAACAACAACAGATGCTGGTGAGGCAGTTTTGAAAGGGGAATGCTTATACCCTATTGGCAGGGAATGCAAATTAGTTCAGAAACTGTGTAAAGCAGTTTGGGAATTTCTCAAAGAACTTAAAAGAGAACTACCATTCAGCCAACCAATCCCATCACTGGGTATATATCCAAAAGAAAATAAATCATTCTATGCATTTTTAGGTCCATTGCAGCACTAGTTACAAAAGCAAAGACATGAAATAAACCTAGGTGCCCATCAACAATGGAATGGATAAAGAAAATATGGTGCATATACACCATGGAATACTACACAGCCATAAAAGGGAACAAAATTGCATATATTGCAGTAATATGGATGCAGCTGGAGACCATTATCCTAAGCAAATTAACATAGGAACAAACTCCAAATACCAATGGGTACTCACAGACATAAAGATGGCAACAATAGACAGTGCAACTACTATACAAGGGAGGTAGGGGGGATGGCAAATGCTTTAATAGTGTTTTGTTTTTGTATTTTCCCAATGTTTTGTTTTGAAACTTTAAAATTACATACATAAAACATTAAGATAATGAAGCCCTTGCATACCCTACACTTGAATTTGCCAATTATTAAAACTTTCAACATTTGCTTTATCTATATCTATGCATATGTATTATTTTTTCTTTTTTCTGCTGCCCCAATATATAAATTCTTACTTCCAAATAATAATTTTTACTGTACATAAAAACTGCTTCACAAAATATGAGAATAAAAGTATTTTTAAATGTCACAGCCAAAATGTATAGTTATTGTAAGCCACAATATGTACTTTCACTGAAATTAGGAAATGAGAGACATTGTTTTACTATTTTGATGCTGATTAATTGTATTTTAACAGTTTATGATTTTCGTTTCACTTGCTTTTTGAATTATTATCTTATTATATGTCATTTAAGAAGAAATGACATATTCACAATTAATACAAGTTCATTACTGAATCCACTTGAAATGTATCCAACCACCCAAATGTAATTTGCTAGCATATAGAGACTATCCACCAAATTGGGAATATTGCTTTTGGAGGTGAATTAATTTGCTGTTACCATTGAGAGAAATGTGTGCATTTCATAAAAATTTAATGAAGAAAGTTTGGTATCTTAATATGTGAAATATGTTTGCTTATTCATCTCATAAATTCTTGTGGAAAGAGTTTTTTTCTGAATGGAGTAATTTACACTCTCCTAGTAAGATAGCTAGCATAGTACTTAACTTTGGTGTTGTCTGTGAGACAGGTTCATCAACATTCATGTGTCCCCTCTCTAACACAGATTCTATGTTCACCACATATTAAGTATATACGCTTGAGAAATATTTAGCAGGATTGTTAATCTGATTGTACAAGCCCTGAAAATCATGTTTACCTACATTACACCAATCTCGCCTGTGCATGCTCACTTAAGTATGTTGCACTTGAAAATTTTTTTCTTTGTTAACAAAAATTGCCTCCACCACTGCTATGATTCACTACTCTAATTTTGTTTATCCTACTGGGAATAAAGTTTTTATTTTCTCGCCCCATAAAGGTGGCATAATGTGAGAGAAAGATCACCCATACTACTGCATCCATTTTTACTAAGAAAAGTTTTCCATTGTAGACATTGATAAAATAAAAACCTCCACCAAATTAAATTTTAAGAGTTTAATTGAGCAATGAATGATTCACGAATTGGGTAGCCTTCTGAGCCAGAGTATGCTCAGAGACTCCAACACAGTCAAGTGGTAGAAGACTTATTGACCAAAAAAAAAAAAAGAAAGTGACATACAGAAAAGGGAAGTGAGTTACAGAAGGATTGGTTACAGCTTGGTGTTTGCCTTATTTGAACATGGTTCAAACAGTTAGCTATATTTGATTGGCCCTAACTCGGTGATTGGGACAAGTATAACCTATGGTCTGTTTATACTTCCGCTTGTTAATAGTTCACAACTTACAGAGGAAACTTTAGACTGAACTTAAAATATGCAAGGAGGCAGCTTTAGGCTAAAATTGATTTAACAATTCCCTCCTTTTAGTCATCTTCTCAATTTTGAGAGATTGATCGAAACTTTACTCATTGATGTCACTATCACCGTTGTAAATGTAGTTATTTGGTCTTGAAACCTACTGAAAAACAGTAGAACAGTGGGTTTTGCAATGTGGGAACAAGGACTTCGGTTTTTTGTTTGTTTGTTTTATGGGTTAGAGTAGAGGATACTTCCTTATGCTTGAATGTCCTGTTTACGGGAGATTTTTTTTTTTTTTTAAACATCCAAACCTGGGTCTGTTCTAGGATCTTTGTGTTTCCTTAAAGTTTTAGTTTGATTATGTCACATTTAACATGAGTGACTTCATTTTAATTTGATCTGGTCTGTTGGGTCCTAGTACATGAGCTCAGTCCAAAACAATGGCCTCCCACAATTTTGTTTAAAACTTTCCCCTCTTTGGTCAGGTTCTCACTTAGGGAAGAGTGTGACCCAAAAGTAGGGCCTTAGCATCACTCTCAGCTCCCATCATTTCGTGTTTCCGGTCTCAGCATGTCATTCATAGGTTACGGCTCCCTCATGATCAAACATTTTTTTCAGCTTTTATCATTGCAATTGAAGACAGACCAGTTGACATGCTAGAGATTGCTACATGGAAACATTTAAAAGTTTTGGGAGAATACAGCACACCAGGGGAAATACTATTATGCCTATTAGGAGGATAATACCAAGAGTTTGGAGCATGCTTCTTACCTAGGATCCCCATAAACCAAACCACCTAAAATTAAATAGATCAAAGAATGAGCGAGAGTTTACTCACTTAACTAAGCAGTCTCTTCATTAATCCCCTACAACTAAATCTCTCTAATACATGATGTGATGTATTTCTTTATAGGCCACAAGTGACAGAGGCTGTACAGATACTTCCCTGTGACAAAGCATACACATTAGTTACTCTGCTTAGCACCCAATATCAAACTGGGATGGCTTAAACTTTCCCCTGGTTGGGCTCTGTCATCTTTGCCTCCAATCAGGAGTTGCAACATGTGATCTCTGGGCAAGATGGTCGCCCTGAGTAACAGAAAAAAGAGAAAAGGGAAAGGAGAGAAAGAGAGAAAGTAAAGCATTCCCTGTGGTCGGGTGGGGAAGGCAAAGAGCTCAGTGAGGCCAGGGAAAGATCCATCCATTGTGGAGATACTGAATCAAAAGTTCAGGTGGCCACTTGTCAGTCAAGAAGTGATCTTTTCCAGCAATTCTATCAGTTCTTGAGTTTCCCTCCTTGGGGAGAAAAAGGTTCCCCATATCCTATGATCCTGTACATGCCTAATCCTGTCACCCATAGCCATCAGCAAAAAGTGCAAGGCAGATTAATCCAAAGAGAATAGGAGTTAACATCACATAGTGCCAAATCCATTTTTAACCAAGAGGGATTTTACTGAGGGGAGTGCCTCTAACTCCCTGTGTCTTAGGAGGGAATCTAACCTTCCTATGTTGGACTTCAAACTCAATCCCATTCTTTGCCCAGGTCAAACGTACCCCACTACTTACCAAAAGTCAACCAACTGGTACTGAAGTCTATTTCCTTTGGACCGGGATAGTAACTAAGACAAAAGGTTAGCAGATTTAATTTTTTATATTAATTAATTGCTTAAGCTTTTTATTTGCCTTTTGTAAAAGCTTTAAATAAAAATATTGAAAAAAATTTAGAAGTTTCTGCATATCATTAGGCATCCCTAGATGAGACTAATTCGGGAGGCTTCATTTTCAATTGCACTTTAGTGAAGTGTTGTTCATTTGGAGTTTTCCACTGTAAGTTATCTTTAGTAACATTTTGCCATTTCTGGAAGACTTTGCTGCTTCCTAGGCCTGATACTTATGCATGTGTAAGCTGAAGGAATTCAGTTCTTCAGAAATTAAGGATCCCATTTTTACTTCAAATATTCACTTTGCTCTCATGTTCCCCTTCTCAACTTAGCCAATGATTGTTTGCCTAAGTGCACAAGAAGAATGAAACAAAGGGGTAGAAAACAAAAATTCCTGTGAGTTTTTCAAAGCCAAATTTTACACTCCGGCAATATTGCCATTTACTACTAGTTTCTTTGACCCAGTCAGATGGAAGAGGCCTCTAACTGGACCCAAGCCAATTAATTACCAGATCCAATCTGATCCTGGGCCCAGTCAAGTTTCTGTTGTGACTTCCAAACCCGGTTTGGATCAGAAATTTGCTTGAAGAAACTCAGAGAGCTTAAAACCCAAATCCGTAGACCTTCGGATTCCAGCAGAGATCTTACCACGATTCTCAGCTACTCTGAGAGAGGAATGGACACAGTGAGTCTGGCGGGTAGCTTGCTTGGTCACTCAGCCCTCCTGGGAGTTGTTAGAAACTCTTTTATGGATCCCACTTCATTGAGCAATGAATAATTCATGAATCAGATGGCCTACCAAGCCAGAGTATGCTCAGAGACTCCACTGCAGCCATGTGGTGGAAGAAGATTTGTGGGACAGAAAAAGAAAAGTGACGTACAGAAAATGAAAGTGAGGTACAGAAACACCTAGATTGGTTATAGCTCGGCATTTGCCGTATTTGAACACAATTCAGACAGTTGGCTACATTTGATTGGGCAAAACTTGGTGATTGGCTCTAGTGTAGGCTATGATGTGTTTACACTTCCACTTGTTATAGTTCACAATGTACGGAGAAACTTTTAGGTCAAACTTAAAATATGTAAGGAGGCAGCTTTAGGCTAAACTTGATTTAATAGGACTATATTTATTCTCAGAAAGATGTTTTGATTTCAGTAAAGGGGTTCCTTAGTGTGTTTGTGTGTATGAATTTTTATTTTTTGGTATTATAGCACTTATAGACTAATATCAAAATAAATCCTAAAGTAGTTTTACTGTTTTATAAAGCTGTAGAAAATAAAAATATTTTGCCAATAGATGAACTAGGTGCAGTCCTCAAAAAACATTAGCAAAACAATGTTATTATATTTTCTCTAAAAAGAAATTGTAAAGGAATAGGTTGGTATAGAGATCTTATTTAGGAATACAGTCCTTTAGCAACTAATTTGCATATGTTTCTTTGGATTCAACTGATGCTAGAGTATTTTTAAAGAAATGGTTTTGCTTGAATTAAAATGATCCAAGACGCCAATTTGTGTTCACATATGTGAACAAATTTATATTCACATTATTTCACAGGCTTAATTTCTCATGTGACTATAAAGGATTATTCTGAGTCAGATATCTCATAGGTTCCTTTCTCTTTTGATGTAATCTATTTGTGGTATATTATTAAACATTAAGTAGTAGCAGTGTGACATTTTCTCTTTTCCCTAAATATGCAATCCATTTTTCATCTGCAGTTCTTATTCATTCCCTCTTAACTCCAACAATAAGCAACTCATAAAATAACTGCGATTAAATTTTATAAATCAATACGTTAGCATTCTCTTTAGCACTTGAATTATAACATATCGAGACAGAGACAACTTGTTTTCATACATCTGTCAGTGATCATTGGAAGTGAGGTTACTGGGTAATTTTATAACACCCTGATATTACCTAAAATAATAACTATTATTATGAAAGTGTGCTTAATTAAAAGATATGAAAGCTTTTTAAGTCATCTTAACCTAAAATCCAATAATTATAGTAGTCCAAAGCATGGACTTTTCATGTAAAAGTACTGGAATCAGGCAAAATTTATATATATATATATATTTTTTTTTTAGATTCTGAATACCTTCAAATAAGACATATGCAATTTTTCACTTGAAAGATCTTAAAAGCATACAGAGAATGTTCTCTAAGGAGAGTGGGTATTGACCTGATATTCCAGGATGAGAGTACTTTTTGAATTTGAGGGATAAAAGGAGCAGATCATAGTGTAAGGATCAGGGGGACAAAGATAGGGTTGTCAGACATTTAGATAGTTAGACTATCAGACATTATCAGGAGAGAGACACAACTTGTTTATACACATCTGTCAGTGGTAACTGGAAGTGAGGTTAGTGGGCAATTCTTTTACAATACCCTGATATTACCTAAAAGAACAACTATTATTATAAATGTGTGCTTAATTAAAAGCTATGGAACTTTTTATGTCACAGTAACCCTAAATGAAATTACTATAGAATGTTTTAATTTTCTTAATATGGAACTTAAAGTTCCATCATTTCCTTAATATCTGAATCAATTCTGACTCTGAACTCAAGGATAGTTTTGCTACACAAGTGGTGACCATACATAAGACCTGGTGGAAGCATTGTGGTTAGCATACCTTGTAGTGCTATTTGATAGTATCCCATGTAGAGAACGCACTCTGGCATTTGAGGTGTACTCTGACCACACCAGTGGTTGCTTGTCTATCAGATATTCACTCCATGGTTGCATATAAAACCATTTTCACTAACTCCTATTTTCTATAATTTTAAATCCCAGAGTCCATTTTTCTGTTAATGAACTGAAGTAATCAGTGTGCCATGGCCTAGAGAAGAATAAAAGTGCACATTTATGATACACAATGTTGTAAAGACAGTTATCTTTTCATCAAAATTCGTGGTTCTTCTATACAATTGTCATTGTGAAGTGGCTGCCCAGCCATAAACTACATGTATCAGATGCTTGTGGATATACAAAGGGCAATATAGTTAGTTCTTGTGAAAGAATATAAACAGAAGTGATAAGTGCCTCTTAAAGGCAAAGACGGTTAAAAGGCCGATGCATCTCCACCTTGCCTCTCTTTCCAAGTCAGCCAGCTTTAAAGAGAGGACTCAAAGGCCCTGAGGCACGCTGAAGCCACAAGATGAAAGAAGAATGAATCATTAAACTTATGTATGCACTATATCCATCTATTATGAACAAATATATTGGATTTGTATATAAAAAGAAATAAATTATCTTTAGCTACGGACTTGAAATATTACTCCTGGCTGGCTTGTGGAAATAGCAACGATAATAGAGAACACTGAATGAATCTGAGGCCTTATTAGATTAGAATATGTGAGTATGTTTGCACCCCAGAGAGTGGGAGATAAAACTGAAAAAGGCTTTGAGCAACAGAGATTCATTAAGAAGTTTTAGTTAAACAAAGGAACTCAGTTTTCCAAATAAAGATCATATTTAGGTGTTTCCTTTATCTATTCCAAACTACTACTTCAGATGACAGTAAATTATGAGTCATCAAGCTGAGAGACATGCAAAGGAACAAGAAAGCCACAAAATACATCAGAGTTGAGATTCACATCCAGGAAAAACTTTTTTATGTGGTTGTTGGTGTTTGGAATTGATTAGACTCAAATAGATGAGAAAGTCACTAAGGTTTTGAGAAAATACTTTTTTCTAAAATAATGGTAACAGTAAAACACAAATCAGTCTGTGCCACCTTTGAGGAGTATATCCTCCCACAAAGATGAGAAATGGGGATAATAGAAGACAAGGTACTTCCCACAGGGTCAAGCCAGGTGTCAATGAAAAAACAAATATATCAGATTACAAAATCAACATACGACTTTTACTATCGCTGTGACATCAATGAATGAGGCTCTTCAAATATTAATTTAAAATGAAGTGCCTTCATTCTGGATCTGGAGCAATTCCTGGTAGCTTCCAGTTCAAACTTCAAACTGTGTTGGCTGAAAGTTTTGTTCTCCAACTGACATATGAGTAGGATTTTGAATGCCAGAATCTGACATTATGAATAGATTTTTTTGTCTTCTTCCTTTTATTTCTGGGATTTATCAATCAGAATTAGATGCAAAAATGTGTAAGTATTCAAGTAACTTCTAAAAATATCAGTTATAACCAATAGGATCACCAAATTTATTTGGCAACTTTTCATTGCTTCAAGATTAGCAGTCAAAAGTGACTTCAGAGTAGCTATACAAAGACATTAGTGACTCTTACATTTATATTACCAGCCATCACCTTTCCAAGGAACTCCAGACACCTACGTTCAACTTCATATTAGCTATTAAGAATCTTTAAAATGGCTATTTTTTCTGCCTAAAGGATTTTTTCCATAGATGAGTATCCCCATAATAATTTTATATTATCTTTCATTGCTTTATTTTTTTCCCATTTAGTACTCAATGATTTAAATATAATACATATTTTACTTATAAATATTATTTGTTTACAATACTCATTAATATGGTGTTTCATGAAGGTAAGTATTTCTGTCTGTTTGGTTCACTGGATAAACCCTGGTGCATAGAACAATGATTGACATGAAGTAGGCACTCAATGAATATTGCCTCTTTCAAGTTCCCACACATCTCTGGTTCTATCCTCTGAGTAACAGTCTGCTCCTAATAGTTCTATTTCAAAACTAGATCAATTGTTCACATTTTCTACAGATATATTTTCAAACCACATCAAAATAAGTACAATATCTGAACAAATTCAAACTTAAACATTTTAATTTTTCATTTCAAAATTTCTACCCAATTTTTATTTTGAAAATAATTAAAACTAAGAATGTCTCAATATTAGTAATTGCTGTGGTTTTAATATGTCCTCCATAGTTTATGTATTGGAAGCTTAATCTCCAGTGCAACAACATTGAAATGTGGGACATTCATGGGGTCATTAGGCAGAACCCTCAGAAATGGATTAGTTATGAGGTGAGTGAGTTTGTGAACAAGTGATAAGTTCCATACCCTTTCTCTCTTGCTCCTGCACTCTCTTGCCATTTTGCCTTTCACCATAGAATGACACAGAAAAAAAGGTCCTTGCCCAATGTGAGCCCCTCACCCTTGGACTTTCAGTCTCCAGAGCTGTGAGAAATAAATCTGTTCTTTATCAATAATTCAGTCTCGCGGTATATTATTAAATACCTATCAAAATGGCTATTTTTTGTTTTTAAAGTGACAATGTCAATACCAGTTAGACTGTAAAATAACTAGATTATGCATATATTTTTCTTGGTAATATAAAAGGACACACATACATTGCAAATTCTTTTGACAATTTCTTATAAACTAAATGTGCAATTTCCATATTATCCAAAAAAAAGAAAATTATATTTACACAAAAATTTGTACACAAATGTTTATATCAGCTTTACTGTTAGTAGTACTGAGTTAACAAATCAGTTATTTTTCAATGGATAAATGGTTAAATAATCTGTGGCACATGGGCTATTACTCAACAATACAAAGAAATAATCTATTGAGGCATGCAACAACTTGATGGATCTCAAGTGAGTTAGGCTGAATTAAACAATAAAATCCCCCAGGGTTACGTACTGCATAATTATATGATATTTTTAAAATGGTCAACTTATAAGCATGAAGAAATATTTCAGTATCAATATTCTGGTTGTGTTATTTGACTCTAATTATGCAAAATGTTACAAATGAGGAAAACTGGCTGAAAAGTGTACAAGATCTCTCAGTATTATTTTTTATTATCAAATTTTAAGTTCTGGGATACACGTGCAGATTGTACAGGTTTGATACATAGGTATACACAGGCCATGGTTGTTGGTTGTACCCATCAACCAGTCATCTACATTAGGTATTTCTCCTAATGCTATCTGTCGCCTAGCCCCCCCACCTTGCAACAGGCCCCAGTGTGTGATGTTCCCCTCCCTGTTTCCATGTGTTCTCATTGTTCAACTCCCACTTATGAGTGAGAACATGTGGTGTTTGGTTTTCTGTTCTTGTGTTAGTTTGCTGAGAATGATGGTTTCCAGCTGCATCCATGTCCCTGCAAAGGACATGAACTCATCCTTTTTTATGGCTGCATAGTATTCCATGGTGTATATGTGCCACACTTTTATTATCTAGTCTAGCATTGATGGGCATTTGGGTTGGTTCCAAGTCTTTGCTATTGTGAACAGTTCTGCAGTAAACATACGTGTGCCTGTGCCTTTATAGTAGAATGATTTATAATCCTTTGGGCATATACCCAGTAATGGGATTGCTGGGCAAATGGTATTTCTGGTTCTAAATCTCTGAGGAATCACCACGCTGTCTTTCACAATGGTTGAAATAATTTACACTCCCACCAACAGTGTAAAAGCATTCTTATTTCTCCACATCCTCTCCTCTGTTAAAATTTTTACTCTGAAGTAATTGTAAATTCACATGCAGTTTTTTTCTTGACTTTTTAATGATCACCATTCTAACTGACATGAGATAGTATCTCACTGTGGTTTTGATTTGCATTTCTCTAATGACCAGTGATGATGACCTTTTTTTCATACGTTTCTTGGCCACATAAATGTCTTCTTTTGAGAAGTGTCTGTTTATTTCCTTTGCCCACTTTTTGATGAGGTTTTTTCTTGTACATTGTTTTTTTGTAGATTCTGGATATTTGCCCTTTCTCAGATAGATAGATTGCAAAAATTTTCTCCCCATCTGTAGGTTGCCTGTTCACTCTGATAATAGTTTCTTTTGCTGTGGAGAAGCTCTTTAGTTTAACTAGATCCCATTTGTCAGTTTTGGCTTGTTGCCATTGCGTTTGGTGTTTTAGTCATGAAGTCTTTACCCATGCCTATGTCCTGAATGGCATTGTCTAGGTTTTATTCTAGTGTTTTTATGATTTTGGGTCTTACATTTAAGTCTTTAATCCATCTTGAGTTAATTTTTGTATAAGGTGTAGGGAAGGGATCCAGTTTCAGTTTTCTGCATATGGCTAGCCAATTTTCCCAACATTCTATACTCACGGATAGGAAGAAGCAATACCATGAAAATGGCCATACCGCCCCAAGTAATTTATAGATTCAATGCTATCTCCATCAAGCTACCATGGCCTTTCTTCACAGAATTAGAAAAAAACTACTTTAAATTTCACATGGAACAACAACAACAAAAAAAGCCCACATAGCCAAGATTATCCTAAGCAAAAAGAACAAAGCTGGGAGCATCATGCTACCTGACTTCAAGCTATACTACCAGGCTACAGTAACCAAAACAGCAAGGTACTGGTACCAAAACAGATATATAGACCAACGGAACAGAACAGAGGCCTCAGAAATAATACCATACATCTACAACCATCTGATCTTTGACAAACCTGACAAAAACAAGCAATGGGGAAAAGATTCCCTATTTAATAAATGGTGTTGTATTATTTTTAAAAAACTGGATGTGAATTTATAACCACCCCAAAGTGAAAATTTTAATTAAAAATACTATGAGCAAGGAGAAAGCCATATAAAATGTAAGTGTGAATAGAATATATGATGCAATGACTGTGAAGTGGATTTAGTAAAAGATAGGTTATTGGAGGAAAGCAGCTTTGGAACAAAACCAAAATAAAAATTAGCAAGTGCAGATAAATTCTGAGGAGGTATATGTTAAAAGACAAGGTTGAAGTAATGGAGTCAGAAATGTGTAAGCCACAATGTACAAAGAAGACATGAGTTTCTCTTCTAATAATTTTCAGAGTAACCAAAGTTAATTAATGGAGCTTTCTGAAAACTACACAAGTGGGTAACAGTAAAATGTCAATCTAAATCATAATAACTTATTAAACTGAATGACTTGAGGAAAATTATATTTGAGTCAGTTTATACTAGCTGTATTTAAAATATCAGTTTATGTACCTGGCATGACATTCTGGATAAGGTGTAATAAACATTTTCAACTGGTTGATCCTCCTTCTGTTTACTCTGTTTTATTTGCTTTATTTTCTAAAAGAAATAAAATCAGCATGTATATTCTCAGGTACCTATTTGAAAATCTGAGACTTATATTAAAGCTTCTTAAGGTTTAAATGATAAAATTTTCATTTGACTTTCAAAATAATAGTCCATAAATATATACACCTACTGTGTACCCACAAAAATTAAAATTAAAAATATATATTTAAAAGAGGAATTTTAAATTATATTTCTTCTTATTTTTATTCTTTTTCTTAAAACTTTAATTTATACTAGAGGCAGAGTCTCACTATATTACCCAGGCTGGTCTCAAACTCTGGGGCTCAAGCAATCATCCTGCTTCAGCCTCCCAAATTGCTGGGATTACAGACATGAGCCACTGGGCCCAGCTATATATCTTTTCTAAAAAATATCATAAACCTTAAAAAGAATTCTGGGTAAAGCAAAGTCAAATATCTACCTTCTATTTATCATTTAAGTGCTCCATTTAGAATTAAAAATACTTTATTAAATGATATAAAGTACATTACAGCCTAGATTTTACCAACTATGAAGAATAAATGCATATCAACTTACTTTCAGCAGAAATGTTTGTCAGCAATCATGAATTCTCATGCTTACCTTTTTATATATAAATGCAATTTTCATGTGATCAAAAAGTATAAGCAAAAACTGAAGCAAAACGTCATAGAAATTTTATTGTATTCTTCACCCTTGTCACAATTTTTTTCACTAAAATAAATATTTATTGGAAATATATGTGAGTATTATAATTTTTATATTGTGGATGTACCTACTAACAGTTCTAACTAGATCATTATTTACTGAGTCAAAAATGACCAAAGTTAATGTGCCAATATTGCAATTTCTCTCACTGGATGGATTGTGCTTGTAATGAGCCCTAACTGAATTTTATTCATCTTTTGGGGGTTTGAAATTTCCAAATGAAAAATAATTACAAGATTGTGTGTTATTTTAACCCTTTTTTCATTATTGTTGCTAATTAAGAAGGCTATATATAGATATTTTAAATCATCTGGACTTGAACAGTCATTTATATGTCAGATTATTTTTAGTTTGCAATAAAAAAGGAAAAGAAAGAAATTACGTGTTTCAAATTCTGTGGGTATATGCAAAAACAGAAACCTTTAGGCTGTATCCAAGGCAATTGCAACAAAGACAAAAATTGACTGTTGGAACCTAATTAAACCAAAGAGCTTCTGCACAACAAAATAAACTGTCAACAGAGTAACCAGAAAATCTACAGAATTGGAGAAAATTCAAAAACTATGCATCCAACAAAGGTCTAATATTCAGAATCTATAAGAAACTTAGAGTCGAACAAGCAAAATCAAATAACTCCATTAAAAGTGGGCAGCAGACATGAAGAGATACGTCTCAAAAGAAGACAGACATACAAGCAGCCAACAAACATGAAAAATACTCAACATCATTAATCATCAGAGAGATGTAAACCAAAACCACAATGAGATACCATCTCACACGAATCAGAATGGCTACTTTAAAAAGTCAAAAAACAGCAGATGCTGATGATGTTGGTGAGGCTGTGAAGAAAAGCAAACGCTTACATACTGTTGGTGGGAATGTAAATTAATTCACCTACTGTGAAAAGCAATTTGCAGATTTCCCCAAGAACATAAAACACAACCGTGATTTGATCAAGCAATCCCAATACTGGGTAAACATCCAAAAGAAAATAAGTAATTATACCAAAAAAGAAAACACATGCACTCTTATGTTCATCACAGCACTATTTACAGTAACAAAGACATTGAATCAAACTAGGTGTCCATGAATGGTGGGCTGGATTTTTTTTTTTTTTTAATGTGGCATATTTAGACCGTGGAATACTATGCAGCCGTAGAAATGAAATCACATCAATTGCAGCAACATGAATGCAGCTGGAGGTCATAATCTTAAGCAAATTAATACAGTAACAGAAAATCCAATACAGCATATTATCACTTACAAGTGGGAGCTGAACTTTGGGTACTCATGCACAAAAAGATGGCAGCAATACACACTGCAGACTACAAGAGTGGGAAGAGAGGAAGGAGGCAAGTGTTGAAAAACAATCTATTGGGTACTATGCTCAGTACCTGGGTGATGGGATCTATTGTACCACCAACCTCAGCATCATGTAATATTCCCAGGTAACAAACCTACACATGTACCCCCTGAATCTAAAATGAAAGCTTGAAATTATTTTCAAAAAACTTAGCTTGTTATAATGTCCTGAAACGATTTTATCCCACTTTTATAATTATGCCTATATTATCAAAAATTCACAGAGATGTGTATTCAAGTATATTTTAGATTGCTCAGTAAATTATATTTCCAAATGATCTGTCCCTACAAAATGTAGGAATATTTTTGATCAAAAATTACATCCAATAGGAAGTAGAAATTAATTTTTATTTAATTTGATTTAGCAGCATAAAGCATCTTGACAATTTAGATTGTTTCTTCTACTGGAATGTTAAAGAAAATATAGGAATGCCTACCATAAAGTCTACTTTGCATATATCAAATATAATTTTTAAAAATCTCTTAATGCTTATAACATTCTTCTATAGAGGGAAAGAGAGATTGTTTTTCTTTTCCTAACATATGAAGCAGAGTTAAATAGGCATTATACGTTCTGTCTAGACAATGAAAAAAGAAAGTGGCAGAACTCCTAGAGCGAAGATTTGCATTCACCTTAAGTCTTACTGAGAAGGGCAAACAAATATTGTACAACAACTACATTTAATACTTCAGTTAAATTTCCAGATATAGGTCAAATTTTATCAATTTTATTTTAGCAGAATATGAACCAGGCTAAATTATCTTTGTTACACATCTGTTTACAGTCTAATATATGACAAACAATTTTTTAAGCTTTGTTTTAAATGTAATTATTCAAGAAATAAATGGTGCTATCATTTTCCAAAAACATACTCCATGTTCCAAGTGAGATGTATTCCATACCTACATCTCTATTGATTTAAATGAGTAAATGAAGGGAAAAAATAGTTAGGTATGGTTAGTTTTAATATATTCCTCATTTAACTTGAATGTAATAATATAAATTTCATAAGCATAGAGTCTGGTTACATAGCAAAGTAATTAACAGCAGAGACTTATTAGCTCTGATCCTTCATTCAAATTACTTAAATTATCTGTACTTAAGTATTCTCATGTATAAAATTGGAATCAAATCAGAATAAGAATGACATTGCAGGATTGCCATGAAGATTAAATGAGCATCGGCATCAAAGGTTTGTTAACCCAGGGCCTCTCAGATACTAACTACGGTATCAACCTTAGTTTTAATAATTTATTTTTTGGAAACTAATTTTACATATTTAAAATTAAAGAAACTGATTATTAAATAGTAATTTTTCACAGTGTGGCTATTAAGGCTAACATTTTTATTGTGACTAAATTTGTATTACACTTCTGAACAAACATATATTACTATAAAACATAGGGTGTGATGCATGATATTATGTTAACTTGACATGTCCATAGGATGTAGACATCTGATTAAACGTTACTTCTGGATGTGTCTGTGAAGGTGTTTCTGAAAGCGGTAAGCATTTTAATTGGTTAACTGAGTCAAGCAGATGGATCTCCCCATTGCATGGGCATCATCCAATCCTTTGAGAGTCTGAATAAAACAAAAAGGCAAAAGTTAAAGAAGGTTGGATCCTTCCTTCCTCTGCCACAATGCTTGAGCTGGAATGACAGTCTTCTGTCCTGGAACTACTGGTTCTCAAGCCTTCACACTTTAGACTAAGACCTAAACCATCAGTCCTTAAACTCTAAGGCCTTTTAACTAGACAGGCTTCTCTGAGTCTCTGGCATGCAGAGGATATAGCATGAGAATTTTCATCCTCCATAATTATGTGAAACAATGTCTTATAACAAATCTAATTTACCTATCTAGCTAGCCAGCTATGCTACAGATTCAATTTTTCTGGAAAACCCTGAAAAATACTGGGAGTATTCTAGAGGAAAAAAAAAAATCTAAACATGCATTTCTGTATTGGATCTAGAGTTTCTGGAATTGGCTTCCCAATCTGATATAATTTAGATATTCCATTGACCCTATTTCCAGTAGTACAGAGAGCACTGATAGTCCACAGCATGAATTGGTAAGACATACAAAATATTTGTATTGGATACTCTTGATTGACCACTTATAAGAAACAAGAAGTTTGATAACTATGTTTATAATACTTTTGAACATTTATAGAAAAGTGAGAAATATGATAAACTCGGTTAGTTGCTCAAATGTCACTGGTTTAATGTGGTTAAATATATTTATGTATATATTTATATATTATATATGTTTATAGGTATATATATGTACTATATATGTATATGTTTATAAGCATATATTTATATATGCATATAGGTATATATTTATATATAATATATATCCATATGTATATATATAAAATGATATATATTAAATATATATATATCAGGCATTTGAATATATATTTATATTTAATATATCACATATATGATATACTAATACATATCACATATATCAAATCCCTGAAATATACATAAACATATTATGTATATCAATCATATCTATATTTATATATGCCACCTCAAGTGCTGCATAAATGACTTGAAAGTTTCTATGTGTGTCTTGAAAGAAACTTTTATCTTCTATAGCCACAGAGCTGTTGTTGCTGAAAATCAAACTCAGAATCTCATCCTACAATTGTCTGAATTACAATTCAAGTTGAACTCCCGACCAGCTTCTCAGGGTGTCTAGTGTAAAAGCAGGGAAAAAAGTTTGATTGGGGAAAAAATGACATCTTGTAAGTTGGAATGGGGACACGTGGAATGAGTGATTATACTGGGAAAATTGAGCTTCTAAATTCTGATGACAGTTTTGTCAGTGCAACAGTTCTTCCCAACCGCAGCATCAGCGGCCTCCCTACTCCAAGCAGAAGCGGTATCTCCATGCTTAATGAAAGCCACCTCTCCTCTGCAAGTGGCAACATCATCCACACCCCCAGTGGTATCAGCCTTTCCACCCCTGGATGAGTGGATTAACTCTGCATTACTTGAAAAAAAAAAAAAAAAACAGTAATTACCTCCCCTGAGACAATTGCCACACCAGACAATGCTGATTCTCTTCATGATTCATCTATTTTACCCTTATTTACTCATAGGCCTGTAACTGGACTCAGGTACCACCAGGCCACTGATGACGAGGTACAAAGTGTGACCAGTGAGGAGGTGTGCTGCACTTCCAGAAACTACTTGACATTTCTAATTAATACAGACATAAATCAGGGAATATGTGTGGAAATAAATATGGAGGTTATGGGATAATGGTGGAAGTGACATAAAATTGGATTAAGCCAAATTTATTAACATAGGCTCACTTAACAGAGCTTCTGCATTTAATGTTGCAGTTCAGGGAGTTAAAAATTACTCTAGCAGGTTTTTTTTTTTTTTTTTTTTTTTTTTTTTTTTTTTTTTTTAATGAGTGGCTGAGACAGGGACCAAAATATTGCCCATTTTGAATGAACTGGAAACGCCTGGCCTCCTTTGGTATAATGTAGAAAAGGGGATTAAGAGGCTTAGAGAAAATTGAATGTTAGAGTGGATTTTTCATTTAGTACTTACTCACCCACACAGGGATAGCCCAGAAGTTATACCTTTCACCACTACTTTGAGAAATAAATTTTTGGGGAAACTCCACTATCTGTGAAGAGCTCTGTGATTGCTTTTCTTTGCGGGATAGATCTTACAATGGGAACTACAGCCATTCAATTAGAAAAACTAAATGCAATGGGAGTATATGTATTCCAGAGGCACAAGGGTGAAGTGTTGGCAATCAACCACCAAAGGCAGGGTTGTCATGGTTACCCTAATGGACAGCAAAGTAAAAGCAGCAATCAGAATAGTCTGACTGATGTACACCTATGTCATTGGCTAGTCAATCACGATATTTGAAAAGTGAAATAGAAAGGAAGCCTACTATCTTCTCACCTGATTTATATAAGAAGGAAAGTTGTAGGTTAACTGAACAAAAGTCTAACTTGAATCATTAAAGTGTAGAATCACAGCCCCTCAATCGGTTTCCAGAACTGGGCCAGTTTACACACCCAGAATCCCTTATAGAATTAAAAGGTTATATCTTCTCCAGGAAGGACCCTGATACACTATAATTTATGTTGTTAATATTTCTCTAAACCTTCCCTATCGGGACTCAATATTTCAGCAGCAGAGATCAACACTGAGTTCTCAATATACCTCCATTTCCCAGAGTGATCAGCCAATGGTACCTAGTAACATGTCGATTACATTAGGCCACCTCAGTCATGGAAAGGGAAATATTTTGTTCATATTGGAGTAGGCATTTACTACAGTTTATAATTTGCCTTTCCTGCGTGCAATGCTTTTGTCTAAACTACCATCTGTGGGCTTATAGAATGTTTGATCCACCATTATAACATTCCACACAGCATTGCCTCTTATAAAGAAACTCACTTCCTGAGGACTCTGTTCTGTTCCATTGGTCTATATCTCTGTTTTGGTACCAGTACCATGCTGTTTTGGTTACTGTAGCCTTGTAGTATAGTTTGAAGTCAGGTAGCGTGATTGGGAGTTATACCTGATGTAAATGACGAGTTGATGGGTGCTGACGAGTTGATGGGTGCAGCACACCAACATGGCACAAGTATACATATGTAACAAACCTGCACGTTACGCACATGTACCCTAGAACTTAAAGTATAATAATAATAATAAAAAGAAGAGAAAAAAAAAAAACTCACTTCATAGAAAACGAACAGTGACAATAGGCCCATGTTATTCACCATCCTGAAGCAGCTAGCTTGATAAAATAGATAAGTGTCCTTTTGAAGACACAGTTACAGTACCAGCTGGGTATGAAGACTTTGCAGGGGTGGGGCAAGGTTTTCCAGAAGGCTTTATATGTTCTCCATCAGTTCTATAGCATCTGTTCAGAAAAGATTATATACTATACAAACTATTCAAGTCATACAAAACCATTTTTCATTGTCTTTTCAACTGAGAAGAATACTATTCCGCACGCTTCTTCTCCTGAGGTGGTTCATACTGAGCAAGCTTTGCTTTCAGTTTTTTATTTACTTCTACAGTAGCTTCAGATTTCTCTTTCATTTTGGTCAGTTCTAGGCGAAGCAGCTCTATTTCTGGATTCTCTGGGGTAGCAGCTCCTAAGCGATGCTTTAAAAAATCCAAAGCACTGTTAGGTTTCTCTGGTTCTTTATATAAGGCTACCAACACCTTGGTCAGCGTGTCCAGCACCCTCAACTTCTCCAAGTACCTCTGGAACTGCTCACGCTTCGAGTCGGCGGCTTTGTAATAGGCCATAGTGACAGCGGCAGCGGTGTAGCTGGCGCCGGACACCGAGAATTGAGGGTTTTAATTGTCATGAGTATTTTCTTAGGTTTTTAAGAATGCATTTGTGTGTGTGTATGTTCATGTGCATATACACAGCAAATATATGTGTTTTCATCCCTCTCTTTTGTCTTATCATGTAACATAAGATGGATATACTTTATGTAAAAGTTTCTAAGTGTTGTTCATTTTACATCATAACATTTAAGCTAAGGAATATCAGGAAAAGTAAACATCACTCAAATATTTTACCTCTTCTTCTGGGGAAGAAGTTAGTGCATTTTTCAATATATTCAGAATAATTGCACTATGTTAGGCAGAATTATGATATTGTTATTGTCTTTATTTGAAGATTAAATATGGTTTGAGATGGATATGGATATCAAGTTGACAAAGGGTAGACTTCTAATAGTTAATTTTATGTGTCAACTTGACATGGCCATGAATGTTCAGATACGTGGTTAAAAACTTTTTTCGTGTTTATCTATAATAGTGTTTCTGTAAAGTGATTAGCATTTGAATTGATGAACTAAATGAAATACACGGCCCTTCCAAATATGTGTGGGCATCATCCAATCCATTGAGCACCTGAATAGAACAAAAAAAAATGGAGGAAGCTTGGATTATCCTTCCTTCTGCCAGACTGCTTGAGCTACGACATCAATCTGCCACCTTCAGCGCTACTGGTTCCTAAGCCTTCAGATTAGCCTGGAATCTACATCATTGACCCTCCAGCTCTCAGGCCTTTGAGCTATGCCATTGGCTTTCCTGTGTCTACAGCTTGCAAACAGCATATCACAAGATTTCTCAGCCTCTATAATTGTGTGAGATAGTACCTTATAACAAATCCCTCTCTATTAGTTCTGTTTCTCTGAAGAACACTGACGAATACTCTGTGCTTTGAGATTTCAAGGTTTTTCTTTCAACATATTTGCTAGGAGAAAAGGAATTTTAACTGATTATGAGCCTTTTATGGTGGCATTTAATATCCTTCTTTACTGTTCCTATTTTGAATAAGATCATTGCTTTAACGAGACTGTTTCTAACTCCTGAAATAACTATAGGATGTATGTACGCTCAAATTTTTTAGGGTAAAGAAAAAATTGCCCACTATAGCATATTGCTTTTCATGACATGAAATCATTCTCTTTCTCTCTCTGCTCCTTCCAAAGCATCTATCAATGTTTGAGTGTTTTCCTTTTATAGGAAAAGAAAGAGGCTTCTTATGAGAAATTATGACACCTACCATACTCCTATTATGTAATCATGCCATCAGAATCTAGCTTTCTGTTTTTTAGTCTGAATAATGGTACAAAAAAAGTTACACTGCTATTACAGTCATATTAATTATCCCCCTTTTAAAATAAAATGCACACATATTTTTCAAAATATCTTGCACCCCATAGTTCAGACTTTAATGTTCCACTTTTCAAAGTTTTTCAGCTCACCCATCTTCTAGACATCCATATACAAATTCACCTTAGTGTGACTTTTTCATGTTTTTTCACAGAAGTGTAGTTCCATTTTGTTTCAGTTCTATTGTTTTGTCTTCCACATTCTTTGCTCACCTTTATCCTATATTGGTTTACCACTCTTGATTGTACTTATACATTTTATTGTCTATGTTTTCAACTAAACTGTGCTCCTTAAGCTCAAAGGAGAATACTTGTTCATCAATTTCTCTAGTTCTTCATAACACACATTTTAATAATTTCATTAAAGATAAATTGTCAAGTTTGAAAGTTAAACTTATAAAAGGACACATATTTTCCCATATAGATATGTCAACCATTACAGTAATACTCAGAGTTCCAAAATATGAACAAAAGCACAATTTGCAATGTCATTTTCTAATCACTTGAGCCCAGAGGGGAAGAATGGAAGGGTTCTCAGGTAAAGAGTAACATTGAAAGTTTCATTTTATTGCCTCATGTATTTGCCAAAATGTCAGGTTTTCTAAAAGGTAAGTTAAAATGGTATATGTGATAAAAGTACTTTCTATCTACAAAATTTAATGAACAAATATTTAGGATGTCCCCTAATAAAAATCTGGCACTTCACAGGCAGCCCTATCAAACATAGCAGCTACACAGTGTGAAAGAAATGTCCACACAACAAAACTTCCTGACATGGTTGTAAATCATTGATAAAAAAGAGTGATGTCAGAGCTTGACCTTATGTTACCAATAGTTTAACCAACTAAAAATGGAAAAATCATTATTGTTGTAGTTGTCTAGTAACAGTCTCACAAAGAAAAACTGCTTAATCTCCATTGAATTACTTGGAAAATCTCCACACATTGGGCAAATTTCAACAAAATTTGGGATACAAAGTTAGTTTATTTCAGAAGTCATTTTCCATTGTAGGATGAAGATATGCACTTAAAATGTGTTTACAATATATTCATCACAGTTAAACTTTTATTTTTTTAATGTGGAGAATTGAGAAAGGTTTTATATATATATATTTATATATAGAGAGAATATATATATAATATTTATTTATTCAAAGCTCAAGGGGGAGTCAGAATAATTCTGACACATAGTTCAAACTTGAAGTCATATGCTGAAGTTTAATATATATTCATATATAAAATATATATATAGAGATGTATATTCATATCTATCTGTATATGTATATTCCAGCCTCCAGCTGGAGCTATGTATAGAGAGAGCTTGGGTGCTTCCAGCTGTATATATAGCTCAAGATATTGGAGACTGGAAGTCCAAGAGTATAATGCTGGCATCTGGTGAGAGGTCATCTTGTCAAAGATGGAAGGCAGAAGTGATCATGTGAGATAATGGAAAAAAATGGGGCAAACTTATCTTTTTATTAGGAGTCCATTCCCATGATAACAGCATTAATCCATTCATGAGAGCAGAACCCTCATAATCTAATCACTTATTAAAGGCTCAACCTCTTAATACCATTACAATGAGGATGAAATTTCCAACACATAAAATTTGAGGGCCACATTGAAACCATAGCATTCCACCCCTGTCATCCAAAATTTTCATTCTTCTCACATTACAAAATAAATGTGTTTCATATCAATAATTCCAAAAGTTTGACTCATTCTACTGTTAATTCAAAAGTCAAAAGTTAAGAGTCTTATCTAAATTAGAAATGGGTGATACTCAAAACATGATTCATCCCAAGCCAAAATCTTCCACCTGTGAACCTGTGAAATCAAAACTAGTTATTCATTTTCAAAATACAATGTTGAAACAGGCATAAAACAGACATTCCTTATATAAAGGGGGGGAATATATAAGAAAAAAGGGTAACTGGTACCACGTAATTCTAAAACCAAACAGAAGAAATAACATTAAGTCTTAAAGCTGGAGAATAATTTCTGTGGACTACATGTTCTGCTTTCTAGATACACTGGAGTAGAGGTTGGGCTCCCAAGACTTCAGGCAGCCCTGCCTCCTTTGCTCTGCTGGGCTCAGCCTATGCTTCATCTCTTTCAAGTTGGAGTCTCATGCCTGCAGCTTTTCCAGGATAGGGTTGCACGCTGGTGACCTTACAGTGGTCGTGGGAGTAGCCCCACTTCCACTGCTTCATTAGGTAATGTCCTGGTAGAGACTGGTGACTCCACTGCTGAAGCAGGATTCTGTCCTGAACCTCTGGCTATCCTGTACATCCTTTAAATTCTAGATGGAGGTAACTATATACCCACAGCTCTTACGTTCTGCAAGCCTGCAGACTTAATGCAATATGGATGCTATCAATGATTAAAGCCTGTATCTTCCAAAGCAGCAGCCAGAGTGGCCCCAGTGCTCTCTTGAGCTGCAGGTAGAGAAGTTGAAGAGTACTCAGTGGCATGCAGGGATCAGAGACCTGAGGAAGATCCGGGTAGTGAGTTCAGGGAAGGTGCCCCAGGCCTTCAATGTCCTGGCAGTCCTCCCAAACCATTCGTCTCTCCTAGAGCTCTGGGTCTGTGCTGGGAAGGACAATTTTGAAGATATTTGAAATGCTTCTGGGATCTTTCTCCCATTGTCTTGATAAATACTACATGGCTCCTTTCTACTTATAATCTCTTTAGCAAATGGTTGCTTGGCTGCGCACTTACTATTCACTCCTGAATAAGTTTACTCATTATTTGAATTGGCAAGCTGCAAAATTTCCAAGTATTTTCATTTGGTTTCCCTTTTAATTATAAATTTTATTTTTAATTCATTTTTTTAGATCTCACTGTATATGATTAAAAGTAGCCATGAAGCAGCCTAAATTGTTGCTGTTGAGATATTCTCCTGCCAGATACCCTAGTTCATCAATCTTAAGGTCTGCCTTTCAGAAAGTTCTCAGGCATGGACACAATTCAGCAAGGTCATTTCTACTGAATAACAAAGAGGACCTTTATTCTAATTTCCAATACCTTGTTCCTCATTTACGTTTGAGACATGATAAGAATTGCCTTTACCATCTATATTTCTACTTACATTCTGGTCACAACCACTCAAGTAATTCCGAAGTAGATTTCGGCTTTCACTAGTTCTGAGGTTCTCTTGTGAGCCCTCCCCAGAATCATCCTTAATACTCTATTCATTGCAATACAAGCTTTTCCTAGCCTGCTCCTCAAAATACTTTCAACCTCTACCCATTACCCAGCTTCAAAGCCACTTCCACTTTTTCAGGTATTTGATGTAGCAACAGCCCCACTTCTTGGTACCAATTCTCTGTCTTAGTCCATTTTCTGCTTCTATATTAGAATCTCACAAACCCCAGTGATCTGTAAAAAACAGAAGTTTATTTGGCCCATGGTTTTGGAGACCAGAAATTCCAAAGGCATGGGCTGCAATCCAGTGAGGGTTATCCCATGGAGGAAGATAGAATGCAGAACTGAATGTGCAAGACAGAAATAAATTTATCCTTTCACTAGGAACCCACTCCTGTGATAACTAACCCACTTCTAAGATAGCAGCATTAGTCCATTTATAAGAGCAGATCCCTCATAACTTACCTCTTAAAGGCCCAACTTCTTAATACTGTTATAATGGGGATTAAGTTTGCAACACACGACATTTGGGGTATGCATTCAAACCATAGCATGCATTTAGATCAATGATAGATAGATGATAGATAGATAGATAGATAGATAGATAGATAGATAGATAGATAGATAGATAGATGTTTCCCATTAGAATGCCTTTTTATTTGTGCTTTTCCAGATCATTTTAGTTTTACACTAAAGAAATGGTACACAAAGGTAAAGCATAATTGTTAAACACTGCCAACTCTATGCTTATTTTAAGGTTTTATAATTCAAATTATATTATTAACAATTCTTAGAAATGTTGCTATCGATAAGTTTACCATTTTCTATCTTGGCAGTTAACAAAACTTAGCCACAGCAGATGATTTTTACATAATCCTTATTATAAAATTTTCATAGAATATATACTGAAAATAATCATCCAGCAATTTATGAAATACTAAACTTCATAACGTCTTACATTATACTAAGTCCTCCAGGCAATGGAACATTTTCATAAACTCTTCAGAGCCCAGGGAAGCAGGACCCGAGATCTCGAGACTAATGTTGAAATAAAAAGGTGAAGATATCAATTAGGTTAAGAAGAACAGGATACAAAAGAGACACAGTGGGATATAGGAGAAATAAGACAATAAAAAGAAGTGATACTTTATAAAGGTAGAGGCAATCAATGCTCTTGTGATGATAACTGTGGCCAACTTTTTGTTTCAATTTATTTTTGGGGAATGTGGTTCGCTCTGCCATAAGCAGAAGTGACCTTTGGAAATTATTTCTAAAGAGGTTTATTTGTTTTGGCTCTCCTCAAAGTATCTCAGAAAATAATTTGTTTGTAAGTAGTTTCAGACCAGGTGATCCAAAAAGACACGCTGAATAAATGGGGATTTGAGGTTTAGGAGGCAGAAAGTTTACAAAGAGTAGGATGAATAGCGTGTTAAAAATCTGAGACTCTCAATTCTTCTAAAGACACACTGAGAAACAATGTTGAACACGCCTCATAATCATACTACCAAAGCTGTTTATCCACCAACTCCCCTCTCTTATTTAGGTTCATTAAGTCCATGGCACTTCTGTAGTCTGAAAACACACTTCCTTTAGCTCATTTCTACCCATTTATTATTCCATAGATGTAAAAATTAACCACTAAATATTCTCACTAATTTTCTTACATATGAAAATCAGTATGAGTTAGTAACTGTTTGACATTATCTTTTATAATAAATAAAAATGGTTAAATAAATTTTATTTTTTTCTAAGAATGTTTTGATTTTTCACTGGACTATTAACTTTACACTTACGTACCATTGCAAATTGTGAACACCTTTTATTAGAGGTCAATGACTACTGCTCAAAACTCTTTACCGAATGCTTTATCATTTTAAACATTATTTCTAGCTCTCTTCCGAACAAATATGGTCATACTTGCTGACCTGTAATTTGAACTTGTAACCTAATGTCAGAATCTATTGTTTATAATAAAAGAACTGGCTTTATGTTATTTTGTTTCTCAGAATGCAGAATGTATCTGGCTATATTGGCCAGCAGCAACTATAGGCAATCATTAGGGTTGCCTTTCAGCTACAATTTTTAATGGTAATATAAGAGCAATGGGTGGTGGTGTGTCCTTAAAAAGTTTTTCTTTTTTAACTTTCCTTTTCAAATCTAGCTTTTTTTTAAATCACACATATATCACTTCTCTAGTTCTTGCATAAGACTGGTTACACAAACCTGATTTAAATTTTCAAATATTTGTTAAATGAATTAATGGCATTTTATCCTCATGCGCTTCAAATCTCAAAGTTGCTTTTCTGTTGCTGAACAGCAAAAGTTTGTTTAACCTTTTTTATCTTTAATATTATATTGGACTTCATTTTCAGGTGTATGAATTGACATTAGCATGAAAATGCAAGAAGAAATTATTCAATAATATATGATGTTACAGATGATGTTAGATTCTTTCTCAGTAAATTTTTAAATAAAATACTACTTTGATAAAGTACCAGAAGACATTCATTTTTAATATGAGAATTGAGTATATGTTAATAATTGCTTCAGCACATTTTTGCTCCATTCATATTCCTGGGAATGACCTCACACAATTGTATTGTCTTTCAAGTGTAAGATTCATTTAAAAGAGGCCTAATTTTATGACACTGGGCAGCTTATTCACTCTGCACATTAGATGTGAGACAAGGACAGCTAGAAACTTTCACAGGTTAATGCCTTATTTACTAATGTGATACAAAAGTACATTTTGCTCTTCTTTTGTATTTCCATTTAAATGCATATATGAAAAACAACATGTTAAACTAACCTCAATAGGAAGACTGAATGCAGCCATTATCTAAGTGGTACAAAGGCTATACCATCTGCTACAATTATTCCCAAATTTCAGTTGATTTGCATTTCCAGTTGTTTTTGCTGGAAAGGGCCATCTGTTCACTTTAATTATATACTTTTCAAATTTGTTATGTTATATATTTCTGGCCTCAATAAACTACAACATAATGTAAAGAAGTTATTTCTGCAATTTTTTTTGAATCAATTAAACAACATAAAAGTCTAGATAATGTGATAAACTGTAAAATGCCATTACGCGTTTTTTCCCCACAAGCCATTATATTAAAATGACTTGAAGTATTAAATTTAGCCAAAATAATTTTTAATTTATTCTATTCTATCTTAAATTATTCTGAGATATATTTTTCTGTCAATACATGAAAGCATTCGTATTTCTTGCGTAAAAATCAGAAAAATACTACAGATTAAAAAATGAAGAAATGTATTTGGCTAGAGCTGGGTTTTGTTTGTTTTATTATTTGCTTGTTTTGTTGAAGTTTTACTTTTTATCTAGTTCTATTTTAAATTGTCATTTAAAAATACCCTGCGGATAGCATTCTAACACAATAGTTGAGATAATGTTGAATTTCTATCATTTTAAAAGTCAACATTGTCATATATAATGATGCATTGATATGGTTTGGTTGTATGTCCCCACCCAAATCTCATCTCAAATTGTAATCTGCATGTGTTGAGGGAGACACCTCGTGGGAGGTGATTGGATCGTGTGGGCAGTTTCCCTCATGCTGTTCTCATGATAGTGAGTGAGTTTTCATGAGATTCAATGGTTTTATAAATGGCAATTTTCCCTGCACTCTCTCGCTCTCCTGCCACTTTGGGAAGAAGGTACTTGCTTCTCCTTCACCTTCTGCCATTATTGTAAGTTCCCTGAGGCCCCTCCAGTCATGTGGAACTGTGAATCAATTAAGCCCCTTTCTTTTATAAATTATCTAGTCTCTAGTATTTCTCTGGTACTTGGAGTAGGGCACTGCTATAAAGATAACCTGAAAATATGGAAGTAACTTTGAAACTGGGTAACAGGTAGAGGTTGGCACAGTTTGGAGGGCTCAGAAGAAGAAAGGGAGATGTGGGAAAGTTTGGAACTTGCTAGAGACTTGTTGAATGGTTTTGACCCAAATGCTGATAGTGATATGGACAATGAAGTCCAGGCTAATGTGGTCTCAGATGGAAATAAGAAACTTGTTGGGAACTGGAGCAAAAGTCAGTTTTGCTGTCCTTCAGCAGAGAGACTGAAGGCATTTTGGCCCTGGCCTAGAGATCTGTGGAACTTTGAACTTGAGAGAGATAATTTAGGGTATCTTCCAGAATAAATTTCTAAGCAGCAGAACTTTCAAGAGGTGACTCGGATGATTCTGAAAATGTTTAGTTATATATGCTCATGAAGAGATGGTTTGAAATTGGAACTTATGTTTAAAGAGTAAGCAGACTGTGAAAGTTTGGAAAATTTGCAGCCTGATCATGTGGTAGAAAAGAAAAACCCATTTTCTGGGGAGGAATTCAATCCAGCTGCAGATATTTGTATAAGTAACAAGGAGCCAAATGTTAATAGCCAAGACAATGGGAAAAATGTCTCGAGGGCATGTCAGAGACCTTCATGGCAGCCCCTCCCATTACAGACCCAAAGGCTTAGGAGGGAAAAATAGTTTTCTGAGGCTGACCCAGGGCCCAGCTGCTCTGTGCAGCCTCAGGACTGCCCTGCATCCGAGCTGCTCCAGCTTTAGCTGTGGCTAAAAGGGGCCCACATGCAGCTCAGGCCATTGCTTCAGAGGGTGCAAGCCCCAAGCATTGGCAGCTTCTATGGGGTATTGTGCCTGTGGGTGCACAGAAGCAAAGAGTTGAGCTTTGGGAACCTCTGCCTAGATTTCAGAGGATGTATGGAAATGCCTGGATGTCCAGGCAGAAGTCTGCTTCAGGGAGAGAGCCATCAGGGAGAAACTCTGCTAGGGCAGTGCAGAAAAGAAATGTGGGGTTGGAGTCCCCACACAGAATTCCCACTGGGGCACTGCCTAGTGGAGCTGTGAGAAGAGGGCCACTGTCCTCCAGACCCCAGAAATGTAGATCCACTGACAGCTTGCACTGTGCCCCTGGAAAAACCACAGGTACTCAATGCCAGCCTATGAAACCAGCTGCAGGGGCTGAACCCTGCAGAGCCACAGAAGCAGAGCTGCCCAGGGCCTTTGGAACCTTGGGAGCCCACCCCTTGCATCAGCTTGCCCTGGATATAAGACATGGAGTCAAAGTAGATTATGGAGCTTTAAAATTTAAGGACAGCCTGGGCAGGTTTTGGACTTTCATGGGGCCTGTAGCCCCTTTGCTTTGTTTTGGCCAATTTCTCCCATTTGAACTGCTAACATTTACCCAGTGACTGGACCCTCATTGTATCTTGGAAGTAACTAACTTGCTTTTGATTTTACAGGTGTTTAGGTTGAAGAGACTTTCCTTGTCTAAGATGAGACTTTGGACTTGGACTTTTGAGTTAATGCTGGAGTGAGTTAAGACTTTGGGGGACTATGGGAAAGTCATAATTGGTTTTGATATATAAAAATAACATGAGATTAGGGAGGGGCCACAGGCATAATTATACGGTTTGGCTCTGTGTCCCCACCCAAATCTCATCTCAAATTGTAATCCCCTTCTGTCAAGGAAGGGACCTAGTAGGTGGTTACTGGATCATGGGAGCAGTTTTCCCAGTGCCGTTCTCATGATGGTGAGTGAGTTCTCATGAGATCTGATGGTTTTATAAATGGCAGGTTTCCCTGAACACTGTGCTCTCTCCTGCTGCCTTGGGAAGAAGGTACTTGCTTCTATTTTACCTTCTGCCATGATGATAAGTTTCCTGAGGCCTCCCCTGCAATGTAGAACTGTGAGTCAGTTAAACCTCTTTCCTTTATAAATTACCCAGTCTCGGGTATTTCTTTATAGAAGCATGAGAATGGACTAACGCATGCATCAAAGTAGCTTTTTAAGGTATATGAAGATATAAATGTTAAGACTACAGAAAAAAATATGCATACCTAAGGGCTAATCACTATAAGCCATCTTGTTTCAATTATTTGTAAATTCAAGGTTGGGAAAATTTAAATGTATTTATTTTCCAAGAAGCATTTCTAGCTATCTGGCTTATTTATTACCAATAATTAGGGAAAATGTACATTTTGGGAATAATTGATAAATTAAAGTCATAGCTGAAAATTTTATTGCATTCATTAAAGTGTCTCAATTAGATTGAATCATATTCTGGTAACCTGTGAGCAGCAATTCTCACTGTCCATTTATTTTTCAGTTCAGATAAACCTATAATTCATTGATATGATAATAAAATGCTTTATTTGGAGTACATAGTTTTTATTGAATTTAGAATATGGGATAATCCATTCACCATTTTATCTATAATCTTCCCGAAAAATATCACCATCAGTAATTAAAACTAGTGTTTATAACAGTATCAAGATTGCCAGCATCATTCATCATGATTACGATCCACAGACATTTTAAATTAATAGGCCTGACAGTTTCTCTTTATACAATTCACACTATTTGTACTACCAATTGTTTGTATAACTTTTATTTTTGCCTAAAAGCTTATTTTGGATGTATTTCCATTTCAGAATAAAACAAAATTTAAAATTACGCACTTTTAAAAACAGGTGCACTGTATCTTACCATATGCATTTGCCAAAATTATCTTCCCATTATGAGATATTTAGCCTTTTTCCTGCCTTTCAATAACTATAAGCAACGATGATCAACTATTATTGCATTCTTATATGATACATATATGTCTGAGTGCATCCTTAGGACACATTGCACACATGAATTAAAATATATAATTTAAATTTATTTTCTATTCAACAAATAATATTGTATATATTTATGGTGTCTGATGTGATATTTTGACAGACATACATTGTGAAATATTAAATCAAGCTAATTAATGTAACTATAAACTGTCATATTCATTGTGTTTTATACTGGGAACATTTAAAATCTAGCCTTTTAGCGATTTTCAAGTACAAAATATATTATTATTAACTATAGTCACCAGGCTGTACTATAAAACTTCAGAAGTTATTCCTCCTCTCTTGCTGAAACTCTGTACCCTTTTGCCATCATCTCCCAACCCCATCCCCAGTCCCTGGTAACCACTATGCTGCTTCTGTGAGTTCAATACTTTTGAATTCCACATATCAGTGAGATCATACTGTATCTGTCTTTCTGTGCCTGGCTTATTGTACTTGACATTATGTCCTCCACATGTATTCATATTGTTGTAAATGAAAGATTTTTTTTTTTCATTTTTAAGGTTGAATAGTATATCATTGTGCGTTTGTATATGTATGCTTATATATATATGTGTGTGTGTGTATATATATGTATACACACAGACACACAGGTATATATCACATTTTCCTTATCAATCTATCTTTGATGGATAGTTTGATTTCATATTTTGACTATTATAAATAATGCTGCAATAAAAACTGGAATGCAGATATATTTTTGACATGTGACTTCATTTTCTTTGGATATATACATGGAAGTGGATTTGCTGCATTATACGTTAGTTCTGTTTTAAATTTTTTGAGAAACCTTCACACTATTTTCCAACACAAATACACCATTTTACATTCCCAACAACAGTATATAGGAAATATATTTTCTGTACTTCCTTGCCAATACTTGTTAAGTTTTGTGTCTCTGAATAGCCATTCGACGAAGTGTGATGTCATGTCTCATCATGGTTTTACTTTGTATTTCCCTGAGATTCTGTTCAACATCTCATATACCTGCTCACCATATGCCCGTCATCTTTAGAGAAATGTATATTCACATATTTAATCGATTTTTTATCAGGTATTTTTTTCTTGCTGTTAAGGGTTTTAATACCTTATTTATTTTAAATATTGACTCCTTATCCAAAGGATAAGGTTTGGTTTGTAAACATTTTCTCTCATTTCATAGGCTGTTTCCTCACCTCACTCAGTGGAGTTTTAACCAGGTTTTGCAGAAGTTTGCAACCCCATTTTTTTACATTTGCTTTTGTTGCTTATACTTTTAAGTTCATATCAAAATATCATTGCTAAGACCAATGTGAAGAAGTTTTTTCCTATGTTTTCTTTTGCATGTCGAGCATCCTTAATCTAAAAATCTAAAACCAAAAATTCTCCAAAATCTGAAATTGGGCACTGACATGATGCCACAAGTGGAAAATTTCACACCTGACCTCATGTGACAGGTTGCAGTAAAAATTCAGATGCATAACACACAGGTAATTTAGCATCTCCGAGGGAAAAGACTTTTCCAGCCCATTTCAGCTGCAACATATCTTTTTCAAGCATTCCCACCAATGATCATAAAATTGCGTATGTACAGGCCAGATGTGCTAACAGCCAGTTCCCCACTGTGCTTCAGATGGGACCAAACGTACATGTGTTACTTACTATGTTTGTTGCTTGTTATTTGCTCCGTGATGTAATGATATTGTTGAATATGTAAAAGGCCTGCAGATTTCTCTATGGGTAACAGTGATAAGGAAAAAAAATATTTATGTTCATTTATAGCACAGAAAGTCAAACTGTTGAAGAATCTGGACAGTGGTGTAAGTATGAAAAGTCTTACAGAATTACATGGTATTGGAAAGCCTAACATTTATAAGTGATTTTGTCCTTGTGCAAACCTCATAGAATATACTCATACAAACCTACTATACACCTAGGATATACAGCATAGCTCATTTTCTCTAGGCTACAAACCTGTACAGCATATGACAGTTCTGAATGCTGGCATTTGTCTTGCTAAACATATCTAAACATAGAAACATTACACTAAAAATATGGTATAAAAGACGAAAAATGGTACACCTTTGTAGGGCACTTACCCTGAATGGAACTTGCAGAAAGTTGCTCTGGCTTAGTCAGTGAGTGAGTGGTTAAGTGAATGTGAAGGCTTAGCACCTCACTATATACTATGGTAGACATTATAGACATTGTACTCTTAGGCTACACTAAATTTATTTTAAAACCTAAAGCAATTTCACTATAACGTTATGATGGTTATGACATTACAAGGTGATAGAAAATGTTTAGCTCCATTATACATAATATTTTGGTACCACTGTTGCATATGTGGTCCATAATTGACCAATATGTTGTTATATAGTATATAACTATATCATAAAATTTAAAAAATGGAAAAGGAAAAGCAAGTTAAAGCCAAAGTAAACAGAATATAGGAAATAATACATATCAGAGAGGATATCAGTAAAATAGCAGGGAGGAAAACAAAGAAAAACAAAGACACAAATTACCAATTTAAATAATGATAAATGACAGTAATTTCTTTATCTATTCTGCAGATAAAATTTAAAAAAAGATAATAGAAGGTTTATACCTAAAATTTAGCAAATAACATTAAAGAGCCAACTTCCTTGAAAGACACAAATTGAGCGCATACAAAAAAAAATGAATAAAATGAATAGATGCATATACATTAAATAAGTGTGATAGACTAAAGATCTCCCTAAAACAAATCTTCAGCTCCAAGTGCTTTAAATGAAGAATTCTACCCAAACTTAATAATAAATAATATCAAACATATGCTCACATGTGTTTGTCACAGCACCATTCACAATATCAAAGACATGGACTCAACCTAAATGCCCATCAGTGATCGAATGGATAAAGAAAATGTGGTACATATATACCAATGAATACTATGCAACCATTAGCAAGAGCAAGATCATTTCTTTTGCAAGAACATGGATAGAGCTGGAGGCCATTATTTTTAACAAACGAACACAGGAACAGAAAAATCGAATACTGCATGTTCTCACTTGTAAGTGGAATCTAATCAGTGGGTACGTATGGACACAAGGAAGGTAACTTTTCATCTCCTTTTAGATATTTTGGACATCGGGGTCTACATGAGGGTGAAGAGTGGGAGGAAGGTGAGGATCAAAAAACTACTAGTATGCTTATTGCCTGGGTGATAAAATAATCTGCACAAAAACCCCCATGACACAGGTTTACCTATGTAACACTCCTGCACTTGTACCCCTGAACTTAAAATAAAAGTAAAATTTTAGGCCAGGCGCGGTGGCTCATGCCTGTAATCCCAGCACTTTGAGAGGCTGAGACGGGTGGATCACGAGGTCAGGAGATCGAGATCATCCTGGCTAACACAGTGAAACCCCGTCTCTACTAAAAATACAAAAAATTAGCTAGGCGTGGAGGCGTGCACCTGCATTCCCAGCTGCTGCGGAGGCAGAGGCAAGAGAATGGCGTGAACCCAGGAGGCAGAGCTTGCAGTGAACTGAGATCGCACCACTGCACTCCAGCCTGGTGACAGAGTGACTCCGTCTCAAAAAAAAAAAAAAAAAAGTAAAATTTAAAAAACAAATTCAAAAAAATTGAAAAGAAGGGAACACTTCCCAACTCATTCTATTAACCAGCATTACTACAACACCAAAACCAGATAGATAGAGAGATAGATAGAGAGAGAGAGAGAGAGAGAGAGATAGATAATCTAACATAGAAAACTACAGACCAATATTTGTCATAAATATATGAAATGATTCTAAAATACATTTTAGAAAATTGACTGTAACACAATGTTAAATAATAATATGATGATAATAAATCATGGTCAAGAACGATTTCACAAAAAATACAAGATTTCTTTAACATTCAAAAACCTTTCAAAATTATTTACCATATAAATAAACCAAACAGAAACATCACATAATACATTGAATATACACACAGACACAAATTGAAGAATCATCCAGCATCTATTCTTGTTAAAGCATCTCAAAACCTAAAAGGAGATGAAAAGTTTCTTAATCTTAAAACAGATACATACAAAAAGATATAGCTGACATCATAATTCATAGTAAAACTTGAATGCTTCCTCCCTCTTCTAGGACCAGGAACAAGGTAAAGATATTTGACCTTACCTCTTTTATTCAGCGTTGCACTGGTGGAAATAACTAGTATAATATGAAAGACAAATGTATAAAATACGTCCAATTTTGAAAGGCAGAAGTAAAAGCTATCTGTATTTCCATATCAAATGTCTATACTCCAGGGGAAAGGAGTTTACCAGAGCCTTATAAAACACGGGTTAAGGGAACTTATTCAACTCCAATCTTTTTAGCCTTCCTATCTCATCTAAGTGTGGGAATAGCTAAGAAAAAACTTCTAAAGAACATATCAAGGGAAAACAACCTCTACAAGCTGGAAAATTCATCATAACATTATAAAATGCATTACTTCCTCCACACTTTACTGGTACATTAATAAATCCTTAGTATAGCAACAGGAGATTTCAGCTGACAAAGTGGTACTGTGCAGACTATATTTAATAAGTAGTTTTTAGGTAAATGTAAAGACAATAGGAATTTTAAAAACTCACTAGAGAAAAGTGGAGCGTCTGGCATCTACCGGTACAGCAAATATTACACCCAACTCAACCCTTAAATAAATTAACAAAAAAAACCACAAAAATTTCTCAGTTTCTGTTGACTGACATATTATGACCAACTGTCTTTTTTTTTTTTAAATAGATACTATAGTTTGTTTCACTTTTTACTTATTTTTGAATTTTGTAGTTTTAGGTTGTTTCTAATTTTTATTTTAAAATTAACACAGAAAAAAATTCTAAAAATAAAGCGTGTATCTCTAGTTCCGTTTATTTCTAAAGGGTAATTCTTAGAAGTAGAATTATTGTGCTAATTACTATTGCTAACTGGTTAACAATAGGTCAAATCATTCTTTTTCAATCGAGTCTCGCTCTGCTGTCCAGACTGGAGTTCAATGGCGCGATCTCGGTTCACTGCATCTCCTTATCTTAAGATGAATTCTTAAAAGGAGAGATTTTTTTCCCACTCTAATCACAGAGATGTAGAAGACAAAATCAGAATGATTTAAATCATGAAAAGTTTTTGGCATCCATTGTTACCTTGAAAATAAAGGGAGTCATTTGTCAGAAAGAAAAGAATAGAAAAGAAAAGAAGGGGAGGGGAGGAGGGGGGAGGGGAGGGGAGGGGAGGGGAGGGGAGGGGAGGGGAGGGGAGGGGAGGGGAGAGGAGAGCGGCTTTACTCCTACAGCCACAAGAAGCAAATTTCTATTACAAATTTGAATGAAACTGGAAGTGTTTCTTTTCTTTTTTTTTTCTCCCTGAGTCTCAAGAAAAGAGCTGCAGCCTTGTGAGATCCCAAGCAAAAAACACACTTGAGTCACACTATATCGAAATATACATACCTGTATGTTTGCATTTATTTATGCAAACATGCACAATTTATATTATTTCTATATATGTATATACATAGAAATAATATAAATTGTGCATGTCATATATATATAAACTCATGAGTAACCAATAGTAGGTAACTCCAATTCCACTCAGCAGAACCAGTTCTATAATTCATTTCTTTATGTGTTGATAGAGAAGCCCCTTGTACAACAATGTAAAACCTGACTTCAATTAACCAAACATATTTACTTATTTATTTAGTCTTATAATTTACAAAAAGAAAGTTATTTTCAGAATTGCTAACACAAGTTTTAGAAAATAAATCTGGTAATTAGAGTTTAATACTTTCTTTAAAAAATTTTTTTTGCTACATAGTATGTGTATGTATTTATGGGGTACATGCAATGTTTTGATACAGGAATGCAATGTGAAATAATCACATCGTGGAGAATGGAGTATCCATCTCCTCAAGCATTTATCATTAGAGTTAAAAACAATCAAATTGCACTCATTGTTATTTTACAATTAAGTTATTATTGACTATGATCACCCTATTGTGCTATCAAATAATAGGGCTTATTCATTCTTTGTAACTTGTATTTTGTACCCGTTAACCATCCACACCTCCCCCAACAACCCCCCACAAACCTTCCCAGCCTCTTGTAACCATACTTCTACTCTCTAGCTCCAGGAATTCAAATGTTTTCATTTTTAGATTCTCAAATAAGTGAGAACAAGTGATGTCTTTCTGTGTCTGGCTTATTTTACATAGCACAGTG